>NC_137429.1:5190000-5662500 GCF_964374335.1 Astatotilapia calliptera
GGTTTCTGCTTCTCATCTGTCGTCCAGGGTGCATTATCCAATCAGCTCTGAACGGCTTTGGTTGCATCCAGTTAAGAGCCGATTAGAAATTGCACTTACTGAAGTGTAATCTAATCTCAAAACCACCGGGAAATGTTAGGCAACAATTTCGCTTTTTTATTAACTCATTAAAATTTATATCCATTCATAAACAATGACCTCAAATGGAACTGGGCTGGGATAGATGTGGACAAGACCCAACCAGACAAAGGGTTTCCAGACATTCCTCCTTCCTGTCGTCGTCTTCACCAGCAGATCTTAATGTTTTTCAACGACTCTGCTTCTCCTTTAAGTTTAAATCTCAACCTCATCTGTTCTGTTGGATCATCTTTTGTCGGGACTGATGCTGATTAACTGTTAGCTGATTAACGCCCTAATCATTGCATTTCACACACGGATGATCATTCTTTAAAAGCTTAGAAGTATGGTATATGATGTAGTAGAGCATAATCAATGCAGGACTCCAGAATCTGAGACATCTGCAGTTTTAAAATAAAAGCTTTCATAAAAACAATGAAACTACACACACAAGTCAGCGCCACCATCCACACACTTTACTCAATTTTGCAATTTGTCTGTTGTCTTAGTGATGTCAACCATGAAGAGTTTTACTTTTTAAATTTGGTCCCGATTACCAGAACGTGAAGCTGCGAAACTTAATGAGCCATATGTCTCGCAAAGAAAGCTACTGCAAAATAATGAACTGAATAATGCCTCTGACCATCTTGTCGAGATCCCTCTGGAGGTTGTTCTTCTCCATGTGAATCTTCTCGTAAGCCTTGATCACATCCTCCAGCTGTTCCTCTCGCTCCTTTCTCTTCTGGAGCTGAAGCGAGATACAGAAAAGGAGAAAGAAATGTAAAAAGGAAAAGGGTTACTTTTTTCCCTTCATTCCAACTTTTAAAACTTCTTCACAAAGAACAAACAAAACGGGGGTACAGCTTTCATTTTGAGAGGCGTCAAATGCGTTGGTTGAGAAACTGTTGTGTAACCAAGCAAATTTGGGGCACAGAAATCCTGAAAGCTCAGCGTTTGCCTCATCTCCAAAACAAGGATGTTCAAGTGTGTTAAAAAGAAGGATTTCTTGACATGTCGCTGATCTAATCTTCTTACAGTGTGGCATAATACGAGGGGTGAATGCCACTGGATGCCATAAAGACAGACAGCTCTGAGGGCAGTGACATGCACCAAATTGAGAGAAATGAGTTCATTTTCAAAGCAGATGAAGGCACAGAAGTGAGCCTTTTATTGAAGAATATGGAAAAATATGGTCACTTTGGACTACGCAGAAAATGAGAGCGGGAGCAGCAGCAAGGGAGTGAGATAAACAGAGGACAAAGGTATATCACTGCTGTGTGGTGGAGCACTGAAGCCTATTCAGTGTGTCTATGGTAACATATGCCTGGGGGGAAAAAAACTGGCACCAAGGCGTGTGCGGCTTGTCTTTTTTTTTTTTTTTTTTTTTTTTTTTTGCCTGTCCCGTTTGGCTCTTTTGCCATCAGAATTGTTGTCTAAAGGCAAAGAAAGATGCCCAACGGATTTACTTTACCAAACTGACCATCCCAGCCTTGCCGTAATGGTCCATTTGATTCACCTTTTATTGTTTATTTTATTTTCACTTACTGAATACGGGACAGACTTGACTGGGGGAAAGAAGGGGAGAAAGAAAGAGGGAAAGAGAAACAGCTGAGAAGAGGGACGGGGGAGAAGGGCAAAAGACAAAAACCAACAGAATGAACAGAAAAAAAAGAAAACAAGCAGAAGAGAACAAGAGTAATAGAATAAACAACATCACAATGATATATGGGAATATGACAGTAAATACTAAATGTTAAACATTATTGTGCAGCACATAAGATCAACAGAACACAGTGTGCTTTGAGGTAGGAGCCAAAAAGGGTGTAGTTTGTGGGTGTGATCACCCGTGTGTACACCTGTGAGCATGGACGCGCTTGTTTTTTGTTTTTTAAAAGGTTCCTTCATGTAATGATCTGCTAGAGGGTGTGGGGGGGCCACAGCCCCGTCCTCCAGGGCATGAAGCAGGTATGGAGGAGATCAAAACTCCAGACATCCAGAGGCCCCCAGAACACAAGAGACCAAGGAAGACCAACAGAGGGGCAGTCGCGCCACTGTCCCAGAAAGAGCTGAGGAGAGTCCCAGATGAGGGCTCACTCAGCAGCCGCGGAGCAGAAACCAGGGGGAGTTGCAGTGACGCGCCCGTGAGCTCCGCCGGCAGCCAGCCGTGCCTGAGTGACCGAGCCCCAGGCCGAGAGGCCGGGGGCACCCCACCTCCGAGTGCGGCTTGTCAACAGCATCGTGACGGAGGCGAGCAGAATTACTCCAGAGCTGGATTTCTGTCCTGAGAGGCCCACAAACGCACGGTTTCCTAAAATAAGGAGATATATTCATTATCACGTTTTACATTTGCACTTCAGTGTAGATACTGTGGGCGGGATTGTTTGTTTTCCATAGTTGGTATCCCTTCGTAATTAATAGTATAAAAGAATCAGTTAGCAGTTATTAGTAGTACTTAGCGCTAAAGGAAGAATACAATACTCTGAGAATCTCGATGAAAAGGTGGAAGATTGTTTTTTTCTTTGTTATGAATGTGGAGTCCTTAAATGGAATAAAAAACTGTATTACTGTACAGTAAAAGAAAAAAGAAAAAATCCATCCATAAACTCAAAAACGTTTTTGTCAGCTGTTTAATAAACGTGCTTTTTGTGGTGCTATGCGGTTCCGTGATATTTAAAAAAGAGAGAGTGAGCGCTACGGGCCAGAGGAAGATCATATATGTTAGTTTTTTTTAGGTGTGCTGTGGCTTTAAAGAGCAGAAGCCTTCTGTGGTTAGTTTGGTTTGTTCAGTAGCTGAAGGCAGTGCTATCACGAGAGAAAACGCTGAAAACTCTGGTTACCTGGAGAGCCGTACAGTTGCAGTTTAAAGGGACAGCATCCTTAAATCAAACATACTCACAAATATAAGTTATCTCTGCAGTCTGGTGGCAAAAAAACAACAATGTAGAAGCACCTTTAGCAGCTATAACTTAAAGTAATTATTTTCAGTATGACTTTGTTGGTCTCTCACATCACTGAGGCAGAGTTTCAGTCCACTCTCCTTTGCAGTGTTGCTTCAGGTTTGAAGGCATTTATTTTGCAGCTTTCTTAAAGTCCGGTGAGGTTGAGGTCTGAACTTTGACTGGGCCCCTGCAACACTTTCCCCTTTTTCAGTCTTTCTGCTGTGCTTGGGATCATTGTCCTGTTGCATGACTCGATTTGGAGGACAGAAGGCCTCACCTCTAACTCTAGAAAAAACAAACCTAACTCCAAAGATTTGGGATGCTGTGTAAAACAACTAAAAACCTAATGCAATGATCTGCAAATCTCACCTATGTTATATTCACAATAGAATATGGAAAAAATGTTTAAAATGTCTAAACTGAAATGTACCACAAGAAAACTATCAGGTATTTTTGAAGTTCATGGGATGTGCATAATAAGATTCAGATTTTCTGGAGAAATATCTGTGCAGGCTGACATTCAGTATTGGATCCCTGTGATCTTTGGGCCCTCAGGCAGCATTGTATTAAAAACAGGCATGCTTCTGTCATGGAAATCACTGCACAGGCTAACTGTGCCATCCACTAATGCAGGTTAGCAACTGCAAGGTGCCCGGATCCTGCAAGAGAAGCCCAAATAATCATAGAAAATGGACACGCATTATGATTTGTTGTCTGCAAAACACATTAATACACTTCTTATAGTGGACGAAAGTGACATTTTATTAAAGTCCACTTAAACTAAGTCAAAGGATCAAACACAGGACTTTAACCCAGAGACTCGGGCCTGTGTCCCATATGAAACCAAAAATGGCAAAAGCATAAAATGTATATTTTCAGATATAGCTTTTCATTTTGCTTTGACACTAAAACTGCTTATTTATGTTTAGGAAGAGGTGAAAGTTCAAATAAAAATAGACTAAGTCAGAAACAAAAAATTAGGAACACCAACACAGAAATTACAGACCTTGTGATGAAAGTACAGTTATGTATATTTGGTTTCAGAGGTAAAGGACAAAAAATTCCTCACATCAAAGCAAAGGTGAAATAAAAAGAAAAGATTTTGTAGGAGTTTGAAAAAACCCCTGATGTGTCTCAGAGCGTGCGTATGAGGGTTCACTGAGGAAATAGCTGAAAAATATTATTATACGCAAAACGGGGGCAGAAAAAATGAAAAAAGCATAAGAAAGCATCATTATGTTCCCAAAGCGAGTGTTCACATGATTGTGTGATGATACATGAAACTGTAAATTTATAGGCTGTACAGTAATTCGATTTTCTCTACCTGCCTTTGATTATTGGAGGTCACCACTTCATTGAAAATATAAGGTTTGTGCCTGTCAGCATGCATAGGTGGTTGTGGTCAGGGTCTTGTACCAACAGAGCATGCTCCTGCAGCCATGAGCCTTTTAATCACTCTGACTGCATGGTATCAGCGCCCCATGACCTTGTATGTCCCACGCTAATCGTTTATGCTGCTCCCATAAACCATTTCCTTCCCTTTGTTCTGCTGTGTAGTTCTTTTTACCGCTGCTGCTACCAGTTTTACCACGGCCTTCCTGTGTCAGTCGTTTCTCAATTGTATTTCCCCACGCTCTTGTTCTCACAGACTTTGAAACAGGAGAGTTACAAGTGAGGAGAAACAAGTAGTCCGAGCACATTTCGGGCACAGCCATTCATCAAGGTTTTGGACAGCGGGAGCACATAAAGTCCACAATTAGTGCTTGTGTGCAGCATGCACACATTATGCGTGCACTAATTTAAAAATGTGTGATGCCTGTGTGTTTGTAAAAAGGCGCGCCTTCTTTAGCATTTGTTTTCTGAAGGTTTACACGATAAGCACATCTGTAGCCAGGTTTAGACCCGGTTATGCCGCGCCACCAAAATAGAGCACCAGCATAAAAATCCTGTGTCTTGTCTGTTCTCTTACCTCGTGGGTCAGGGCGTTGACTCTCTGCTGCAGGCTGCCGTTTTCTGAGTGCAGCATCGCCGTCTCTTTGCTCTCAAATGAGCAGTAGGAGTTAGTGTCCTCACCAAACTCATTGATCATGGGGAACTGCAGAGGAAAAGTAAACAAGAAGACAAAAGTACATTGAGCTTGTTTATATTTTTTGTTTGCTTGGTTTTGATTTTTGTTTTTGCTGCTGTATTCTGCAATTTTTCATGAGTCCACACTGTGATCATTAATGATTCATCTTACATCAGCTGCAGCTTCTGTTTGGCCCAGATATCACTCATAGGATTGGGGAGTAGGGGGGTATTTTTCAGAGCTTTTAAACTAATTAATGAATTTCCATGTCAAGTTGTTCCAGTCATATTTCCTAATTTCGTCCCACACGGTGAAATCTGGGGAGGGCCTATTACTAAGCTTTGTCGGTCAGCCTATCCATCTCTAAGTTTGTCCATCTTCTCGTGTTTTGCGGCAAAACGTTGGAGAATGATGAAGCGCTTTTTAAAAATCACCCTTTCAAAAAATGTCATTTAAGATCCCTCAGATGAATGCAAACAGCAGCCGGTGCCTAAATCAGAAACACTGCAGTTCCTCAAATAGGCACTAGATGGTGACTCGGAAAGCAAGTCAGTCCCCATAGACTCCCAAGTTAAAGTGCCCAGCTTTATAACAACAACAAACAAGTTTACAGCCTAAAAACAAAGTTTTCATCTCTGTTGCTAACTTTCTTCTTGATAACAACTTCTGAGGATGTGAATTTATTTATAAATCCAATTATAATATAAATTCAACTTCCGTAAAAAGTTAAAGTTACACATCGTTAGAGTGGCAGCTTTGAAAAGCATGCCCTACTAGCTTTCTATTAGGCTTCACCTAACATGATTGAACAAACTGCAGGTCCAAGAAGGTTTTATTCCTGTTTTGAGGGCCTGTTGCTTATTAACCAGTCTCCCTGTCCTTACAGATGGCTGCCTGGTTCTGCCAGACGATTCTTCTTGTTAAAAAGGAGTTTTTCCTTCCCACAGTCGCCAAGTGCTTGCACATAGGGTATTGTCTGATTGTTGGGGTTTGATATCTCACCTTCAATGTCTTCAAATATCTCTAAAAACCTAAAAATGTAGTTAATTGAACACTTTGTTATGCATAAACTACAAATAATACATTGTTTTGTGTCAATTCCACATCCAGTAAACCTCTCAGGTATGAGGGAAAACCCACACACACCTCTGAGGTGGTCAGTTAACCACTGAAATTTGCCCCATTAGTGATGCAGGTGGCTTGTTAGTCTTTAGCCTGTGGCGTTAACACTGTGTGGACTACAATTGACAGTTTCTTTATCAGAGGTTTAATCATTTATGAGCAGGCTACAAGTGACTATTTATCTGTTTCTATCATTATAACAATACAGTAATTTAACAAATGGACACAGATTGACATCTACAAGGTAAAAAATGTATAAAAAATAAACAAAGACAGATTAATGACATCTGCTTCTTGGATAAAAGTAGGTTTTCACATTCTCTGTCTCATATGGTCACTTTTAGCTCCAAAAAAGTCTTTTTAAAAAAAAAAAACTTAAAACCATCAATTTCCTATATTTTTATGTCTGTCAGAAAGATCAAAAGCCACCACGCTCAGTCTGTCCAAGTGCTCTCATACTTAACCACTGTGAAGCCCACAATTTCCCACGCACTTCTACTAAAGAGCTATTTTAAAAAATGAGCGACAAACATCTAGTTTCATTTAAAAGAAAAGCACAATAATTATTTAAAACACCTGTTTATTGCAGGTTTTAGTAAGCATAATTCAAGCAGGAGTAAATTGCTAGTGATTGGCACTATTTTCACCGTTGCATTAATACACATTTGGTGCTATAATGAGTATTTCAACTCTCAGAATCGTGTATGCGAGACTGACTCGAAATAAACTGCAGAGTGTGCTCATGGTAATGAAGGAATATGTCACCCAGTGCAACAGCGAGGCTCACTGATGTGTTAGTAATAAATTCTGACAACAATGGAGCTCTTTAAGAACAGCAGAATCAGGCACAATACTTCTAGTTGGATCAGTGCTGATTTGTCTTTGGATGTGATTTGTTGACAATCTGAAAAACATAGAAATTGCTAGTTTTATTACTAAGACACAGGCAAGGAAATAATAAAGGATGGCAGAGAACCGGCATTTTAGCAAATACATCGCTTACATTTAAAATATGCTGGAATAATTTCATTATATGTAGCTGAATTTATGCCGGTGTGATTTATTACATCATCATCATAACTTTAGAAAAGGAGTTAATGGACTTTATTACATTTACTATTGTTTTCTAGTGTCGGCGGTCATGGTCCTGAACTCCTGTAGTTACCAGAATGCTTTGATAGAAACATACACGTTATATAACTGCGTGTGTCGTTCAACCTAAATGAACACATTTACATTTAAAGTGCCTACCATAGGCTCAGAGGGCTATTCATTTTCTGTGTGAAGTCATTGTTTTGCTGATGCAATGTCTGTTCGAGGAGCAAACAACCCTTTTCCATTTAGTGCAACACCTCTCTCTGCTCAGTTTAACAGTAAATGTTCCCAACGTGGGCAATCCCAGAGGGCATCAAGTATTCTCACGCCGCTGAGCATCAGGAACGCCGACAACAACCTTGATTTACCCATGAACAAAGCAACAAAAAAAAAACCACTTCCATTTGTATCACTGCAGCAGCTGTGCTGAGGAACCTTGAGCTACACTTAGGACTACTAAAATGTCTTCCATTTGTAACTGATAACAGCTGGATAACAGCTGGATCAGGTGTTAAACAGTATTCGTGCCATGGTTTTTGGTTTCCGCTCTGTTACTTCCTCCTTTCTTTAGTAATGCTTGGTTCTTGTTCATTCCAATTTTCTGCAACACCTGATACCAAACAGATAATCATATTCCCCAGTGTATACTTTGCTGCATGTGCAAACATACATAGAAATACAGCATATAAAGCAGAAAGCAGGCACACGATTGTCCCAAGCGGACCTATGTGGATAAAACAAATGCATTAATGTATTGTTTAGGAGTCAGATGCTCTTCAGATGGCACTGAATGGTGGATCTGAACTCAAAGTCTAATGGTACTTTATGACAGATCCTCCACCATGTTTCACAGATGGCTGTAGACTCTCACCTCTCTCCTGCCCTCCATACATATTGATGGAGTTTCAAAATTGGAGTCATCATGCTGTAAAACCAGGCATTTTAACACGGGAGTCTGTGGAAACTGACTTCCCTCAAGTGTCCATTATAAGAATTTTTGGCACTTCCACATTAGCTTCACTTGTCTGCTCCGGAGGGGGATGCTTAAATATTCAAAGCTGAAAAAAGGCACATGTTCTATTTACATAGGCACAGGTGTGACAGCTTCTACTCCAAACAGCAAACATCTGCACCTGCTCTTCCAAAATCAACATCTGTCTCTCTGGGAGAGGGCCCTGAACAAACCACAGTTTGAGAGTAAGTCAACAGCAATGTGGCGGCCTGAAGCCTCGAACAACAGCTGCTCACTAGAATGATGCAGGACTTCGGTCTTACTTCTCCATACCTGCCACCCCTCTCATGAATTTCCAGCACATGTTTTATCTCTTGCAAACAATAAATCATAGAAAAGCCAACAAAATTCATTCAGAATCTCACCCTGACTCTTCAACCTGGTATCACGGCAAAATGTGTAATATACACACAATCAGAAGTAATCGTGGGAAACAGACATTATTACCACATTTACATGTAAATACATATTAACCGCCTAGCTTAATTGTTTCTGGTAACTTAGGACCCGGGAATGCACTTTTTTGCTCACTACCGCCTTCTTGGCTTTAAATGTATTATCTCCCCCTGCTGGAAATGCAACATCTGCACGTGTGCCCATTTTACGGGCACGGTTAACCGGCATGTCTGTTGCACCCTTTGTCGTGATATGGGGTTGACTGTTTCTTTCACAAACAGTCAACTCAAACATAGCTGAAGCTTAAAATTCTCCCCGGTAGCTCGTAATACTGCAACAGCTTGCATCTTTTTGGAACTGTCTTCATTATCACAGCAGCCTCTTTCACAATTTTTCAGTCATTTAAAACATTTTGTTCTCTGTTCACATGCAGCAGAACAAGAGCTACACTGTTAATGATGCTCTCCAATACTGTAAGCAGTACAGCTTATTAAAAGTCCTTGTGTACCTGAAGGAGAATTAGGCAGTGAAGGCTGAGGGAAATTCAGATACATCACTACTTCATAGCCATATTATTTCTAGAATAAGTAGACCACAGACTAATGATGATCACAATGTAGGAGTGATTTTTCTCCAATCCTTCTGTGTTCTTAATTTGAACCATTTAGCTCTCCCTTGCTCCGTACATCATTATCTCCCTTCACTCCTTCATTTCTCACACTCTCTCCGTGTTTATCAACGCATGATTCCGCCCATGTTGCTCCTTCTTTCCACTTCTTTTCCCATTTTTCCTCATTTTCTGTCCTCCCACGCTATTTCTTTACGCTCATTTGCCTTCCCTTTCCCCGTTAAATCAACGTGCTGGTCCAACCACTGCTGCGAGGTGGATTTCTGCCTCACCAGCTTTCTCACCCAACCAAGAACTGCTTTGATATCCACCGACAAAGTTGCAGGTCCAGCTGTGCAGAAATATTTACTGTCGCTGACGTTATCTTTGGAAACTAAGACGTTTTTGCTTGAACTCTTTGTCACAACCCTTCTGCTGAATCCCAGTAGATTTCAGTGCTAATAGTGTACATTCATGCACTTAATCAACCCAGTTTTGTCAGTGACAGCGAGCACTTAAACTGAGGCATGGGATATGTTTTATATGCAAACCTGTAAAGCCATACGTTAGTGATGTTATTCAACGAAGCCTTGCAGCACACACTATTTGCGTCACGTTGACACGGGGAATTTACATGCCTTTACTTGGTGGCACAGAAAATGCATGAATAAATATGCATAAATATGCTTTTATTCTCGGTTCAGATTTACTGCAAAGTGTGTTTTATGCAACTCATCGAACAGAACACAGATACGAGAATCAATTCGATTACTGTAACCTATCAAAGAAAACGCAGTCAATAAAAATAAATGTGTGATTTCCACATCTCTTTCTTGCTTGTGAAGTTTAAACATATCAAATTTAACAACTCTAATGCAAGCTGTCACCTTAGAAGTAAATGCCAGCACCGAGAGCGTATTGAGTGGGGAATTAAAAATATAAACTTAAAAATACACAAAATTGACTGTTTTCTGCCAGCATTGCTTTCATGCCTTATTTGTAGCCATAGTTTCCTTTTAGCTCCCGATGAAATGCTCCTCTGACTGACATCCATTTTGTATGCAAAAAGTGAAATGATGTATGAAACACAGCCTGAAGCAGAAAGCCTGAGTTAATAAAGACACCACTGGAAGCGTGAACGTGCAGCTGAACATTTGCACCTAAAAAAGTATCCGAGTATGCATATGAGTTTAATATCTCACTAAGTTTGTTGAGATGTGAGACAAACTCCTGAGGTCTTCAGCTCGTCTGGTCTCCTGTGATTTTTTTGACACCTCTGCTAGTTGAGTAACTTGAGTGGATTTAGTTCGGGATTACGTAAAAGTTGCACAAAACTGCTTCATTCTTGGCTTTAAGCCTTTAACTTTTGGATTTAAGTTGAATCTCGATCCAAAAGCCTTCGGAAGGACTCCTTACAAATAAAAGAAAAAGCAAAATACATATCAAACTGACATTATGTTGATGTCCTCAAGAAATGATCACAGACTAATCTGGATCGATATAACCTTCTAGGGTCAGTGCATACAGACAAATATTTGGAATTAATTTCAGGCTCTGATACATGTTTACAAATGTCATTTAGTATCATTTAAAGGAAAAAAAATTTGGCTTCTGTGCCATATATCACAGAATAATTCCCTCCTTTCAGGTTAATGTTCATTCTCCAGCTAGCCAAGGATCAAAGCCGACCAATCACAGAGCATGAAAGCTCCCTCTTTCATCTTTTTTGTGCACAATCTCACTACTTCAATAAAATGGAAGGTGAGTGGACAGCAGTCTCCCCTTTTGAGCAACTTTCAGTAAATAAAATAAAAAAAAACACATTAGCCTCATCCTCTCCAGTACTGCAGTTTTTCTGTCTGATACCAACAAGGTCAAAAACAACTGTGCGAGTCTGAGTTTGCTGTAATGTTTGACATTAGGAGTGAAAAACTCTTCACCTTGATCTCATAGATCTTCAGCTTCCTCTTGATACTGGTGTTCTCCCGCTCCAGGCAGGCCAGCCTGGTCTTGATGTCCTGATAGGCGGTGATAAGGGCGAAGTGGGAGGTTGAGTAGACTTCATCATGGGGCAGCGGCGAAGACCGCCACGCGACGCTGCCACAGCCATCCTCCTTCAGGCCTCCTGCGTCGCCGCCTCCACCGAGCAGCCCCAGCTCCCCTCCGCCTCCAAACAGAGATTGCATCACTCAGAGCTTCAAGCTGAGGGCACACAGAGACAGATATTTGCTTATTAATTATTAAACTGCCAGATTGTTTCCATTCAATTAAATGCACCATCCAAAAATAAAGTAATTAAAAAAAGAAACATTTCATAACTCTGGCTGGGGTCGCCTCTCGGTGCTACAGCAGCAATCCAAAAAACATCAAGCACTCAGCTACTCGCAACAAACAAAAAAGAACAAAGCAGTTTTCTATCGAGAGCAGTCGGACTGCTGGCACACACAATGTAAAATATTCAAAAGCACAGTGGGTACCGAGAGACACGGGAGGATGACTGAGGGGCACGTGAAATTTAGAGATGGCTTACTGTGTCTTAGGAGTTCAGATGTACTGTAGGTGCAATGATCCAGTTAGCCACAATATCACATCGGGTGTGCTTACGCATAAGCTGCCCCCCACAAAAGAAATGCCAGTACACACAGAGCTACCTGATTATTCACTGCCCCATTCTGACAGAAGGGAAGCAAACTCGAGAAGCAGCGTGACCGCATATCAGGTCAGTGCAGCGGACACAAAGAGATGCAAATTTGCTCTGGATAACAAGGTGAGGGAAAGACACGGAGATCTTAACGTGTTTTAGCTTGAACAAATCATTTGTCTGCAATCAGAAGGTTTTGAAGGTACAAAACAAAGAAACTGAGAGAAATGAAATAAAGAGAAAGCAAGCCGCAGACGGTTTTTAGATAAGTCAGAGCACAGCTTTAGATCATGAGTTCGAAAGATTTTTTTTTTCTTCTTCTGTAAAATCAAACATATTTCAGCATAAAAGCACCCTATTTGAATATGATTAGACTCCGTAGTGTTGCCAACAGATAAAGACTTCAAAACAATCCACTGCACTGGTTCCCAAATATTTCTGAACCGCTGAGCCCATCCATGTATGTGTTTTTAATGGCACTTAGCTTTCAGTGTTCACCCAGACTTTGGGTCTCTGGAGGGCTGAGATGGATCAGTGTTTCTTTGAGCCTGTTTAAAATCTTTCCATCACTTCCATTTAAAAATAACAGCTTACTTTTGTGCTTTTTTTTTTCCTTTTGTGTGCCTGCTTTGTTATTGCCTGCAGGATAACTACACAGTGTTTTAATATGACTTCTGCATTGTTTTTAATATTGTGATTTTGGGTCTTCGTTACTTATATTTTTCATTTAATATTCTGTATTATATAATGTAAGTCTATGAAGCAAACACTGCCCTTGTTCTTGTCTTTTATTTCCCTTTTTTTTTCGCTGTGATTTTACAATATATGGCACTCAAGGTTCATCTCTGGATAAAACGCCGTGCTCCTCGTTGTCTCTTTTCACTTAGCTCTCCAGTCACAAAGAAGGGAAGGGTGGGACACATCAATCATCACATCCCACTCAACAAAAAACGTCTGAGAAGTTAATGCTGCCGCTCTCCCTGCACGGAATAACGTGTCAACATTTTAATTTATGAAGGGCATTTCTGTTGGGAACATTTAGATTGCTGTGGGTCTGGAGGTTAAGCAGCAGTCGGCTAGGGCCAGAAATTTGCAGTGAATTGCTTTTGCGGATATTCTTTAACAAAGCAAACAAACACCTGTGGTGATAAAATGTTTTCAGAAGACAGCCTGGTGTTTTCAGCCTATTCCGCCTCCCAAGTTCTCTGTATCTCCTGAGTTCAATTAGCCACTCACAGCAATATAAATACACTTTTCTGAAGTCGGATTTGTATCTTTTTCTCCAGGCTTAACCAGGATATGATGCTTACATGTACAAAACTGTGATTATTAGCAAAACAGTAAAGCACACGTAATCTCGTGAACCCTTTGGCCTTCATTACCTCGGCCTTTTGCATTTAATTTTTGGTGAGAAGTCCCTCACAGGTGCATGAGTAACCAGTGCATGTACTGTAGCTGATATGTTAATCAGAGTATGATTTGCATATGAGTTGGGTTTGCTGTCTTGTTCCATTTCACAGTACTTAAAAAAAACATGAGCTCTGACAGCCTAGACTCCTTGAGTGGCATGATGAATGAGCTGAGTAGCTAGCTGACCACGCTGGCCTCCCTCCCCTGCCCCGAAGACTCCGGGCTGGGCTGTCAAAAGTGATAAATGGTGCCTGTGATGTCACTATCCTCTTTTAATTCCGCTACAAAGGGCACAAGTGCACAAAAGTCATACTAGACGTAGCAACAGCGGTTTGATTTACTGGTACTAGAGGAGTTACACAACAGCTAGTTGATTTGATGTATACTGGAATGGATGCCTTCCTGACTCCCAGCATTGCCTTGTGAGTCAGCGATTGCCCACTGAGCTATTTTCATCTGCTCCCTTCCTCCACGGTGCTATTTTCCTTGTGTTTCAAGAGAGAGGGGAATAAAGCCTCAGCCAATCTACGGCTCTTTTCCTCGCTGGTCTAACGGGATGATCCAAAAGCACTCCCACGAGCACAGGCACGCACATACACACACACACACACACACAAAAACACTGAGTAAAATGCACGCGTGGACAAAAATGCCTGTTTGATCAAGCAGTGCCCATCACCTGCCAACTGCCTGGACAGTAGTGTTTAAGCTGGGAAGATATTAAGGCTCCGTGATGTATACTGTGTTGACATCATGCTGTCAAGTCTGAGGCAGTTTACTCTGGCAAACACTGCGTCACTATAATATCATATCTTTGCACATGGTGTCTCATATAGCAGGAGGAAAGATAAACAGTTTGTACAAAAAAAGGGAGCAGAGGGAGAATAACACTGAATACCATTAAAATGGAAATATTGGTGAGACAGCGATTGGTTTCTTTTAACCGCGACAGAAATGTTTTTACAACTGCAAATCTGCAATAATCAGTGTTGTTGTTTTAGCAATAAAAATTCTAATGAAAAAATGTGACCTCTCATGTCACATTTCTTCATTAGATGATTTCATTAGATGATTCTTATATAGTGCGTTTTATCCAAAGAGACGGATATTTTTCTTAAAGGTTGGCACAGACAAAAACAGATCTAATTTAAGAGTGTACATATCATGTGTATTAAATGGACTCAGACATAACTTCAGGTGAGTACTACGTTTGCTATATGTTTATATTAAAGTAGGTAAGTCTTTGTTAACAGTCACGTTGTGTTGTTCGGTTTCTGTCACTGGTGTCCCAGACATGAGCGACAATGCCAGAACCTCTTGGCATCACTATTAAATGCACTAGATACTGTTAGGTGCCAAATGTGAGCATGCAGGTTTCATTTTGGAAAGGGGCACTTTTCAACCCAATCCTCTCTCTTCTCCTAAGCTCATACATGGAACGCTGGAGCCTAAGCACAATTTTCTGGCTAACAATCTTGTGGCTAACTCATGTGTTATTAGCTTCTGTTGGTGCTAAAATTCTGTTCACATGCACAGTGACAAAATCAGCTTGGTTTTGTAGTCTGAAGTATACTTCATTATGTGTTCTCCTTGGAAACTATTGTTGTCCCGATGCGCTCTGACATCCTAGTGCCACCTGAATCTGTTGTTAGGAATGTTATATTTATGTGTATTTTCTTCTTATTGTAGTCTGACTGCCAACAACTGAGCTATTTATGTCATAAATCTGATGCATATCTTTTGGATTACACTACAGCTTCTAAAGATGGACGTAACTTCTGGGTCTGAAAAATGAAGCAGAAGTGCCTTAAACCTCCAATTCTTTTAGTAGCCACCGGCTGGGATACCGTGGCTCCAAAAACAACTTGCAGTCCTTTAGAAATCATGACGAGTTTAAGGCCTTGGTCATTACACTTGTCCGTTATGTAAATTTTTGTCCGATTATCTAGGCCATGCCCATTGGTTGATGACTTGCTGATTGGCAAGCCATTAGCCAATGAGTGTGTAGTTTCATAGCCAGTTAAAATACAAAGATGGCAACGTTGAAATTGTTTGTCCCAAGGATTAGAAATGGGGCGTCACAAACCAATGGGCAATGTTACGGTAGCTACTTGTATAGTGTCTATAGTTTAAAAAGATCTGTTAAAGAGTTAAATTAATTCTTGCTGTGTCCATAAGTATATATGAAATCACAAGTCGTTTTTATTTGCAGTACTGGACGGCAAGAAATGAGCACAAGATAGTCAATAACAGCGAAATCTGATGATCTATCAGGACAACACAACAGAGGTAAAGTTAACTAAGAATCAACACAGATCATCAGTTAGTCAAAAGAATTTTGTCACATTAACTTTCAAGGTAAAGAAAAACACTGAACAATGTCACGTCACATGTTCAGAGGTCATATTTCTGGCACAGGTGGAACCTCATTATGTCTCTCAACAACAACAAAAACGTAGTACTGGTAGGATGCTCTACTGCCCTCAAGTGACCCAAAAGAGTTAATACAACTTTAACCACAAAACTGTCCATGTTTGCTTTGGAAGGCTGGCCAAGGTTTTCTTTTCTCATTTAAACATGAGCTCTTGGATGCGATCCAAAGTACTCAGGTAGGATGCCGCTTCCATCCAAGCTCGTTCAGCTGCTGTGGCTATTAAACTCTCCATTAGCGCGGCTCGGTTAATTGTTCTCCATTTTCACACGTGGTCTTAAACTAATCCCCAGCAAGAACAACGTGTTAATATCTGGAAGAGCTGCTTCTATGTATTTATGTATTTATCCATTTATTTGTTTTGCTCAGCCTGGTAAATCACTTTGAATAAGTCATGGCAAGATGGTGATATATTATAAAAATACAACCTCAGGATAGATTACCAAATTACATTTAAACCAAACAAACCTACAACAAAGTAAACTTTCACCACGTAGTATTGGGTGGAATTATTTACATTAAAATTATATGATCTGCCTACATATAGGCTGCATATCTAAAAAAAAAAAAAAGATATTATAGCACCATGTGGATATTTATATTCAGCACCCCGTGCAAAACATAAATCATGCCATAAATTCGAAAAGAATTATGTGCTGGCCGTGGATATCTGAGTAATTTGCATAGAAAATAATTTCCTCTAGTTGCACAGAGAGTGCCGTGGATGATGATCAGTTTGTCTTCTGATAGGTAAGGACCAGAACTCGGGAACATCTGTGTTTTGTGCTCCTCTCATTTATCACAGTGATGCATTTATCACATATACACACTCACAGCTCCTCTACTCAAAATATCCCTCTGATATCTTCATGCCGTCCCCTCTTTTCCACTCTTCTATCCCCTCTCTGTCTCTTGTTTGGACCACAAGGCTCATTTGCTGAGGTTCTCAAAGCCCCACTGGACTCCAGGCATAAAGTCAGATGCTTCTCCCCCAACCAGCTCCCTGCTTCATTACAGTGATTACCGCAAGAAGTCATACATTACCTGGAAGCCACGTGGCAGACACTGTTCCACAGAGACTACCTCCCCCCACTCTTCTTTTCTCACCCTCTTCCCTCCTTGTCCCCCTTTCGTTCTCTCCAGAGATTAAATCACCACTCCCATCCTTCTATGTCATAGTACTAAAAAGGCCACAGACTGCTGCTGTGGAAAGTCTAAAGTCACGACAACTAAGCAGTTAATGTGTTCATCTTTACATGTCTGTGTTGTGTTTCAATGAGCTACCCTATTATTTATTTTATTTCACAATAGCCTAAACAACAGTTTGAGAAGTTCTGGTCTGATGACATTTTCTTCCAGCGTGATTCACGTCTGAAACCGAATGTTATCACATTCACACACTGCAGCACAAATTTAAATACACACTCAGAGAGAAATATATATTACTTGGTCTTTTTTCTGCAGTCTTAGGAGAATTAAAAGAATCCATTTAAAGCCAAAAATACAACAACTTTAGCAGAATGGTCTACAAGACCAACTAAGAAGCTATCCATTAGAGACTAGGACACTTTTCAGATGCCAAATGGTTTATTTGCACGTTTTTAAATTTCAGATTGGAGTAAGGAAACCAAAGATCAGAAATCAATCAAGCCAAAGGTCTCCCTAAATTTTCAGCTTTCACGAATACCAGCTGCTTATGAAATGTTTTCCATTCAGCATGTCAGCAAAAATAAATTAAAGAATTTTAACATTAGCCACACAGCTATTTGGATTGCAAAGCCAGTCTAATGGTTAGTCCGCCATTGGTCCGTCATTCTGTACCTGAATATTTCATGAATTGGAGTGAAATTCGGAATAGAAATTGGGTGGGCTCAGAGAATGAATCTTAATGACTTTGCTGATCCAGATTTGTCCTCTAGTGACATTTTATTTTTTCGTTTAAGTAAAACAGCAACTGTTATCCACTGGATGCATAACCATGCTTACACTATGCGCCCCCTCAGGATGAATTGTCACTGGCTTTCAGATCAAATACATGCATAAATAATGACACTGATAGTAATTGCATCTGTTCTTTGTGTTGATTTCTACATTGCAAATGCTTGCACAGTGGAAAAAGGACTATATGTATATATATATATATATATATATATATATATATATATATATATATATATATATATATATATATATATATATATATATATATATATATATATATATATATATATATATATATATATATATATATATATATATATATATATATATATACACACACACACACATATACATACTTCAGATGAATTATTTAACCCCATATTGGAACATTGCCACAATAACTATACTTTTGGCTTGTGTAACACGTGCAGCACAACTATATCACCTCTATATTCATTAGAAAATGTAATAGTATGTAATGTCTGTGCATAGCAGCGATGTGCAACCATTAACTCGCATGATGGCTACCAATTAAGACACGGAGATAATCACTGGTTTGACTGCCAAAATCTGTGATGCAGATCATAGAGCATCTCTTTTCATTATTTTCTAACATAAACCCATTATTATCTTAGCACAGATTTCCTGCCATGTTTAAATAGAGCCATTAAAAACATGTAATGAAGGAGCCATGTCTTTGAATTCCAAAAAGCAATTACTTCAACAAATAGATGAAAGTATGTAAGACCATTAAAGATGCTATTGGTGAAAATGCAGCTTTTATCTACTGGAGCATGCCAAGATTTGATTTGTATTTATTTATTTTTGCAGCTAGATCTCTTCTTCTCTCCTTTGACCTCACCTAACACATTCAGATGAATGTTTCCGTTTTTGTAACAGGTAATATGTACAGCTCTATACATTTTCCAGCACCTTGGGAGGACAGTGCATTATATTACAGTAAATATAAAACTTCAAATATAAAACTGTGATCCTGCAAACACCTGATGTATCCTCTGTTTAGCATGCCATACAGCAGCTAAAATGGTGCAAAGTCTCAGCAGGGTATCCTACGCTGAGTTAAAAAGAACAAGCCTCATTCATTTACAAACATTCATAACCCAATCAGATCCTTAGCGCTGCTGCTTTCTGTAAATGCTGCAAATCATATTTTTGGGAACCTCAGAGGATTCGAACAACAGATGATTCTTCTCTCGATGGGAGATCTGTTTGTGTCTCACTGCCAGCTAATCATTGATTACCGTAGACTGTGAAGGGGAAAATCTGCATGTAAATATTGAAAAAGGATCTTCGTGTTTTCACTGTGTGGCTTTGTAATACTAAAGATATTAAAACCTCGAACAATATAATTATTAGCTTTTTTTATTTCCCACAATGATCCTGCATGCACATTTACAAGGTTGTGCATGTACGTTTTTAGGGCTTCTGTTGTATCCAAAGGCATAAATATACGAGTGCAGTAGAAATCACGCCAGTGCGGTCAAGGCTGAGCTTTCCAGTGATAACAGAACCAGGATCAAAGAGAAAACTGGAGTCCCCACAGAGTGCGATTTAAATGTTGTATCTTGTACGTGAACGATGCAACCGCTTTTCTCTTCCATCCAACCCACGTCCTTCCCCTGAGCTTGTATTACATTTTACTGTTTTCCCTTATACCTTCCATCTCCTTTCATCCTATCCTTTCTCTTCCCCGTCCTCGCTCTCTCTACTTTCTCCCTTCTCTCTGTCTGGCAGTGTTAAACAGCTCCTCTCAGTGCTGCCCTGTGATCCCCACAGGCTGGACATTTGGCACCTCTGAATCAGACAGTATGTCTATGAATGGTGAGTCCAGGGTAGGGAGGTGGTGTGACTTTCGGCCCTGCGCTCATCCGCCAAATGCTCCCATAATGCCTGGCTTCAGTCGGCTGCACCTGTTTCCTCTGCCTTTCACAGTGAACAAGGCCAAACCTGGATGGCACGGCACACACTGAGAACCTATTAACATGCCGGCAGGTAGGGTTTGACTGCGTGCCTTTGTGTGCGTATCCATGCGGACATGAGGACAGGCACATCAACGAGTGTGGAAATGAGTCAGTGCAAAGAGAGTGTGTGTTTTGTGAGTGTCAGCACAAGGACAAAGCAGTCACTGCAGGAAAGGTGATCATTTAGTGTGTTTGTGTGCTTGCTGTTGCCAAAAAGAGACAGGTAGCAAGGGTCAGTGGATGCACACGGTGCTGTGGCTTTATGAATAAATTACTTATCTGGTTTTTGTTGATATACATGTTAGATATACATGATCGTGGCTCAAGACTTGGCAGTTCGTCTTGTAATCAGAAGGTTGCCGGTTCGAGCCCTGGCTCGGACAGTCTCAGTCGTTGTGTCCTTGGGCAAGACACTTCACCTACCGCCTACTGGTGTTGGCCAGAGGGGCCAATGGCATGATATTGCAGCCTCGCTTCTGTCAGTCTGCCCCAGGGCAGCTGTGGCTACAACTGTAGCTGCCTCCACCAGTGTGTGAATGTATAGTGAAATTGTAAAGTGCTTTGAGGGTCTTGAAAAGCGCTATATAAATGCAATATTATTATTATTATTGGTTCACAATTAAACATCCGGAAAGTAGTTAAAACTTGCCCAAAGCTAAGTAAGCTGACGTATAAATATCGCCAACTTATAATTCACAATCATAGACTGTAGTTAAAAGATGCATGAGCCATCGTTTTTTATTTGAGCCAGAAGTGGCTATATATTTGGAGTTACTAAGTTATTACCGTAGTAAGGCTAGTGGGCTGAATTTATAAACTTTACAGCTACATCATACAGACACAATTCCTGCTAACTAGGATTAGAAGATATTAAAATGTCACTCACCAAAACTGGAGGACAGACTTCTTGGACGCACCCATATCACATCACAGCAACCAACCGCACAAACAGAGACTCGACCACTGGCGGCCATGGTCGCCATTTTAGAAAGACACATGACCATAGTATGTTTTATTTGAAAATTTATTTGATCAGACCATGCCCAGCATTTGCTACTGCATACCTTTCATTCATACGTGGCTCAAGAGTTGGGAGTTCGCCTTGTAATCGGAAGGTTGCCGGTTCGAGCCCCGGCTCCGACAGTCTCGATCGTTATGTCCTTCTGCAAGACACTTCACCCGTTGCCTACTGGTGGTGGTCAGAGGGCCCGGTGGCGCCAGTGTCCGGCAGCCTCGCCTCTGTCAGTGCGCCCCAGGGCAGCTATGGCTACAATGTAGCTGCCATCACCAGTGTGTGAATGTGTGGGTGACTGGATGTAGTGTAAAGCGCTTTGGGGTCCTTAGGGACTAGTAAAGCGCTATACAAATACAGGCCATTTACCATTTTACCATTAAAAAATGCAAGCTGAAAATAAAGACACTCACATATCTGATAACATATGCAGATTACAAATTGTGTTTCAAATAATAAAGAGCTGCATTTTACGCAGCACAGCAAACCTGTTCAGCTTTTCAATAACGAGGCCAACATGTTCAAGGACACATTTCCACTGACATTATGTGGAAAATATGCCACTCTGACTTTAAAAAAAATCCTATTTTATCGTCTGTTTTTGTTCAGATCCTCTTGCCAACATCTCTCACTGTCCATCCCTGTTATTCTCCAGATTTTAGAATATCTAGGTTGGTAAATATATTTACACACCCAACGATGCTTCCTTCAGCTGTTACTGTGCTCTAGGCAATGAGCTGAACAAGCAGCAGTGAGCTGTGCGTCATGTCTCCTTAGGATAGCATTGTGGGTGAACACATTTGATAGCTGTCAGACATGGAACAAGTGATAAAAACAGCACATCAACCTACTTGAAGAGCCAGAAGGGAGGTAGTTGACATACAGCATAATACAGCAGATGTAATAATTAGGATCTGGCATTTAGGGAGAGAGAACCGGAGTATTGTTGATTGTGTTTCAGGTTTATGTTTTTTATTCAAAATAATATTTCAGACCATTTTACATTTGCTAACTAATGGTAAATGGCCTGTATTTGTATAGCGCTTTACTAGTCCCTAAGGACTCCAAAGCGCTTTACACATTCAGTCATTCGCCCATTCACACACTGGTGATGGCAAGCTACATTGTAGCCACAGCCACCCTGGGGCGCACTGACAGAGGCGAGGCTGCCGGACACTGGCGCCACCGGGCCCTCTGACCACCACCAGTAGGCAACGGGTGAAATGTCTTGCCCAAAAGACACAACGACCGAACTACCCAAACTTACTTCAAAGCCTAAACACCGGGTACTCCAAGGTGTTCAAGCAAATATCTACAAGAGCACAAACTGGTTCCTGTGAACTTGGATGTTGAATATACATGACTGAGTGCGGAATTTGATTTTTCTCATGCATGTCTTTTATTTCATACTGTACTTTAGTGATCCTCTTCCAGGGCATAGCCAATTACTTATTTTAAGAACACTGAGATCCATTTAGTTTAGTTCATTCATACACATCAAATACATTTGATTTGATATTTGTGTTCAAATATTAGAAATATCAAATAGTACATCACGTCTGACTATCTGCTGTATGCTCGTTGATCACAAGCCCAATGGCTTCTGGGTCAGATTTTGCATTTTATTCTCCAAGATGAAAGTCTAAATAATGACTTCCAGGAATTAAATTGTGGTAAAGAAATTCAAATCAGGGGTACCAACCCAAATACGTCTGTAGCATTTAGTATCAAAGGTTTGGGGTTTTTTTTCTCATTATTGCTCATGCTGCCATGCTCATGTTAGGCTTGTTTCATTTCTATTTTGGTCAGCTATCCTCCAAGTTTAAACAACAATGTAGATAAGAAAAGCATGGGATTTATCTGAGGTACTGAGGAGTTTAATTTATTTTGTAATATGAAAAAAAATATGTTTCTGTTTCAGAAACGGAAAAAAATATGTGTTTTCTTAGAAGAACAGTTCTAGAATAGTTAAATACAAGGGATTTAACATACCTCACTGAAGAGGTATGTGCCACCCTGGCTAGACCTCTTGCCCCTCCTTTGCTGCTTTGGTGGTAGAGAGCTGCAGGGCTGGAAGTCCAATCCCCAGTGTCTCCGGTCTCTGTGCTAAAGTGTCCTGTCTCAAAATACTGAACCCCTCTGTGTATTAACTGATTTGCTAGCTGACTGAATGAAATCCTATCATCATATTTTCTTTTATATGATGAAACCTGCAGTCCTACCTCTTGCCCTGTGACAGCGCAAAAAGCTCCAGACACGTCGTTCCCAGAGCCAGATCAGTGCTAAATATGCTGAGCCTTTTCCCTGAAATCATCAACAGAAGCACCTGAAACTGATGTCTGATTACTAAGGACTGACATTTAAAGGAGTGGAAAAATACTATGTCAGTGTGATTGCTGTTAAAACTGCACTCCTCTTAGTGTGTCATAGTTGTACTCGTGTCATTATGTATTATGTACTGTCTTCCTGGTTAAGTGTTTCTTGAAAAACATATTTGATTTTAATGAGAAAAATGACGAGGATAAATGAAGGATATCATCAAAAATAGATGTGTTAAAAAATCATGTTTATTTGGGAAGCTATATTTCTAGATTTTGCAGAAGCAAAATTTTAATGAAACCTGAAAAATGCAAAGCTTTACCTTAAATGTGGCCCTCAAATGAATAATACATTTAGCTAAATGATGCATAGCCACACAGATCGCTGGTTTCATGTGCTTTTTTTTATAGCAAATATTCATATTCACAACAAATCAAATGAATGATTTTAAAAGCAGCAGCGGTAACTGGAGACCTGCCATAATAAATTAACACAAGTCTATTTTTTTATGACTGTTGGCTGACTAACATCTATGTCTGTTCAATAAGCTGCTGTTGCTGTGTGATGTTAAGACTGGAACTCCATGTACTCTTTGAACACGTGCGTACTACACACACACACACATATGCACACAGCTCAGCCTACGTCATGTGCCAATAAGGTCCACATCCAAGCACACCTACAGAGACACGTCACACATGCATGATGAATAATGCAAAGCACTTATACAGCCTGTTGGTGCAGGAGAAAGACACCAACTCTAACAAATGACGTTCTGTGCCATGCCATACTGCTCTATGATTCATGACTGGGGGAATCAGCTGTGTATGCAGGCGGCCACAGAACTATCTGTGTGTACGTGTTTTTGTGTGTAAGTAAGGCAGCTGCCATTTGGGAGATTGATGGCAGGGGCAGGATGGAGACAATGAGTTGTGGGGTTTTTTTGCTCTCTGCTCTCTGTTTTCTGTCAGCTCCATCTCTCTTTTCTCTCATCCTCCCCTCATCTTTCTTTCCACCGAAGCTGAAACAAATAGTCAATTCCTTCACCTTTCTCTTCCCACCACCACCACCCCGTCTTTCCTCCCTCTCTCTTGCTCTTTCTCACTGTCATTCATCCATCTTGGTATTCAGCAGCAAAGTTTATCACAGCCCCCCCCCCTCCCCCCAACCCACTCTGAGTGGGTTAGAAAAAACCTTTATCTTGACTTTGAATGAGAACTTTCCCCACAAAAGACATTAATCTCCTCATTATTATTATAGCCAATCCAATACTTGGATTCCCTCACTCTGAAATCTGAGTCGAGCTAAGCTGCAGCCCAGAAGCAAAGACAAAAAGACAGAGAGGGTGAGAAAAGAATGACTTTTCTTTTCGGGCTGCAATTAAAGTCCTGCCTCCTTTGACCAACTTAATGTAGCCTCCCCATTTAACCACGACCACACACTCTCACGGACACATGCGGTGTACATGCAGTACACTCACACACACGCTGACACGATGACTGAGTCGGATGACTCACGAGTACTAGTGTGTTTCCCAGTGAAACAAAGCCTGTAATTTGGTCTCAGCTGGTAAAAAGCGCATTAAGGAAGAGAGCACAATTCTTTGTCTCGTTGCACAGTTGGCACGCCAGCAGGCTGGAGTGAAAGATGGCTGCTCAGTAAGATGAGATGCACAGTATGATGAGAAAATGTGACAGAGCTGTCGGTGCAGTTAGCCTAGAGGTCAGAGCGGGATATTTAAAACTGTGCTGAATGTTTGTGCCACATTACATTAGTAATATTAGGGAAAAATGACATTATAGGAAACATATTGCTCATAATAATATACCCAGAGCGAGTTGTTGCATGACTCTCTAGCTTTACAGATCCACCATCCACTGTAAACGGAGTAGTTTCCAGATGCAACTCTTTCACAAAAAATCTTTGTGTTATATCCACCATGTATTTCACAGCAACTGAAACTGGTGTAGACATACCAGCCCATCTCGCTAATGCACCAACCCAGTGTGTCGCACACTGCACGACCGCCAATCTTAGCTATATATAAGCTTTTATAACAGCGCTAAATAGAAAAAAATGTAAAAAAAAAAAGTAAAGAAAAGACTGAAACACCCTTCAAATATGTTCAAATATGAGTGTTGATGTGGCATAGTTTGTCCACCAGAGGGCACTGTGCTGCTTCCTTGTTGTTGACACAGGTTTGGGATTCCACACACAAAAACCAGCTAATCCAGAGTGTAAACGAGCAAAAATAACTACACATAACAAATTTTAGGAAACTCTGTCCATGTTGTGTGTCTTAAAGGAAAAAAAATATTGGCTGTATTTTTAGATCACCAAAATACTGGTATCCCATATACCAGTAATACTGTAGCTATATGTTTGCTATTAGTTGCTTACCACAGCTATTCCGTCATCTTAAAGTTTTCCCTAAATCACTTCTGTTGTGTATTGTAAGCTTTTTATTTATTTTTTTGAAACATTTTTTGTGAGCTTTAGCTGTATTTTTTCTGTTTTTGTTGTGTTTTCTCCAGTTTTTGCTGCTGTTTTTTTTTTTTTTTAAGTTGCAGTGCGTACACACATCTTAAAAATCTATTGTTCGGGCTTGAGATGTAATTGACAAAATAACATATTTACTTTTATGCCATAAGAATAAGGATAGGGTTTGAGTTTTGGCTACCAAATACAAAGAAAGCTAAAACTGAGGCTTCAAAATTGTAATCCACAAACCAAATATGGTTCAGATTACTAAATAATCACAAATAAATAAACAATAATATTACATGAAAAAACTTGATGGATGGATGGGATATCTATTTACCACATATTAGCAATATTAGCAAGCCTAAGCTACAGGTCCTTTCAGAATAAAAGACTCTAGCAACCAAGCAGGAGGTGTTTTATGTATATGTATGTTTGTTTATTTGGTGTTTAATAGCCTCTTAGTCCAATCTTATTATCAAATGCCAAACACTGATTAGCTTTGAGCTTTGAAGGGCACAAAACAATAAACGTAAAGATATCTTCTTGCTCTCTGAAAACCTCAGACGGATATTTTTCTCTTCATTTTCTGACATTTCATGGACTGGAGAATCAAACTTCCTTTTTATTCATGATGAAGAGGATTGAGTTTGTTGCTGTCCTAATTTTGTGATGAAGCTTTTTAACTTATGCCCCATCCTCCATGGGATGAGATGGCTCTCATGGTTTATTTAATAACATCTCATAATCATTACACACATGGCACAGTGCGGGTTTAGTTTTGTGGCTCCTTGCAGTGATGCCGCAGTTGTTGACTCTTTTAAAACTTGCTGCAAGGGTGGGTTAGGTGGCGGGGAAGACGCTGTAATGCAAAACGGTACAGCACTGCAAAGCTTCACAGCCTTGTAGTGGAAAGCAGCATCAGTCAGATGCCATCACACGTTCGTGCATACATACATTAACTCCAGCCAAAGGCCTTGACAGCTCAGATCATTCCAGCGCCAGTGGCCCTGACTCTTACTTGGATCCCACTTTTGTCTTGTTTTCCCGGCATCTGAAGGCTCGTTCGCTTCACAGAACATCACATCCTCCTCCAGTATGTCTGTTCTGCTGTCATACACTGACTACAAGACTGACTGATAGTTAGACACACACACACGTATGCACACAAATGCACACAAATATGCTTAAAATGTAAAAATATGAAAAATGATGGTATGCCAAATATGCATGAGAACGAGAAGTAATGCAAACAGAGCAAAGTGGAAAAGTCACTGTTATTTTCAGTCATGAAAATGCATTCAGAATTAAGACCATGTCTATTTGGATATCAATTTTTACCCTACTTTACTCAAATTAACTTCTCTTTACTGCATATTTATTCAGATGCCGGATTCATGGAAATTGCACAAAAAACCTGAACATATTTAGTGGGCATATCCACACAAATGCATCATAAAGCACCACACATAATGTGGTTTTAACAAGTTATGGGCTTATCTGAGGAGATCCGGAGCCTAAAATTTTATTAGAAATCAACTTTATTATATATCCACATTATAACGCATTCATATCCAATCGTACCCCTCAGCAAATACGCAATCTACTACACTGAGCTGCAAAAAGAGAGGTTGATTCCAACCGTGGCTTCCATCATTTTAAGACATTAAGATCTACGAGAGGCTGCTAAAGACAGAAAATATAACCAAGTGTTTAATTGGCTCTGAGTGCTGATGTGACAATCTGTGGCTCCTGATTAATTAGAAGTGCATGCTTCTGCTGCTGCCACTGCTGCTGATGCATGTTGGATGAGTCCAGAGACAAGATGATGTGTGAGGGAAAAGAGAGCAGTGGCTTGGATCAGAAAGAATATATGATAAACACGAGCGATGCATGCACTCATGATGAGCGCACGTGGATGAGATCATGAATAAAAAATACCGACAGCACATGCGTGTCCCCTGTGTGTGTTTTACAGCAGCACGTGTGCCTCTTTGTAAGGTGTGAGTACATTACTTTAATGAAAGTCACTGTCCTTGGCAAAGGACATAGCCGCTCAACCGCTGAGGGCTGCTCTCTTTTTCACCAGTCTGTCACACACATATACACACACACAAACACACACTTGTTTTCATGTCTTGGTGGGGACATCTGATTGATATAATGCCCACCCTAGCTCCTTACCCTAACCCTAACCATCAGAAATGAATGCCTAAACCGAGCCCTTACCCTGAACCTAACCATAACCTAACTGTAGCTCTAGAATCACATTTTCAGCCTCAAAAATGCCTTCAAATTCTTGAGGACGGGCATTTGGTCCCCACAAGTGCCAGTTTCTGGTGCTCACAGAGATGTTTAAATAAACACACACACACTGCAATATGCGTTTATCTTTAAATGGCTTTGTGAGGATATCCACTTACATAACAAACGTTAACAATTAAAACTAAACACCTGGCCCAGACCTAACTAATGTAGTCATAACATCAATCCAAAATAAGTCATCTCAGCCAGGCCTTTGAAGATGAGTCAGGAAAGGAGAACCAACCAAGAATTAAAACACACACACGCACTTTAAACCAGGCTCTGTGATGCTCCCTTCGCGTAAAGACTAGAGTACTGCAAGATGAAAAGGTGAGCGTGTGTACACATGCATGCATGTGACTGTATGTAGGGGGAATCAAAAGATAGTGGGGGGGGGAGGGGGGGGACGAGTACGTGCAAAGGAAAATGTACTCAGGGAACTCTATTGAAGTCTGAGGGGATAGTCCAATACTGGGAGGCCAAGACCAGATTGCCAGCTTGCAAAACATGCAACTGATCCCCACGGTCCCAAGAGCCAGATTATGTCGAGTATTTAACTCAACATAATCTAATTAACCATGAAAATTTCAACTGCTAAAATTAAGCTGTGTTAGGTCCTCTCTCCTCCATCTTGTAACTCCTCTCGTGTTAAATCAAGACTTATTTGTTTTAATATACAGTGAACTAATTTTACCTGAATTCTTTTACCATACGGCTTTTACTTTGCTTGATGTTTGAAGCAATTAAGGGAGAAAACTTGGTCGGGTATGTTGGTTAGGTAGCACCCTTAAACCAGAGGTGTGGACTCGAGTCACATGACTTGGACTCGAGTCAGACTCGAGTCATTAATTTTATGACTTTAGACTTGACTTGAAAAAATGTTCTAAGACTTGTGACTTGACTTGGACTTTTACACCAATGACTTGGGACTTGAATTGGACTTGAACCGGTTTACTTGAAAAGACTTGATATTTTACCCCAAATATAAAATTTAACATGCATATTATATAGAGATTGAAAATGTGACGTCATTCACGGGTAGAACCGCAAAGGATTCTGGGAACTCGTGGCAAGCGGTACTAGCGCACGCAGGCTTTCAATTGAAATCAGTCACACAGCGATAAAAAGAAACACAAAAATGTCAAGAAGCTGTTGTATTATTAACTGCAATAGCCGGTCGCATGACAGCCACGGGAAGCCGACGGGTAAAGAGATTGGTTGTTATCGGATTACGTCGTTGAAGAGAAATTGTTCGAGCCATGTTTCCGAAGTAACAAAGAGGCGACAGATGGCCTGGATTGCAGCCATTCAAAGATCAAATATAACGTCCCAGAACCCTCCAGCTCACAGGTTAGTCTGCTCCAAGCATTTACACGAAGGTCAGAGTTTTTTAGTAGTTAATACGTCATTTTCATAACATAATTGGTGATATAGGTTACAAGCAAGTCTGGCGCTGAACAGAAATTGTCGCGCTATGCTCCTTTATTTATTGTGCATAAATAGTGAATTGTCCTGACACAATATTGCGTTTCGCTTCTGTTATTATGGTACACTGACAAAAACATATACTTTTATTCACAGGATAAAACAGTTGTTTTGTATCACTAATTGCCCAGTACGATTACAGCATACAATATTATTGTCACTGCTACATTTCTGTAACGCGTACCAGAAATTATTTCCACTACTAATTAATTACCCTTGAGCTCAAAGGTTATATTAATAAACTGTTAACGAATGTGTATTTATGAAGACGATTTGTGAGACTGGTAAACTTATGATACGTACGATGGTCTTTACTTTCTACACGGTGCATTTCAAGGTCCTGCACCCATCCGTCGGTAAACTGTACCTGGGCTTGTTGCAGTGACCTGAAGTTACTAAACTTCACGAGTGTATGCGCTCACTCCAAGAACCGTATAATTATAAATATGCATATAAATATGCTACAATGAGATAGCTGACTTCATCTAACTAGCAAATGTTGTCCAGGCTACGTTGGTGATGCAGTTTTTTTTAATGTGTATGATATTTTTGTCATGCGATTTTAAAGCCGGTCCTACAACCGCATCCAAGAATAACATGCAGCTTATCTCAGAACTGTCGGTGAAAATTATTCTTGGAGCTAGGTTTAATTGAGCTGCATTTTAAAGAGGTGCAATTTCACAATTTGTGTATATTTTCTAAGTTCACTATTTTGTCATGTGTTGAGAAAAACACAGATTTTAAAATTACATGGTCTAACATTTACATTTAGCATAACTGCAACATTATTTTTTCGTTTTTTTTTTTTAAAGACTCGAAAGGACTTGAAATTCAAAGTTTCAGACTTGTGACTTGACTCGGACTTTTACACCAGTGACTTGAGACTCGACTCTGACTTGCCTGACATTACTTGAGACTTGACTTGAGACTTGAGGATAAAGACTTGAGACTTACTTGAGACTTGCAAAACAATGACTTGGTCCCACCTCTGCCTTAAACTACAAATGACAGAAAATCTATTCTTATGTAAAATATATTAACATTTGAGCAGAGATACCAATTAAACGGTGGCATTTCTGCTTAAATATCAGCTTACATCTCAACTATAAAATTTGTTTCAAATCAATTTACTCTTGATCACCTAAACACTTAATCGGCTGTTCCGTCTTGTTTTAACTCTTGAGAAGTGGATTGTTTGTGGCTGCACAGTGGAGGTCAGTAGAGGTCTACAACACCAATGTAGCCATGTGTAAAGGCCACTAAAGTTTATCTAAATGTCACATTGCCACAGTCGAGAACACACGAGTACATATAATAACTGAAAGAACATGCATCAGATAAAAGAGACATTAGAGCAAATAATGTAGACATAGTGTTTTGAAAAGCCCAGAATAAAATCCATGGAAGTGTGAGTGTGTTACCTGAATTTTTAGGAATTGCTTTGAAAACCTTTTCCATCTGGACTCTGTTTATATTTGGTTGTAGAGTTTTGATCTTGGACGTCCCACACATCCATGGAAAGCCAGAGGGAGGAAAAACCCCAGCGGCGCCCCGTTACAAAACTGAGCAGACATCAATGATATGACACTGATTAAGTTGGTGTTGGGGTGGAGGTGGGTGTCATATACACAGCAAAAAAAGCCCCTTTATGAGACTTGCCAGTCGGATGAGCACAAAGATACTAGCTGATGTGGCACTGAGATCAGCTAATATGACAGAATGTCGCTGAGATTTTTTTTTATTAGCCAAGGAAGCTATGAAGCTGCTATGACAGAATTTTTCTGTAAATTTCAAATGAGCAAGTGAGAAACGTTTTCTCATTTCTAGAGCAAATTAGGAAGTATTTCATCAAACAAACTTGGGGATTTATTCCGATGTTTGAAGCCACCATTTAGGACTTGGTTATTAGAGAAACTTGATGCATCTGCAAACACAAAAACTGTGATGCATCCCTTTTACTTTGCTGCACCTCTTTTAGAGTCAGTGCATATTAAAATTATATAAACTAATTTTCAAATATTCTTACAAAATGTAATCCAAGTGCTCACAAAAGCCCCTGAGGTGCTTTGAGGAACCCTGCCTCTAAATCTGTTTCTCCAAGCAGCATACTCTTTGCAAATCCAAACCATACGCTAGTAAGCAGTCAGTGGAAGTAAGCACAATTTCGTCTGCCATTATGGCAAGCAAAACTTTCATCTCACTTGTACACTATCCATGTGAGCTATCCATGTGTCTGTGTAAGTCCCCAGCCAGCTAAACTGCAGAACACACTGAAAGCCTTACCAAAAGGGTTGAACTACTCCATTCTGCGCTTGCATGGAGTGCATTTCAGTATGGATGGGATCCAACCAAAGTCATCAGTTTCAGCCTCACGTGTGTCTCTTTTTCATTCTGTGGATAATAAAGGAGGTATGCATGCACCGGTAGTCACCGCACGATTGTTGTTTGATAGGAACAGGCGTCTGAGCTGCCAGCGGAGTGACAAGAACAAACATATGAATGACAGAAGGCAGTGAAAAATTCACTGTAACTGACTTGAGGGAGCTGGGGACATGCGACGCTTGTGAAGGATAAAGGACACGACTACAGTAGATTACAGCACAGCTGATTGGATGAATAAAGGTAGAACTCGGAGGTAGAACTCGGAGAGAAGGGGCAGGGAGAGATGATTAAAAGAAAAGAGGCTAAAGGGGTTTGCAGCCTGTGCCATGCTTTCTGTTTAGAGGTAGAGGTAGGAGAACTGCATTCGACAGCCAATTATTACACTCAGACAAAGGCGCAACAGCAGACTTGTTAGGGCACTGAACCCATATGTTTCAGTTCACGTGTCTCTCTCTCACACGTGTAGACCAGCTTTAACTTAAGACGCACCATTCACCCAAGCAAAAGGAAAGGACTGTGCATCTATTCTCTAAAGATAGTAACCTTCTGCATAAATGTACTAATCCTCCAGCTTTTGTCATCTAGCTTTAAGTAAAAAATGCTCAAAAAGGTGGCGGAAAGGGCTTCGACTGAATAGCAACAACAATAAAACAAGGTGATATATGAGGAGAGCAAAACAGTCTTCATGGATTTTGGATCCAAAAATCTGTTTTCTTTAGTCACGCGGGATTACGAGGCGGCGTGTGTATGATTCACGCAGCTCATTTCCAACCTTCTTGTAGCATCTACGATAGCGCTACCGGTGCAAGTCGAGAGTTTCAGATTTGGGAGATATTATGTGGAGTATGAAGAAAAAAAATTCTTCCTAATTTTCAGTACTATTGTGTTTACTTGCAATGGGACATGAATTCACTATGTCTTTTTGTGGACAGTTCATCTGGTTGTTGGCTTTCAGTACCACGGACAGCAGCCCACTCAGCAAACAACACTGTCAAGGCCTTCCTACAGGAAACAATGCTCTTGGACGCTGAATAGATGCAATGCTGTTTCTATGAGACAGTGAACGAATTAGCCTGGATTCACAGAATGAGCTGTTCTTCCAGATTTAATCCTTAATGATTAAAATGACTGCAGTGTTACAGTTTTGTGGGTGTCAGTCTTAAATGGTCAAGTCCATTTAGGAAATATTACAAAAGAAAAATTACAGTGGCAAACCACTCTCTGTCTTTTGACAACAATTCAGCTAGGTTTTGATGCTCAGCAGATGAAACTGGAAATACTGGCTCGGATATCCTTATTACGTGCTGCAATGTAGGCACCTAAAAATTGGCTGCTGAAGTCGTTACACTAGTGGATTGGATCCTTTCTTTCTGATTTAATTTGAGATTGATCAAATATTAATTATAATTAATCATACTTGTGTGTTTTTTCAAGGTTGAATATAGTAGCAACCACGTATAAATACTGTATTATTGGCTAATATAAGTATTTTCTTGGCTGTAAACAGTTTTTGTTTTTATTACCAGTAATTTTGTGCAAGTTTATAAGTTTAAAACTGTGTGTGCTGGAGTCAGTGCAGTACATTTACCACTTCAAAGGATCCCTGAAAACCCGAAACTATTATATTATCACTAACTTCTTTACTATCTTTGATTAATCAAATAAATAATAATGATGTATCGGCAATAAGCAGTTCCTCCACTGGACGTGTTAAGAAGAAAACAAAGCAGGTTATCAAATAGTTCTCAAATATCAAATAGCCTACATTCTTTTCACACTAACAGCCACTAACTACACTGACATTGCAGGCATTAGCAGTATTAAGCATGTCTGCTGGTGTGCTGGGGTGCGTTTGTGTGGCATACCCCAAAATTCTGACTGATCTCAAACATCAGTAAAGCTGTTTATTTTTCATAAATCGAGGCTGTATTTCCTTTGAAGCAAGGATAACTTGACATATGAATGTGTGATGAGTAGATCATTAAAATGTCACTCGTCGTTTTTCTGCATATGCACCTCTTTTTTTATTTCTGTATTTTCCTCAGAAAAAAACTTGTAGTCACTTGAAACGTTGTTAATAAAATTAAACGGAGTACGGATTCCAATGAGGAGGCGCTCTTTGATCTCCGACTTAACTAGTAAATCCCGTTCTGTTTATTATTTCTTCTTTCTCCTCACAATTCTGGATGTGTATGAAGTAGATTGAGAGACGTTGCATACCTGGGAGGCATGATAAAAAATTGACTATATTATTAGTTCAGGCAGACCACAAAGTCAATCTCAGCCTGCAGTCCCAGCAGATCAGCTGATCGCAATACCAGCCAACATCAGCTGATAGTTTCCTTTCTGTCCAGTTGTTAATGTTTCATTTAATTGTTTTACTTGCTTTAGCCTGCCTATATTTGCTACTTTGTCTGCAAGCTGCTTTGGAACCCACCAGGGCCTCATTTATGTCATGTCTTTTAACTTTAATAGTGGGGTTGACTTTTACTTTTGGGGGGTTTTACTGTAGATGGAACAGGAATTGCAGATTAGCCATGAGCCATATAGAAGACTGAAGTCACTGATCATTAGCAGACATTCATCTCCATGCTCATACCTCTTGTTATCAGGACATTGGCTCAGTAGTGCCACTTGTGGTCAAGAATTGGATATCAGATTTTAGGATAACCCCCCCTGACCTGCACTGGAAAACTAACAAGCACTGTTTTTGCTGAAGGTCCAAACAGATCATTGTGCTTCCGCTCAGTCTTCCTGTGTGACCTGCGTGTCACTCGATCTGATGCACACTGTTTGTCAGCTACATATTTATTGGAAATCTATGTGCTGTGGCTGTGCTGTGCTGAGAATCCAAAGATTATGCCTCAAATGAAATTATTCTTTGTATCCTCAGAGTCAGTTTGATGACATTTTGTTGGTCGGATCTGTCTCCAGCCAGAAGCAGGCATCTTTCCTCTGATAGAGGTTGTCAATATGCCTGACTGCTCTTTTTTTCTTGGCTTGAGTAAAACAAAATCTGACATACTTGTGTACAGACTGAAAGGAAGGTTGTCTTCGGTTTTGAGTATATATGTGTGTATACGTCTTTAAAAGGAGATGAATAAAGTCGCAGCAGCAGCAACATTAAAACGGCAAACATTTTCAGAGATGTCAACAAAAAGGCATACAAAGCACTGGTGGGGCATTCTCATAGTGTGAGGAGATATTTTTAGGTGCACCAGACTAAGCTTAGGAAGTCCTGTAACGAGTGACAAGCAAGTGGGTAACCTGGTTTTACAGAGACACAAAAAGAATCACATGAATCCCCAGTGAGCACGAAGACTCCAGGCCCAAAACGGACTTTCTACCTCCTTCCCGAACAAGGATTTCTCAATGTCTCACACACAATCCTTTTTATGCCTCTTTTGCTCTGCTTTTACTACAAGTCTCTGTCACACAGCTGATCTGGTCACACACACACCCATACACACAAACACGCACTAACAGCATGCATATTACACTACATTATCCCTCTGTTGGTTGGCTTGGTGCCTTGAGTGGGCAGAGAGAGTGAGTGGTCACATTACACTACTGTTACATCACTCCTTCAGTCTCCTCAGCAACCAGGTGTCCTCCAACAACAAAAGCAACACAACCGTGTTATATCATCCCTGCAGCTGCAACACAATGTTCAAGGTGTTTTATGTATATCTATATATATATTTATTAAAAAGTCATTCCTCGTTATCACCTTCCTGGTCTACTGCTGTGCAAAGTCTTGGTGCTATTTGGTGCAGTCAGTGGGGTTTCTGCTGAACAATGGAGAAACAGTTGTGACAGGGCAGTGGGAGGTGGGAGGTTTTTTCTTCTTCTCAGAGCAGCAAAGACGAGTTTGAAAGAAGTGAGGCTTGAAAGAATATGGTAAAGTGACTCAACCAAAGCCAAAACTCTGATTGAAAGGAGAGCCTCGATGCAGGTGGGCTGCCCCTGGCTTTTACAGAAGCAGCAGTAAAGAGAGAATCAGTGGTCACTTTCTTAGCCCACAGATATTACACCACAGTTATATAAAAACATTTTGAAAAAGGTCTTTAGACAGAGAGCAAAGTGAATTCATACACTGCATTTTTTTATTTCAAGAGAATTGATTAACACAAATTCAAAGTAGACTGACATGTGCAGAAATGCAAGGCTTTCTGGTCACATTGACCTCTCCCATCTGTTACGGATGGTTTGATTCTTTCAATAGGATAACAGGCCATGTCAAAAAATGTAAATAATCTCAAAGTGATTCTTTCAACATGACAGTGAGTTTAATGCACTCAAATGGACATTTGCATGACAGCTGTGCAGCTAATAAACCTGCAGGAACTCTGTGATGCTATCATGTCAATATGGACCAAAGTCTCTGAGGAATGCTTTCATCACCTCGTTGTACAATTTATTACTTTTGTAGTTTTAATCATCTGTTATATCTAGTATGATAAACTCTTACACTGACATGGCAAGATATTCAAGCGTTCAGGCGACTTCCCTCAGTATCTCATCTGAACGACTTTATTTGGATGTAGAAGCTGAAATGGAGCATTTCTAAATGCCATTAGCATTTTTCACAGCTCAGTGGACAATGGACAGCTTGGATAATAATTCCATTCACTCAAGTTTGGATAACAAGGGGACGGGCTGTTAATATCTGAATGTGTGACTGCTTAGGGTTTTTGTTTTTTTGCCTTTTTGGACTTGAACTTAGCAGTCAGTACTCATAAAACTGATGCCCATGTCTTTGAAATTCTCCCAGAGTTGCATAAAATTGATATTTCTCTCAAACGTTTATTTCCAAAAAGATTTTAAACCACAACATCAAAGTATTGTAATAAAAAAAGGACATATTTATATCTGTGTCTCCAGATTTGTTTGGGGTTTTTTTGTTGTTGTTTTTTTACCTTTTTGTCTCCTGAAGGTAACCAGGAGGTCGCCTCAAGAGGATTTATTCCCTGAAATTATCAAAGCTTTGTCACCTATATGTTCTCCAGGTGTAACAAGTTGTGCAGCATTTTCCACTGTGCCATAAACCTGATTAGTGAAATCTGAGTGGATTTTGAGGCTCATGGGAACTGTCTATCACTGACTTAACATTACTTTTGCTTTTATTTGGATTAAAAAGAGACACTTTGTGCTCTGGAACCAATCACCGTTATCAACCGTACTTCAAAAGAAGCCTCTTATGTCTGTTTTTATGCAGGTGAGCCTGGGGGTTGTGCTTAATTGGATTTTGGTGCTTTCTCTATTAAAATGATTAACATTTAGTCACCAGTCGTGACTGGTTAGCATCTTTCGGAAATGGTCATTATCTTAGCTCAAAATGATGACTGTTAGAAAATTCTATTTTCACAGATGTCAAACAGAGAAACCTGCTGCAGTGACTTACACAACTGAGTACCTGACTTGCTCTAGCCTGCAATACTTTGACTTATTTAACAGCCAGGCCTAAATAGAGACATCACATGAACAAAACATAAAGGCAGGACACACAGCAGTTAGTGGCAGTCATTCCCTGTTTTTTCTCCCTGTCTCCTTCTTCCTTTACCCCTGGTGACCCTTGAAAGCCATCCATGAATATTCCGTCAGCCAGCAGGGCCTCTGCTCTCTCTTTTCATTTAGTGATTCAGTCAGTAAGTAGCTTACATAAACGTCCATATTTATGTATATGAACACATAAGTGAGTAGATCCTCCCAGCGAGCTGACCCAGGGGCAGGAGACACTGAAAGCTAAAGTATGGAACAGTGGCGAATCTATTGGAGGAAAATGAAATAAGTTTTGCATAAATTGTCTATCTGAGAGTTATGTCGGGACTGTTTCTAGGCAGGATGCTTCCTTGCTGTGTGTGCGCATGCAATCGGTCTAATGTTCGCTGGCCACCAGTGATGATACTGCAGAGTGAGACAAACGACCTCATATTCCTAAGGCTGAGCCCGACTCTCAGGTGCTGAGTGGAAACTACAGCATCATCAAGGTGCTGAGTGAACAAAGTGGATTATTAATTGCAACTTCTATGTGCACCATTGTCTGTAAAAAAAAATAAACAATTTTAAAAAAAAAATTTCTTCCTAGCAACAAAAAAGCTTAATGGTGACATTGTTGACGCCTGTATTTTGATTATTTTGAGTATCTTATGCCTGTCAAACTGTGTTATGTTTTGCATTTTTTAAATAGATTTAGCTAAAGAAATGGGAACAAACTGTGTGTTATTTTGACAGGTTGCTAGGTTCTTGCCAAGTTGTCAGTTATGTGTAGACATAACACAATTCATCCCTTTGCCATTTTTATGCTTGAATAATTTATAGGTATTGGGATCTATCCTGTCTTCCTTCTCTCACCCCAACCGGTCGCAGCAGATGGCCCCGCCCCTCCCTGAGCCTGGTTCTGCTGGAGGTTTCTTCCTCTTAAAAGGGAGTTTGTCCTCCCTTGCTCATAGGAATCATATGATAGTTTTTCACTGTATGCATTATTGCAGGTTCTACCATACAATATAAAGGGCCTTGACGTGACTGTTGTTGTCATTTGGCACATTATAAATAAATTGAATTGAATTGAATTTATAAACCACTATAAAGAAACTATAAAGAAATGGGAAGGCTCAAGACTTTTGCATGCCGTGCACCGTGACTGTTTGTGCCTCATTTTGCAGCAATGTCGTATCTCTTGCCAAATAACCTCGTTGAGAGTTACTGTTAATCTAACAATGCCATCCATAAAACTAAACCCCTATAATTTAACTAATGAAATACATTGACATAAATCCACAATTTCCTTTTGATTAAATGTTGGGCTGTAAGTGAGGCCTGAGTTTGATCAAATACGTATTAACAGTGTGGAACAGAATGGTTTTAATAAAGCTAGAGAAAGCTGCAATAATCAATATTTTTAAATTAAGAATCGATCAAAGACTTAATTCAAGATGACAGCAAAGGCCAATAAATTTTGGAAATAACCGCCTCATTTAGTGGATAATAAACACTTTATTATCCCAGCAGACCTCTGAGCTGTGATGCAATCCATTTACATCAATTCTACGTCATCATTTTGACCTGACACTCAAATTAATTCTAATTCATTAGAAAATTATTCGTTGTCGTTAATCCCATCTCCCCGTGACATCCCCTGAGGTGAGAACATCATTAACGCTATCGTCGAAGCTGCAATAAGCCAACGCAGGCTCTGCAAGCGTCACGACGAAGAAGACAGACGTGCAATAACAGTTTGTGCCGTCCTGATGCAGCCGATATACAGTGAACACTCAGCTATGAGAGGAAATAACGCATGCAGTGTCTTAAATTAAATCCTGCTTTTGAAGCCAGTCTAAAGAGCACAGCAGTTAAACACAAGCAGCTTGTCACTCACAGAGCAGGAAGCTGGAGAGGCCAAGGTCTTTACGACATTAAAAAAATCCTGCATACTTGCTTTAGTCGAATTTTTGCCAACTTTTCTTTCTTTTTTTTTTAAAGAACACGACTTTCTGTCCTTTGTGTTATGTTCTGTCCTTTATTTGCTTGAATGGCTTCAATCTTTCTGCATGTTTTTGACTATTTCAATGCATTATCATGTCAGAACTGCCTTTTGAAAGATCTCGTTTGCAGAAGACGATAACGACAGTTATGCTTTGTACGAAGAAGACAGTGTGTACTGCTCAGCGTTGTCACTCTTAACGTGCTGACAGCTCCCAGATTCAGTCCAGCAGGGCGGCAAGGTTCAGGGAAGAAAAACAACACAGATTTATATAGAACAATAAAATGACTCATCCAACTATCCTCACAATAAAAATAGCAGCGTTAATCATATGTTAAAAAACCCAAACTGTACATGTTTGTGTTTAATGACAAGAACTGTTGGTGTTAATTATTACTCTTGTCTGTCAGGAGCTAGAAGTTGTTAAAGAACTAAAAAACCTCAATGCCGCCTATGACTTTAACACTAGAGAACACTTTGTATTCATAATGTTCTAACATTAAGCTCTATTGGCTTCTTTTAGGACACAGCTGCATACATACCCCAGCTCTTCATTTCACTGGCTGTCAGATCCTTTAGTCTCTCATGTACTTACGCTAGAGCCAGCTTTTGTACCTAGTTTTGTATTCTTCGTGTACTTTGGTTCATTTCAGTTACCTGGGCTCAGCTCACTGTGCATTAAACCTGCTTGTCCTGCTCTCCAGCCATCTCCAACTACTGTCTTCAGTCTGCAGCCACGGACAGCTAGCCAAGATCATCTGCCAATACAAATGAACTCATAGCTCTCTTTTGTGTCCTGCTGTTAACCAACACAGCACTCAAAAAAGAAAAAACACACACACAAACCTTGTCTTGAGTAGTTTCACAAAGGAAGTATTCTATACCCACCAATTGTATAACTCTGCATTGCAACTCTTAGTTAAACACAAGGAGTTCTTTGGTGGCACACAGCAGGTTACAGCATCGGCAAAGCGGGATTGTAACTCCTAACGTTTTTTCAATGGGGTGTGTTTTCACCCAAAGTGTTTACATAGTGTTAGACAAGCAGGTTTTACAATATAACAGTGGTTGCAGACCATGACATGACCTAATCACTGCCTTTGAAATGGTTTCTTTGGAGAGAGAGATCAGATCTGTCAACACATGTAGTCAGCTGCTGTCTTTAAAGCAACTGTGATGCGTCACGATTGCAATAAAACATCAATAAGAGTAGGTCACCTATCAGTCTGCTATCAGGTTGTAATTGAAAGGGGTCAAGATGGCCATTACGTTCAATCTCTTTGAGATTAACTGTCATAAATTGGCAAAAATCAGGAATCTGTTGCCATCTGTCGTGAATCTGTTGCCAGTTTGAATTCAAGTTCTGCCAGATTTGAAACAGAAATTCAAAAATCTTCCACAAAAACTCACCTAGTTCTTTCAGGGCAGCAATCTAACTGCGAAATGACACAGGTGCTCAGCAACCTTGTTTTTATGTAGGAATATAGGCAGAATACAAGCAGCTGAGTGGAATCACTGGTTGCAAAGAGATGCCCTGAGTTGCGGTCTTTAGCATTGATTTCAATGTGTTGCAAATCTCCAGTTATTTGCAATGCTTTGCCAATCTGTCTAAGAGAGGTTGCAATGTATTTAGCCATTGTGTGATCGAAAACAGTCGCTCAGTGGTTGCAACACCCTCAGTCTAAACCAGCAACAGCAAAAAACTCAACACAAATGTCGGGGAACTGCTGATTTTTTTCTAGTCACAAAGAGGTTGCCGTGCTCTGCTGTGACTGAGCCACTAGTGCCTGAACCTAACCCAGATAATAAGTCCAAAACATAATGGTCCAAAGGAAATGTGAACCACAGTCTCATAGCAGATAACCTTATGTCACCAGCACCTCTCCAGCCTCCTGAAGTTGATTTTGTAAGTCTCTAAAATAAAATACCATAAAATACCTCATGCATAATGATGAAACACAAATAGCATCTGACGCAACGTGATTATGTAAATTCCCTGGTGAGAATGCATTATTTGACCTGTAGTCTTAGCTAGTTGGTTAGCACAGTTGCCTCACACGCCGAATAACCTACCCCTAGTGGTGGTACCTAGTATAAACAGGAGGGTTTTGTCCCCTCCACTGTGGTGACCCATTGGGAAATAAGGATATGTACCTTAAATAGACAATAGAAAGAAAATACTTCCTACCTAAAAGTGCTCTGCACAAGCTTTGTGTATTTTTATGTCGTGATTTCTGCAAAGGAGCTACCCCTATAATTGGAGCTCCACTGACCTTACACAATATCTCCTTTTCAGGTCTTAAAGGGTACTACTTCATATGTGAGAAACCCTCTAAAAATCCCTTTGTGCTTCCAAATGATGTGTTGCATGACTAAGTTCACTTGGAGTTTGAAGCAGAAATACTTGAGTCAATCAGACTTCTGTTCCCCACGCCTTATCTTTCATTCAGGCCAACAGCATGAGACTACATTACAAGCATTACATTTATAAACTTGTAGCAACCAAATTACATTATTTGTCATGTGGGCGTCCATCTATAATATAGTGTGTGAGTGTGTGTGTGTAGTGTTGTGTAATATAAAAGTTGCATTGATTTTATTCATTTATGTGAGTGGCAGCTTTTAGCTTTGCATAATTTAATTATGAATCGTGTCTGGATGAGAAATTCTTCTAATGATAACAGAAAAGCAGATTTATGTTTGCATGTCAGAATCTTAATGCGCACTTTGCAGGAAAAAAAACATCAGTGATTAGCAGAGCCCGAAATGTGCCACTCACAGAGCTGAGCAGACCTAATAATCGACTGCGTTTCTCTATTTTGCAAAACTGAGGCAACGATTTGAAAAGCATTTCTTTTCCAGAAGGGTTAAATGTTAGACCTGCAGAGCAAATCTGCTCTTAAGATTCTGCGTATTGCAAAGGATGTGATTTTTCAGATTTTGCACCCTGAACGAGTCGTGCAAACGGCAACTGTTTCAGCTGTGATTCTCGTTTGCTTCGGCACGTTAATTCATTCAGCACAGAAAAACACTTCCTCTGTGCAATGAAAGGTGCCAATGTTCTCAGTGTGATTGCGTCAGTAACCACTCCTTCCACACACACACAAATACACACAAACACTGTCTTTAAACACATTACAGGAGTTACTCATAGAGCAAGTCTCAAAGTCGGCCGGCACCAAACAGCCGCCCCTAAAAAGACTTTGTATTATTAAAAAATGATATAAACACTTGACGGTGTGTCTCACACAATGAAAGCTCAATCCCAGAGCTGGGGATGCACACTTTCCCCTCAAGTGTGTCTAAATACAATCAAATAAAACACAACAAACCCCAAAATAACATATGTAATATTAGGTGTAGACTGTGTCCTCGGTATAAATCTAATAATTTTCTAAACAAAATCTGTCTGAGAGGCCATTTCCTCATGAGAGTAAACTCACTGGCATACTCTAACCTCACTTCACAGCGCATCATGTTTCCAAAAAAACAGCATCAACAGCACTCATCAGCAAATAACAAAGTACATTATACAACAGCTTCAAGCATGGAGGAGCTCGCTGCGATCCAATTTAAAGCGTGGAGGGAAAAAAACATGATTAACGAGGGCAGAAAAACAGCAAAACAAGCCCGGACCCATGAGGGACGATACAGCAGTACAGTGGTTATGTGATTGGTGATTAGCAGGTAAAGTTATGATTCACTTACTTAAATTAGCTCCCTCAAAGGCGACCCCCTGGGAACTGACAAGAAGGGTGGGATGAAAGCTGAAGTGGTGCTAATCAACTGAAGTCTGGAGACCGGTAAGATCTGGCTCTGTAGATGGATGGGAAGCTTAAAGTTAAGCGTTCTTAATGTAACCTCTTGACCCCTCTTACAGGCCACTGCAGAGGCACTGACAGTGACTGACAGATTGCGCATGGTGCTAATTATTAAGGCTATATGAACATGTGAAATAATGACTCGGATCAGGGATGTTAGTCCCAAAAGAGTGATTAGATATTCAAGGTTTTCATGGTCTAGGCACTCCTCCTTCATGCTCAAATGTTCGCTTTCCTCCTTGTGCACCTGTGTACACGCTATGAGGCCCGTGAAGACAATCCCGACTGCCTTTCAGCACGATGTCCCTGCCCACTCTTGAGAGAATCCTTTAAATATTCACTCTATGCAAAAACATTTTGTGTTTGTCATAAAAGAAAGACAAACGACTTCAAACTACAATATAATTTAATCTAAACACATCCTGAATGAATAATGATGAGCAGCATGCTGTGTTACTCTTAGTTAGTCTGTAACATTTTCGTGGGAATATCAAGCCGTTATAGTTTAATATGGAATTGTGAGTACATGATGGGAGATTTAGCAATTTTTTCCGATCTTTCGATGTTAAAAAAAAATCCTTAACAAAGTTTGTTGTTACAGAGATCTGGGTTGTTTTTGACACCCATACATCAAAATTTGGGGTTATTAAATTGAAGTTCCAAGTTGTCTTCCTCAATTGTAGCTATTTTCTCAGAAGTTTGAGTTTGTAAGATAAAAATTTGAGATTTGACCTAATTGGATAATAACCAGACATTTTAACTTTTGGATAGTAAAAGTAATAAAAAATAAAAATAAAAATCAGGCTTTGATGATCTTGACCTCAAAAGTTAATCACTGTGAAGCTCAACCAAATCACACCCGGGGTAAACTTTTCATACAAATCCATACAAAAAACTTTGAGTAAATTTGCTAACAAACACACCAAAAACAAACCACAAGGACCTAAGCAAAAATTATTTTGTGCATTGACCCTGCACAGAGGACACGGTGCTTTTCTGCTGTCTACATGCTGCATCTTTGTACTGTCACCAGGGGTGCCCATGATCTCCATCAGGCTAAGAGATTTTTTCTCCTTTTCTTGGTTGTTTTATTTTTCGAGGGCTTTTTGGGCTCCGTGCAAGCATGCAAGCAACGGTTGCATATCCATAAACTTTTACTCAGGCCAGCTGAATAGCTACACAAACAAACAAAAATGCAAAACCATGAATTCCACGTCAGGGGGTAGATTTGGAGGCACAAACACACACCTAAGAGTCAAGTCTTGGATCCTGTTCAAGTATCACATTCCTTCATTTTTCACTTCATGCTTTGGTGTGATTTATACACCAAAAGCTCTTGGTTAGAACAGCATTTTCTCCAACTTTAATGAAACACCTCTTACAAATCTCCATTTTCTTGGTTTCCACTGTGCCATTTCCATCTCATGTGCAGGAGTCACATCAACCCACATTCATACAACCAGGAGATGCAGCTTAAACACAAGTATCTGTGTCTATATACCAGGCTGGACGGATCCTGGTCAGCTAGCTTGTCCATTACTTTGCTTCAGATTCAAATTTTAAGCCCTTTCGGTTTGGTGAACCACCGGCTTAAGCATCAGCAATGGGTCAAATTCTTTTCTATCTACAAAATAGACAAAAAATGTGATACTGAGTTACTGACGGTTTACTTCAGTGATGAGTGTGCTTTGCAGTTAAACAGACACATTTATTTTGGAGACATCAGCATGAAACTTGATAGATTTTTTTCCCCAGTTCACACTCTAGCTTACTATTACAGTCAAATTCTGTTTGGAGAGGCGAATACATGGGTGAAGTTCTGCTGTGAGATTTTTCTTAACCCGTGGCTGTTTTTCCGTGACTTTTCCATTTTTCTCGAACACATTAACGAACCACGAAGAACAGCTACATCCATACGCAAGTGTTTCTATTCCACGAGAAAAGGGCAAGTCTTTGTTTTCCTTTTCACCTTCTTCTCTCATTTGTCTTTACTTAGCCGATGCGCACTGTTTGTATTTCACAGCCAGAAATGCTCCACAGACTGCTTCTACAATCCAGTGAGCACACATCCCCCTTCAGCACCAACAGAAAAGAGAAAGAAAGCGTGGCTTTGCGAGAACAGCTTGCATATTTTCAGTCTGAAAATGTCTGAAATTCCCAAATATTCTCGCAGGGTTTTAAGAGGATAGTTATGCCTGCAGTGAAAATATATAGAAGGCTGTGCAGAATTTACTGTTTTCCATAACTCTCCTAAGTAGCAATATAGAGTGAGAAAAGCAGATTTGACAACCACTAGCCAACAGATGTAGTCTACACTTTGCTGACCGCGTTGAGCGCGGAGCACGGAGCCGAAGTTGAAGCTTGCCTGCGGCCAGGGGCATCGCTCTTTGTGGTGCTGATGTTGCCAGAGAAGCGAGCACACGCGTCTCCTTTAAGGAGAGCTACGCATCAGCTGTAGGCAAATAAATTGAGCGTATAATAAATAAACACAGTTGTATGCTGTATTTAAAAAAAAAAGAAGAATAAAATCTTAAATCCCCGTTTTTCTTTTTTCTTTTTTACACGAGGCGATCAGTGCGATGACCAAAACATGGCTGTGGTGTTAGACATGCAGTTTGCTCTCTATCTCCAGCACACACACACACACACACACGCACACACACTATGTCCGTCACATGAAAGCCTTTGCACGGTTTGCATAAAAGAAGAAAAACTCACGCGCTCCCGTTGATCGATCCGTGGATGCCATCGCTGGAGAGAGTGGGAAGCGGGGGGACAGCACCCCCTGGAAAAGCGTCCTGTTTCACGGTGTGTCCGGTGCCCGGGAAAAACCCGCTGGCCGCTCCTGTAGTCCTCCTCCTCCCGTGCTCCTGTGCGCCTGTGGCAGGGATAAGCACGTCTCCTGTAGCTGCTACTGTGCAGGACTGAGCATCACATCGCGCACCGTGGAGCTCCACTAGTGTGGGATGATGATGTCGCGGGAATAGCAGCGTTAGTTTCTCCTTTTAACGAGAACATCTATGTCTCCTGCCTGAGTCACCCTGCATTTTAGAGGGAGAGCTAAGAATCTGACAGCAAACTGAGGCAAACACGAACGTTATAACACTTCGACCCTGTAGTCCAGACGCATTAAGTCCTTACAGAGTCCCCAAACAGCAGAAGGGAATGAGATAAAAGCAGCACATAACGGGACTGAAGTGTTATTTATAGCGCATGCTTTTTTTTTTTTTTGCAAACAATTCAACAGCTTACATTTAAAGCCACATGGCTCCTGCAATGGCTACATCCTCTATACATGAAAATTATTCACACCTTCTGTTTTCAGAGCTGTGAAGAAAAAAACGCTGCTTGAACTGGCACTGGTGCCAACTAAGCTAGATGAAGTGTCAGGCACTGGAAACACAATTTCAAATCCAGGTCTCTGTCTGATTGCTGCGTCTTTTACATCTTTGACCCTCATATAGATCATTTGGGTCAGTGTCCCACTTCTGAAATGGGCATAACCTCTGCCAAGAAGGAGAAAGTGCTGTTTCATTTGCACGTCTTATTTGGGACTTCCAGCAGTAAATCTTTTATAAAATTGTCTTTCAGTGCACAAAACGCGTCGTGGTCCACTTAAAAATTTATGGTGTATTTGCTTTGCAGGCTTAGGTTTTTATGTTATTGGCTAGTCCTGTGTAAAAATGTAAATAATCATAGAATGCAAAGATATACTAACTGAAAATGTTGCAAAGACAATGTGTCAGATGTTGAAACTAACAAATGACATGATTTTTGTGCTCACGTTGAATTTGATACCTGAAAAACATTTCAAAGTTGCAGCAGAGCAAGTTTACCACCGCGTTGCATCACCTCGTCTTTTAACGATCCCCTGTGTAAGAGTTTGTGAACTTGGAACATTATTGGACTTTTGAAAGACACTGTTTCCTATTATTACTTGATATAAGTTTTCATCACAGTTAAAGGCCTCCTGTGTCATATTTTGAAACAAAATATTTCATAATGTGTGGCATGATTTCAGTGAGTGGCAGGATTGGACTGCAGGCAGGCTAAATAAGCACTTTTTCACCCTGTAATGTTTAAGGAATGTAGTTTGGCTTTATCTCCATGAAATAGTCCTTGAGCAAAATAATACATTGTTTTCATAGTTGAATATATTACTCCAAAATCTGTATCCAGCCCTCCCTCACTCCTTTTTATCCAGTTCATGTTTGGAGTGGGGCTGGAGCCTATCCCAGCTGTCATAGGGTGGGAGGCTAGGTACACATAAAGACTCAATCATTCACACCCACGTTCATGTTCAGTGGACATTTGTGTCTTTGGAATGTGGGAGGAAGCCACAGAGAAGTGCAGGACCTGCCAACCACTGCACCACCATGCCGCCCAGAATTTTGTGGTGTGGTGGTTACCTATGCTGTGTGCACTAATGCCACTTCATTACTATCACAGACAATGCGCCCAGTCTTTGCACTCACAACATGTTCTGTGAGGTCTTTCCTCTTCAGCCTGAAGGGTAGGACGTCCCCGATTTCCAAACAGCACATCAGACTCAGATCTCTCAGACAAAAAGCAGTTCATGGATTTTTTTTACTTGGATGCTAACTGTGTTCAGTGACAGTAGTTTCCACAAGTGTTCCTGAGCCCATACAGTGATTCCCACTACAGAACCACATCTGTACTCAATGAAGATCATTGCTATTCAGTATTGGTTTTCATCCTTTCAGAGGTTTCTGTGGATTCTCTGAATCTTTTAATATTATGTAGACACAGATGATGAAATTCCCAAGTTCACCTTATCTAGCTTTTGCTTGTGAACTCTTTGTCCATGCAGAACGATGAACACTTTGCAATCTTTACTTCTGAAGGTTCAGCCTCACAGGTGAAATTTCATAGTTTCAGTAATTGATTTGTGGGTTTTGAGACCATCTAGTATGCTTTGAGTGATTTGCAAATCATTGCTGTGTATGCATTTACATTTTACAGTAATCTGACTGTTATGGTGCTAGCACACCTACTGTGTTTTGTGATGGAGGCGTGTCCTTTCCACTGACTCTGATGTCACCCCTTTTCCCTGCAAAGCCAGTGCACAGCTGACTCCACTCAGCAATCAGCACTGGGTATGAAAGCTTGGGAAAGGAGCTGACCAGCCCCAGTGGGCAAGCTTCAGTAGTGTTGAGTGTCTATGGTCTTCTTCTTCTAGCAAGTGTAGGTTTTTGTTTTTTTTTTACAGGGAGAAAAAAGCTTTAATTAAATCTCCTTCCTTTCAGCCTTCATTTAGAGTTTGCTGTCATCTCTCTTTTGTCTTCGGTTTTTCATAAACGTAGGGTCTTATCTGTCTAAGCTAAACCTTTTAAACAGAATCTTCACATTATTTCTGAATCTACCTCCTGCAACTCTTTTTTCCCTCTCTCTCACCCTTGTTATAGTGACTCCTCTCATGAAACACTAACATATTTGGAAATGGGGTGATAAGAAAACAATAAAATATCTATCACATTTTCTCAAGTCTGTGGTTATGTCACAATGTTTTACATTCACACAAAATAAAGAAAAGACCATCTTGAAGCCTACCTTGAAGATGCAGTTAGAAAGATGTCTGCTCTTTAATGACTCAAATTGACAGATTAGCTAATCTGCATGTCAATACACAGCCTACTCATGCCTGCACGCTGTTGCTTAGCATTTCATGCAGGATGGCTAAAAAAGCTCCAGCTGAAATTCTGAATCTCATGCTGCTCTCTCTTCAGGTCAGCACTGTTTCGTAAAACCTTTTCTGACATTCTCCCAGGATGCTGTATTGCCTAAGTTTCTTGCAGGAATAGATGTGAGTGATGGATTCTTGATGGATCCCCACAGGCTTGGGCTTCTGGGATCAAAAAACTGTCTTTCATGTGTTTTTTTAATGTTGTGTGAGAGGGTTCTTATCACACCATTTCACAACTCTCTCCTTATACTGATAGGGCGCTATTCTTGTGCATTAAGCCCAAGATAGCTGCATCTTCGGAGAATTTGATGACACAATTATCCCGGTTCATGCTTCTGCAGTAACTCGAGCAGGCACACAAGAGCAAACACTGAGAGGAGACAATTGTAGCTCTAATGTAGCATGTGGATGTGTTTTGATTGACAATCACACTGAGAGCTTTTTCATCTGGGTAAGGTTTTTCCAAGAAGCTCTGGAAAACTCTGGAAAACCTGATCTCAATTATAGATATTTATATGTATTGACTATATACAGGTTCTTCAATTGTGCGCTAATGTATCCAACTCTGGTTTTTAAAAGCAGGAATTATTTGAGGCAGAGATCTGACTCCTTGTTACCTTTGTGGGGAAGTGCCTTTTAATAATTGTTTGCATGATTTCTGTTTCTTCCTACACATTTTACGTCAGTGAAGATGGGCACAAGAAGAAAGCTTCCAGGTCACATTTCATCAGAGAAGCTGCATTTGCTTGGTTGAATCTGGCAGTATGCAGCCGATTACAGTAGTATTAGTGACTCAAAGGTAGAGAGTGCAAAGATTATTCTCTCCCTGTGTGTGCATATTTCATAAAATAAATAGTATGCTTCTTGATACTGTTCATGTAATATATAGCTCTTACACTGACCAGCCACTTCAATAAATCCACTTGCCTAATACTGTATAGGTCGAAACATCTCTGACCTGTAAGGATGTTTGTAATACATCCATTGTCCCAGTAGGTCTGCTTGACATTAAGGCCAAGACAGCACCGCAGGCCTTTTGTCACATTCCTTGAATTCAGTTTTTGGTTCTAAGTTGAGAACCAGATGCTCTGGTGCACACAGGGCAGGAGATTGATATTCATTGGTCACACTTCTGTAACACCCTCACAGCCACAGTGCACCAGTGCACGCATTAATGACATAGTCCCCTCATCCTCTTGCTTTGGGAACGGTTATGATTGATACTCACAGGTACAGTGTAAAAGGTACAGACAGGGGGGGTTAAAAGAGAAAAATAGAGCTGTGGTCATATTCAGTCCAGATTAATTGGAGATAAAGTATTGGAATTTCAGGAGCAGGACCACGCCTCCAAACACGCTCCTTCCAGTTCTTATCTATATATGTTCTCCCCTTTACAAGCTGTTCATTCTCGTTTCCTACCCTTCCTCCCCTTTTCAATTCTTTAACTTCTTCACTTCTATTTAGTACATGGAGATCTGCCAGGCCTGGGAGCTGCCACCAGTCTCCTTCGAGGCCTTCCCCAAACCGCAGCTGAATTCATTTCCAAGCCATTCACCTTAACCTACTAAAACGCTGTCGAACCTAAAATGAGGACGTGGGCCCAGCTAGTGAACTGATAACTCCAACAAGACTGGGTCTAGGAAATCAAAACATAAACATGCACACAGAAATCCTTCAGTTTCTGATTGGATTTTGCAGCATTCTGTAGAAAAAAGAAAAACATGATGCAAACTGGGCACACAGGTTTGGAGAATGCATCTTTTGGGAGACCGCAAAGATGAAAACCACGACACGGACCTTTTCTTGGAGGAAGAACGATTAGATAAGACTGCCAGCTTTAAAACGTTATTGGTAATGGTGAGGATGATTGTGTTACCTTCAGAAGAAGATAACCTGGGAATAATATCCAGGGAGATGGCTGGCCAATTTAAATGATGGAGAGGAAGAAGGATGGAATAACCTGGAAGAGCACTGGTGGGAGTGCTTGCTCTGGGCTCAAATTAGGGCAGGAGGCACCAAAGGCCACTCATTTCTTACTTTAGAGCAGACTTAGGTGGCAGCAGTTTCTGAAATCTAAAATCAATTAAAAAAAAAAATTCTCAAAACGTGAGTGTTTATTGAACCTTCTGGCAAATTATGTCTATATGAGTTTTCATTTGTCGAATTTTCTCTGCACTGTGAAATTATTGCTCATGGTAGCGCTTCATGTGTCACATTGTATACATCAAGTTTTTCGGGGGGAAAAATCACAGTGATGATGTAAAGGCCACAAAAACTAATAGGATTCACTTGGTGTTACAGGGTTAAAGCCAACAAATTGGTGTAATTAGCTCTCGTGGTTTTGCTCTGCATTTACATTTCTGTTTAAATTTGAAGTAAAAAGACATTTTAAAACATAGTTATGGTCCCAGTTTTGAGTAAGAGTCTAATATTTAGACCAGATTGCTCAAAAGAAGATCCTGAAGCTCAGAATTTAGTTTAAATAATGGTGAGACTTTGATCTCAAAGCTATAACCTTTGAAAGATTGTCCACTGCAGGCCTCTGGTTATGTCTTTCATTTGCACTTCCCTCTCTACTTACTTCATCGTTCACTGACGGCACTTCCTTTAAAATGATTATAATGGCCATGCAGAAGCTCCTTTCATAGACTTGATTAGTAGAATATCTTTAATCTGTATTCACGTAGCACTCCCATTATCCTTTGTGTTCTGAATAGGGACTAAATACAGTGTGAATGTTGTAATGATTACACTAGTCAGACAGACTGTAAAAATGCAATGGGCTTGATTAATTATTAAAAACCTGGTCTTTTACAGGTTGTGATCATGAATGTGTTACAATGGAGATAACTTAAACTTTATTCAGGGTCAGTTTTTTAGCAGGAAAGTGTAATTATTTGCATTTAAATCCACGTCTGCCTAATGAGCCCTCGACAGCTCACCCCTGCCCTACAGTGAGAGGGGAAATTTCCACTGGAGTTGTTGTTGTCATCCAGTTGCTCACCCTTCCACCAATATGGCACTGACAGAATGCACAGACATTTATGGCTGATATGCCCAGCTGTTTGTTGACAGTGGGGAATAGGAGCTGACTACTGGCAGGAATGTAGGCTGACGGAGAGCGGAAAAGTACTGGGGGTAGTCAACAACTACTCCCATAAGCCCCCTGACCAGTTAAGCACGTTCCAATAGTTGTGTCTCGAGGGCCAATTTTAAACAAGCCTGTAGTTACAAGCGACAGCAAAATAAAATGACATTTATTCTCTGGAACGAGGTTTTTCCGATCTCTCACAGGTTCATAAAATGCTTCTCTTGCCATTTGTATTGGCAGTGATAAGCCACAGTCAAACAACCATTGATGTTCTCACTCTACGTTTTCCCTCCCAGGACCAGTTCAGATGCCAGGATATGCTCATCCCCAGTATTGATCCAATAACATTGCTCTCTTTTCCCCCACATTTTCCCACTGAAAAATTGGATCGTTTTTTGTAAAGTGTGATGCAAAATCCTGTGTCAGTGAGCCAAATTATATAACTTTATAATGATGCTGTTGTAGAAAAATTCCTTCTAACATGTTCTGTCTAGAAGTAATCCTGACAGTCAAAATTTCAGGCTGCAGACAGAGCTAAACAAGCTTTTTGCACAGTTTCAGTTTTGTTTAAGTCTTGGTTGATGTCAAAAAACAGCCGGAACCCCGAAAACGAACATCTCGGGCAGACGCATCTGCCTCATCCACCTGTTGTCAAAACCTTCTGTTTGTGAGAGTTAGCCAGTCAGAAGAAAGTTGGCTTAAAGAGTAAAATGGTGTGTCACAGAGTAAAGATTAACCAAGGGTCTGCACTAAAGAGCAGATGGATATGTCAGCACTAATACATTTTATTTTTTCTTCCCGCCCCAGGAAATTAAAACCTTCAGACACTTAATTGCATTCTGATTAATTTTGATGAATCGATTTGAATCTTTTATGTCTTAAAATATGCTGGATGTTTCTTAAACATACAAAATTGGACTAGAACCAGTTTAAAATGGCAAAATAATTCAGTTTCTTATTCTTTGCACCTTCATTTTTTTTTCAATGCTCATTTTTATTCCGCTGAGTCAACACAAGACATGATTATTTTTCTGTGTTCTTGTGTTTGCTTGCCTCTCATGTGAGAGTCAGGTGTCCCAAGTCACATTTCTTTTTGAAATCAGGTGACGTTCGTGTCTTTTGTTTGGAGAAGTAACGCACTTAAATGTGCACGACCTATATCTGCGCAATTTGTGTCGCATATCTTTATGCATGTTAAAAACATATTTCACAAATATGGGATGATTTTTACTGAACATGTATATATCTCAACTATGTTAATGAAGCTGACTGACAGATCAAAAACAACAAAGACATCTAAACTAAGTCGAAATTGAACCTTACTGGAGTAATACTTGAACAAATATGTTATTCTTTAAATGACTGAAGCAGAGGAAAGAGGGCTACCCAAATCTAACCATCACATCAAAAACAGTAAATATGTCGCCGTTCTCACACGACTGTCTGATTCTCATGGATGAGACAACAGGAAATTGCATTGCATGCAAAACAATAACGCATGCGCGTTACTTTGGGGAAAAAATGGAAGAAATTTCACAGGTTACTGCTGCAAAGCTTAAACGTGTCCCTTGAAATAAAATGCACAAAATCATCAGGGAATAGAAGTGCAAATCAAGCGTCCCTCGGGTGTGCTTCGAATGAGGATGATTAGACACATCACTGACTGCAGCCTTTAGAAATCCTGGTTTTGACATTAGCCTGAAGTGAAATACAAAACACGAGCATACATGAAATTGACCAAATAATGCATGAAAATACAGAAAAGGTTTTTTACTCTTTGCTTGTTCATAGCAGAAATATGTGGTTGGCTTCTTGTACTCTCCCTTTCAAATGAAACATTTTCAAGGACAGCAAATCTTCCTCTGACTGGCAAGTTTTAAAGTCTTACAGGAAAAGTGCTAATCATTTCCAAAGTATTCCAATGCAAGGCATAAACTCACAGATTCATCTATCACAGCTGCTCGAAATACCTTAAAATGAAGCAAGATCAAATCTTGTTAGAGCACAAATGAAGCTGATATGGTGCAATAAACAACCTGCCACTTGACAACAATATGACTAATGCTTGTTTTGATGACATCTACCAGGGATCAGCTTATTATCATGTAGTGGGACCTGATAAAAAAAAGGTGATATGTGTCGTGACATTTTGTGGTGGTGATGTCTGTTATTTCCCTGGAATACTGCTTTAGGCTGTTGTTTTTTCTTTTTTCCCTCTTTGCACATACTGTGTAAACTCTAATGTTTTGATTGAGGGGCAGGACACGCTGGCATTATGAGGACAATCCCAACTGTACCGACACAGCCGTCGCTTATGTAATGGGAGATTTGACTGGGACACTGTGTTCCCTGACGAAGGCACTTCTTTTCAAAACCATGTGTGGCAAGCTTCCAGAGAATCATTCACAGAGAGTGTACTCCTGTTCACTCGGACTGGAGGAACTAAACAAGGAGCAGAGTGTGTCTGATTATGTTATCATTGAAATGAAGAATGAGGTGGAGGTTACTATGTAAGGACTTTGAAACAGCAACACCTGTTTACTGACTGCAAATCATTGTTAGTACAGTAGGTGCTTTACAGTATGAAGTTAATAATTCTTGATTGTGTATACCTAATCAAATACAGCTAATTGTAGCAAAATGTATATATCAGCTTTAAAGCAAAAGCTTCTTTATTTGTCATAATCCACAAAGCCAGATTTGTTAAGAAAGCATAGTATTGAATCAAACTATGTCAAACTCAGTTGTAGTCTGCAACATCTGGTGGCTTACTTGACACTCTTCTACATGACCTACACCAGTGGCAGGTTTTTAAACCAATTTAGCCTTCCCACAGTTGCTACTCATCTGCAAGTGGCTTTGCAACCCACTGCCAGCCCAAATCATGCTTTCAGGCTGTTTCTGACCTAACGTCATATCTGCTGTCATTGCTGGAAGCAGCCCATCAATAGATGTGTACACTGTCGTTTAAAAGGGATGGAGATGGTCAGCAACAATACTCAGGCAACATTGATGCAAAGCAGGATGCAACCATGCTTTCATGTCGTTCATGCAAAATTCTGGTCCTACCATCTGAATGTCACGGCAGAAGTCAACACTTATCACATCATGCAATGCTTTTCCAATCTTCTGTGGTCCACTTTTGGTGAACCTGTACAATTTGTATCCTCAGTTTTCTGTTCTTATCTCACAGGAATGGAAACCAGTGCCGTCTTCTCCTCCTATACCCCATTTGCTTCAATGTTTTATGTGTTGTGCTCTCTCTGCATATCTTTTTTGTAACAAAGAGTCATTAAACTCGCATATCTGGCACCACCAACCACACTGCATTCAAAGTCACTTAAATCACCGTTCTCCCCCATTCTGATGCTTGTCTTTTACTTTAGCAGGTCATCTTGACCATTTCTGGATCCCTAAATGCAGACTTGCTGCAATGTGATTGTCCCATTAGATATTTGCATTAATGAGCAGCTGGTGGCTCTATGCACATAGATGGTGAAGGTCCCAGAACAGAGCCATAGAGCTAAAAACAAATTACTGAAGATGGAAATGGGAAGGCAAGTTATTTGGGCTTTAGCAGTCCTGACAGAAATGCTTTTCAGCTTGATGGGTGAAAACCAGTGTTGAAATAGATTTCATGTGGGGCTCTGACCTATGTCCAATCCAATATCTTTGAGAGCTGGAAAACAGGCCTTACCCTAAAAATCACTAAAGGAATTTTAGTTTGCTGAAAGAAGAGAGTGCATGACACCAGCTCAGTCTGTGCTATTTGCAGGCATGATCACACAAACTTTGTACCAGCGGGTTAAATGTTTAATGTCTGATCAGAACATGTTGGACAGCTGCCTTGTCACATTCACTGGGAAAGTTCAGGGCTGCCCAAACCAGACTGAATATGTTTGCCGTTGAGTCCAGTTTAATCCTGAATGAAGGTTGAAAGTGTGAAAACCAGATGAGTTGAACTGCACGTCTGTCATACTTTTAGCAAACTGGCAGCTAAGTTTCAGACACACAACTTCCTCTGACCTCACTTACATTAAACCTATACTAGTGAACGCTAACCATGAATTATTACAGTAATCACAATGTCAAAAAAACTTACCCAGTGCACCAACACAGTTATGGGTAATGTTTTAATTCTTAGTAATGTATTACATAACACCAGATCAAAGTAAGCTCTTGTAATGGGTCATTTTCTGCTTGGGTACTGCATACTCTTGATAAAGGTTTGAGCATTTTGGTTGGCTACATGGGGCTTTTTTGCGTCTTTGCATGTTCTACATATACTGTCAGCTCTTGTTCTGAAGGTTATTATATCTAAGTAAAACTAAACTAAAAGGCTTTTAGTTAATACGAATTAGACTAAACAAGGAATATTGTGCACATGTAAATCCCAAGTAAGATAAATGACAAAATATGCTATTTTAGTCTCAGCTTTAGCTTTAGTCAGAACAACACATCCAGCACATATCTATTCAGACTCACATGTTTACTGAGAGTGCTTGAGTTGTAGCATAATACCTGTTCTGAACTTCTTAATTGTAAGCTGCAAATAAATATAGTAATTAATGAAATTGGTGAATCGGTGTTGAAACCAAATGAAAAAACAAAACTACATTAACTATGCTCACGTTTTAACTTTTGTAAGTTAGGTAGCTGGACCGGCCAGCTACCTAGCCTGACCTGTTTCCCCATTGTGATGTTTGTGTATTGTATGTATGGTCGGCAAGGTCAGTCTCTCAATTGCCCCTCGGGGATTCAGAAGTTAAGTCTTCTGAATCTGAATGAACTTTTGTATGTTGCATGGCAGCAGGAGGCAAAGCCTGAGACATGTTGAGACATGTACTTCTGCTTTCATACAAAATAAAGTCTTGGGTTTTTTAAAATGTTTTAAATTGACATTAAACACACCTTTTATGTATTGGCCTTAAAGTGAACAGGCTGGTTATTTTGTTTCAATTTTACGCAATTTATGGTTTCGGTGTAGCTCCAGTTTCTCTGGGTTCCCCAAACAAAGATGGTGGTTCTTCCTACTGGTGATTCTTGTGATTCCACCCAAAATACTATTCAGGGGCTTGTAAGCATTGCAAAGATGGCCAACAAGCAGTAAGCATGGCTTCTAGAAGAGGATTAATATTAGTTTAGGGTTTATTGTTGTTTATTGTGTTTGTGTTAGCGTTTTTATGACTAAAACCACTTGATAAACGTGTTAATTTATTTATATATTAGTTCAGCTTGGGGAACTGAGGAAGAATTTAGGAAGAATTTCGAAAGTTGGGGCCTCTGAGTTTGCTAGAGTGGAAGAACCCAAACTCACTAAGCCCGCCTCCTCCTCTTCTGATTGGCCAGCCTGGAGAGTAAATTAGAATTCCCACTCTCCCATTGGCTGGAGAATCCTACATCTCCGCTGCTGCCTCCCTTGTTTTCATACTACAGCATGAAAACACCTTCAGTGGTTTGGAGTAGCTTAGCTTTGGAACCTGTTTCTGAGTAGACTCGGGACCTCACAGAGCAACAATGAAGTTCGTTCGGTTTATCATGAAAAACGCCGCCGTGGCCAGCGCGCCGCAACACATCGAGCATTTCTCGAAATTCTCTCCTTCACCCCTCTCCATGAAGCAGTTTCTCGATTTCGGTGAGTATTGATCCTCGCTAATGTTGTTGCTGGTTTGTTTTTGTGACAATGGGGGGCTACGTGACCTATGTGGCGTCAGCTGCGAAGACGTGACCACAGATGTACCACCGTTTCGTGACCAAATGTCCCGTGGCCATGCATGCTTGCACGGCTCTGCATCTGCTCTGCAGTGTTTGCAGAAACATGGTGCTCATTTTTGCTAGTGTTGCGTCAGACGTGGGCCTATCACTGTGTGCATTATAGTATATGTTTTTAATTTTCTCACCACTATGAACTGCTAATAAAGACTTTATGATGTGCAGACTATCACGCGTTTTGTGCAAAGGGATTGCAAGTCTCGACACAGATGTTAACATGCGAATATTAATTTTCTATTATTGTTGTTATTATTGTTGTTGTTGTTATTATTATCGCTGTTATTGTTTTTGTTTTGTTTTTATCCATCTGACTTTAATTTTGTTGGATTAAAGTTAGTTTAAAAATTACCCACCGTTATGCATACAGTTGTTTATTCCAGTCAGCAGTTCAAAAAAAAAATTTCTCTAAATGTCTCAAATTCGCACAAAGTCCTTCTTACTAACATTTAAGACATTAAAAAAACTTCTGAATGAGTATTTTTCTCCGGATCATCTAGTCAGTACATCTGTTTGTCCCCAATTCAGGTTCCATTAATGCCTGTGAAAAGACGTCCTTTGCTTTTCTGAGGCAGGAGCTTCCAGTAAGGCTCTCAAATATCATGAAGGAGATTAACTTGCTCCCTGACAAACTGCTCACAACTCCATCTGTGAAAATGGTGCAGGGCTGGTAAGTTGAATGGGGTTTATTGATTAATATGATCCAAGTAATCAAATGTATTTAGTTGCTTTTTATATTGTAAATGTATTTATTCAGCAGAAACATTTTCTAAAACAAAAGAGCAGCTTATTACAGTTAGTGTCTGTCAGCCTCCAGTGTTTTAAGAAGCATATTTGATGCCAGCTTTTATCTTCTGTCTAGTCACAGTCACAGCTGTTGACTTGTTTATTGCCAGTTTATCCCCCCCCCCCCCCCCCATCGTGCTCAGAATTACAAAGCCCCCTATCTGACCAAGCTGTACTCCTTCCAACTAGGGCTGCGCTGGTGAGTGTGAGGCGGAGACGTTAGAGTTGAACTTTACCCTAGTTTCTCCTCACATGTCACGTGACTGTTGTTTTCAAGGCTGCCGTTTCTGCTGTTTCCCTTTATGAGGAGTGGGCTGTGATCTGTATATGTGCCATAAACAAAGTTTTTCTTAAAGAATTGAGGACTTAGCAGTTTCTCTTGTATTTTGCAGCACATGTTAACATGTTTTAACTTATATTTTCAGGTATGTCCAGAGTTTAATGGAGCTCCTTGAGTTCCTGGACAAGAATCCTGATGATCACAAAGTCCTTGGAGAGTAAGTTTCTCATTCTTATGGGTGTTTTCATGTTTTGTAATGAAACATGACCTTTGTGTTCTCCCAAGTGCCTTCATCCCTTTCAATGTGATACTGCCCAAACCCCTGATGCAGGATGTCTTTGTCATTCCTCCCCAGGTTTGTTGATACCTTAGTTACCATCAGAAACAGACACAATGATGTGGTGCCCACCATGGCCCAGGGTGTCATAGAATACAAAGAGGCCTTCCCCCAGGATGTGGCCACCAACCAGAACATCCAGTACTTTCTGGATCGCTTCTACATGAGCCGCATCTCAATCCGGATGCTCATCAACCAGCACAGTGAGTAACATTTGAATTTTTTATTTATTTATTTTAATTCACCGTACCTTTATTGTCAGTGTGTTGTTGTTGGATATCATTGAATGCCGTCAGGGAATCATCACATGAAGAGCATGGCCAGCTAGAAATTAGCTTAAATTGTTTACATGCTAGAATTTCTTTTCTTCTGATCAGGTTATGAAAAAGCTTATGAAAATCTAATTTGATTCTGCCGTGTTTAATCTTTTGACCATTTCATTCTGTGTGGGCTTTTAAACAAATTACAGTCTTAATGGGCTCCACACAAACTTAGGCACCGAAAAGAAGAAATGCTGCACCGACTGCTGTGCTTGTATATGATGCAGCGTTCATTGCACAATTACAAGCTGATGTAAATGTACTGATGAGTCATCACATGGATGGATTTGGTGCCGCAAGCCTCCCATTTGGAGCAGAATTCTGAAAGCAAAATTGCTCACATTTTTCTGTTTTAGGCAAAAGAGTGAATGGCTTTACATTTTTCCGACTGATACGCCCCATTTTCCTTCTTTTTGCCTGTTGTCCCTGTGACAAGTGCTGATAACACTCCCATGTCAACAGCAGATGGTTGCTCTGGCATGATGTTATGCTCTTCAGACTTCTGTTTTGTTATTGAGAGCTTGTGGAGGTATCATCAGCCATGTGGAACAAAGACAGGTGATGCATATCACTGATCTGATAGTTTAGATTTTCAAAATCACTGTTGCGTAAAGGAAAGCATTTATGCTTTATTAACTGCACAACTCTTCTTGAGAAACACTTTTAACACGTATGCAGGTTTCTGCATCTCATAGCAGCATATTGTGCTCCTCAGTGGTATTTTTAGCATGTGTTCCCAAGTGTCTGACTTGATGCGTGTTTTTCATTTTCTGTCATTTATATGCTGTTGTGGTGGTAAATGATCATAGTAAACACAGCCAATGTTTCAAATAATAAGGGCACCATATGTTCTAAGTAATCACTGTGTTCAACACAGTTCAGCTCTTCTTCAGTCTTTATGATATCAAAGAAAGGGGATATATGGGTGTCCCAGATACGCATAATATACAAGCTGTATATAATTTATGTTTCATAAAAAATGGGCTGAGGGGTTGCATCAAGGCTGATAATAAGATAAATAAGGATTATTTTGAGCTGTGAATCATGCAAAGCTGATCTACTAGAGTATAACAGTTATATTATAGAGCTGGCATGAACATAATATGACCCCCTTTGAGTTTTTTTTCTAATATATGTATTAATAAGTAGCACTATTAAAACAACAGAAAATAGTTGTACTTCTTCATTATCTTTGCATCAAAACCAAGCTGTGTATAGTATTTGTAGTTTTTAGTTAAACGTGTATCTCAGTGGTCCGTTTGCAGAAGATTCACTGTTTTCTTATTTCTACAGCCCTGATTTTTGACGGTACCACCAATCCGGTTCACCCAAACACCATTGGAAGCATTGATCCTCACTGTAAAGTTGGAGATGTAGTCCAGGGTAAATATACAATATGGTTGAATCTGAATTTTGTTTGTCCCTTTGTTTTTTGTTTTCGGTGACATGCTCTCCCTTTATATTCACAGATGCCTTCGGAAGTGCCAAGATGCTTTGTGATCAGTACTACCTCTGTGCCCCTGATGTGATACTTCAGGAGATGAATCGTAAGTTACAGAATTTAGGAATTCTGGAAGTCTGTCCTGCGGCCCATATTGACCCTTTAGCGTTAAATTTACCCAGGTGTGAAAAATCTTTTAAGGTAATCATGCAAACAGCCTCAAGGGTAAAAGCCATTGCAGTGCAATGAAGTGGTTTCAGTAAAGCACAAATAGACCCCGGGCCTCCAGTATGTATGCACAGTATGAGTGGTTTTATGTAAGAGAGCATGATGGATCCGAGAGGGCTCTAAATATAGCAGAGAGTCTGATTTGATGGCTAAGCGGGCCTAGCTGACCACATCAGGCAGTATTGACACACAGACCTTTTCCTCTCCATCCTCACAAAGCGTAAAACCAGAGTGCAGCAGAGTAATTGCCACTAATGGAAATCATCCATGAGTGGTTAGAATAATGAATTGTAAATGAAGTGGATAGAATAAATACTTCTTTTTTTTTCCTTCTGTGCAGTGAAGAAGACAAATCATCCAGTAACGATTGTTTATGTGCCATCTCACCTTTATCACATGCTGTTTGAGCTCTTCAAGGTAGGAGACCCAGTTTTGAATATGTGCATGTTCAACTCAATATTCCTGAACATCTTGAAAATTTATTTTATTGTCTTAAATATTTATAGAATGCTATGAGGGCCACGATAGAGACTCATGAGAGCAGCAGGAACCTTCCACCTATTAAAGTCATGGTCTCTCTTGGGGATGAAGATTTGACGATTAAGGTGAGTTGCAATCTTAAAAAAATAAAGGGACAATTCATCCTGACCTCCAATTTTCCTCCATGTAGACTGGTTGTTGTCAGTTGCTCGATTCTGGAGATGGTGATTGTACAGATTGCTCAGAGTTTAAAAAGAAATAATAAGAAAAATAAATAAAAAATCCTATTTAACCCTTTAAAACCGGTCTGAGCGGGCACGCTCCGTTTTGCCTAACTATTTTTAAATCCCGGTAGCTCTGCAACCACGTGAGCTAGCACAATAATTTTTTTTTGCATATGATTCCAGAGGAGTTGTACTTACATCTTATGCCATCAGCTTGTCCTAGGTCACAGTTTCCTTCCACACATATCTTTGCAAAAACTGCATAAAAATCACTTGCAGCAATAAAAACATAATATTCCAGAAAAACGCTTTGCCGATCCGATCAGCTGTTTGTAACACTTCCTACGTCCATTAGCGTGAACTATCACATGTCCGCCATGTCCTGCCCGAAACCGGAAGTGACGTCACTTTCGCAGAAATGTAGTTTTTTTTTTACCATCAAGGCCTCATGAGCCTATACTGGTGTTGTTAAAAGTTATGTTTGACTTTCTGTGTCGTTTCTGGGATGCTTAGGACACATATTGCACTGCTGGAAATAGTTTCTTTTGATGCAGATGCTGCTTTTTTGCAAATTTGCACTATAATATTTATTTTCGTTTTTCCTGCAGTGTATAGAAATTGGTGTATTTCAAAAATAAAACTATGAAGACACTCAAAATAAATTTCCTGTGGTGGGAAACTAGTTTGTGCAACTTTTTTGTATTTACAGTTTTGAGGGATAAGCCTCTTAAATTTCTCTAACTAGAAATATATGTTAAAAAAACAAAAATGATTTTCAATTTTATTTATTTTTTTTTTTTTCCTTGCACTTCTTTGCAATTTATGTAATTACTATGCACTTAATGCATGCATATCATTAAAACTTAGGCTATAATGGTTGTATTGATGTATAGCAACTTGAAATACTCCCAAAAATGGCACTACAGCATGTAAAAAAAATATAAGATAAGCTCTGGTGGAATTGGTTCTATGGTAGGTCTTAAAGGGTTAAAACACCAGGCCTCCAGGTAAAATGTGCATTCCCCAACCAGCTGACCAGCGTTTGGCCTCCTTATGATTGCCCCAAAAGTTGATTCTGTTCATCTGGACGTAGCGTTTTCAGTGGGAGAAACGTTTCCCCAACCTTATAAACAACACATTTGCGTGATGACTGAAACAAGTACCATGACTAACAATGGGCTGTGGTGTCAGTTCCTGATCATTAATATGCAAATTTTCATGACCATTGATCAATTGTCATTGGGTAATGGTCATGAGTACCACTCGCAGAGAAGTTTGGTTAAAATGGTACTCACTGTCATTGATCTAAAGGCATGAAAATTTGCATATTAATGATGAAGAAACTCACCTCACAGCCCATTGTTAGTCAGTAGTGCTAGTTTCAGTCTAGTTTTCAGGGTTGGATGATTGAGCGTGCATCAGATTGATGTCAACTTTTTTGCAAACACTCGCCATTTACGTTCTGAGCTGCAGTGAAGCTTGAAAACGTGCAACACAAAACTTCTGAGTAAAAGTTGCACCTTTTGAAATGTTTTGGTTGCAGGGGTTTGCCTTCAAAGTAAAAGTAATCTCCATTTCTGGTTTGTCCCACATTTCAGTTTCACTGCATCATGGCGAGTTGTTTTTAAGTTTGTGTAGACAAATGGACGTCTTCCAGGTGAACTACTGGTGACTGGGCCAGTCTGGTAGGAACCTCTGAGTAAGTGTCATTTAGGTGCAAGCAAAGGCAGGCGTCTCGGCACCTATGATCCCCAAAATTGGGCACCTCAGATCAAAATGATCTAAATGGATCACTGGCACTGGGGGGGAAATGGTGTGATTTCAGGGGTGCATAAATTGGACCAATTTTATGGGTATATTTGGTAAATCCAGAAATTTTTAATAGTAACTCAGTACCTCAAAATTAAATGATTAAAAAGTGCTCAAATCTGCACAGCATACCTGTGTTCAGCCCCACTCTGGATTCAGATAACATCCTTAATGTGGTGGGAAAGCGAAAGATCAAACGACATCCTTGATGTGAACTTGGTCTTGTTCTACATGCATTCATGCAGGTTACTTCAAGGAGTTTCCTCCCATAGTGTTCTAACATATTAACAGCAGCTGGATTAAAGGGTTTAAATTGCCTGTAGGAGTCAACAGGAGCGTAGGTGGTTTTTATTTTTGTGAACAAGCACATATAAAGCAAGGTTAATGAAGCTTGTAAAGGCAAAATTATTTCACCACACTGATCCTGTTTATTGCTGTCGTTGCACCCATTTAGTATTTATTGCATTAATAATACAGGGATATCCCACACGGTACAAAGCGTGCATCTGATTTCAAAGCTAAACTTACCTCTCCTTTTGTCATGTCCACCCAGCGCTTTCTCTAAACATGTTATGTAATGACTTCACCCTCAATTAAGCACAGTGCCTACTGGCACGCAGAGCTACTAAGCTCTGATAAGATTAGCACCATGGGCTGTGTGCATTCATACTCACAGAGCCTATAAATCTTGACTTTATGCCCATGTGTCAACAAAACACTGTCGAGGCTTCTTGTGCCCGACTAGCTTGACTATAAGTGACATACTATAATAAACAAAAACTTATTGGTCTTTAACAGTTTGTGAATTAAATGGCAGAATCTGCACTTGAAATTAGACACAAACATAAGACACTCGGCTTCCACCCTTATATTGAAGCCGAGTGTTCATGACAGGCAGGCCCGTCTCTCTTCAGCTCTGTCCAAGCACCTCACATCATTCTCTATTTTTACCCCCTGCCCGTGCTGTGCTGTAGGTGAGCGACAAGGGTGGCGGTGTCCCATTTCGTAGGATTGAGAACCTTTTCAGCTACATGTACTCTACTGCTCCGGCTCCACAAATAGGAGACCAGAAACGGCCTCCACTGGTAAGTAAAAGTAAAGCCTAAGAAGTCGATCATTAACAGCTTTGCACAAACAACAAACTGTTTATTCAGCAGGTCTAAGGGGTGCCGTTATGAGCACCACATTCTCTTTGGTTGCCTTTCTTTATAGCCTCCAAGCGTTTTGTTGCTTACTTAGTCATTTAAAGTTTGAAGCACTGGACTAATATTGTTGTTTTTCTGAAAAAGCCATTGACCTTCAGTCACAATACAAACTTGACAAAAGATCTGTTTGTTCCATGGATGAGCAGTGCTGCTTTCAGTGTGACAGAACAAAGCCTTCTTAAACCCTTGATCTCCCTCGTCTCTCTGTACAGGCTGGCTTCGGCTACGGTCTGCCCATTTCTCGTCTCTACGCCAAGTACTTCCAGGGGGACTTGCAGCTCTACTCCATGGAGGGCTATGGCACAGACGCTGTCATCTACTTGAAGGTGAGCCAGGCAGGGTGATCATGCATGAAACTGTGACAAGAAGCCGGCAGTTTGAAAGTCTGGAGCGCATAACAAATAGAAGCTGCCCTGTGCCATGCCTTTTGTTAAACACAAAACCGACTCTGCAGACCTGTGGAACTGGTGTAGGTAAGACAGGACATTTGTAATTACATCCTGTCGTCTTGTCCCTCCAGGCGCTGTCCACAGACTCCATCGAAAGGCTGCCAGTGTACAACAAAACTGCTCTGAAGAACTACAAAATGAGCCAAGAGGCTGACGACTGGTGTGTACCCAGCAAAGAGCCGCTAGATCTGAGCAGCTATAAGGTGACCAAGTGAAAACCTCTTCTGGGCAGTACAATGAAGCCTCCAGAATACGTCTTCATATCCCGTGTCATCTTCTGCCAACAAGATGGGAACCAGACTTTGTTTTTTTTCACTCTGAGAATCCTCTTCAGACTAGAGCAGGCATAAGTAGCCTTTTTAATTTCAGCCTGTTTTTTTTAGCAGTAGCTCGTTAATGCTTTCTGCATCCGTTATCCTTTTCATGAGAAAATGCACACATCAGAAATGGCTACTAACAGGAAATGCATTACAATCACCTCTCAGACTTTGGTGAAGTCGCTCCAGTGTTGCTGAACTACACTCGGTATCGGTCGAGAGTGTGAGGTGACGTCCTCGAGGAAGAGACGGGCGGCCGGGGATAATGCAGCATGTTGCGGGTGATTTTAAAAACGTAGATTATGACTGATTTCATACAGTAATGCTGTTGAAGACTTTTCTATTAAAAGTCTTTACAGCTGTTTAATAAGGGACATGTGGAGGTGTTCAGTTAACAGGAAGCGCCTGTTGTTCAGCCTTATCACAGCAATTTCACCCAAAGGATCACTTTATTCGAATACTTGAAGTATTTAAACTAATACTGGTGTTGCACATTGTTACATTTCTGCTGTACTGTAATGCTGTTTCGTGTGTAAATTTGAACAAATGTTTGACTCTGAGCAAGTTTTGTGCATGCATTTCTTTTTTCTTTAAAAAAAAATGTAATCGCAGTATTCCCACTAACATCAGTTTTTTGTGGACCAGGCTAAATGTAATCCACTCTCTTTCTGGGTGTTGTTTTGCATTAATTGCAGTGAAAAGAACAGTACATGATATAATCTACAGGACACACAGTTCTCTCTGACGTACAACAGTAAGCTACAGTATCGTTTGCCTGCCTTGGTGGGTGGTTTAATGCTTTGTGACAGTTCAATGGAGGCAATTGTTATTAAACTTCATCGGATGTCGTGTTTAAACTCTCTACCATCTTGTGATCCAGCAAGGCAGGGGCAGATCTTTTGTTGTAATGTGCCATATGAGAACAAAATGCCCTGTTGCATATGAACAGTTATGTTTTGTTGTTGTTGTTGTGTGTGTGTGTGTGTTGTTTTTTTTTTTTTTTTTTTTTTTTTAAATGATTTAAATCCATCTTAATCATACAGTATGTACAGAATTGTTTTTATAGCTACACTTTTTTGCAGCTGAAAATATTGTAAATACTGTAAATGCGATCCAAATGACAATAAAACAGCAAACAGTTTAAAGTGTTACTCTTCTGTTCTATTTTTTAATTTTAATGTCATCTGCAGTCGGTTAATTAAGCGTACAGAAGTGATTATATCAATCAGTGGATGGTCCCTAGGGTGCAGCTGATTACAGCTGTGGGGGATGAAAGGAGAAGTGATTAGGGAAAGAAACAAAAGTAGAGTTTTGCCGCCCGGTGTCACCGGGTCTCCTCTAAAGATGGAGATGAGGTCAAGTTCAGTAACTCTACCCTGTAGACATTCCACCACGTGACCCTCATGCGCCAAAGAAATCTCACCACGTACGTGACCGATCAGGACTTTACGTCTAGTTATTTCCACTCAGCTGCTTTCACTGCCTCGGGGTACAAAGAGTTACACCACTATTTTGCCGGGAAGTGACAAGAAGGAACACACTGGTTTAGTAGCTCTCGGCTCGGAGCCCAATAAGACAGAGGTCATGTTCGAGTAAACGGACTAAGATGTGGGCTTGTGGTTGCTGGATATGTGGGGAGTGTGAGACTCATGCAGCCAAAGGATAAAAGCCTAAAGGGAGTTCTAATAATAGCTGGCTTCTGCTCGCTTTCTTTTTCAAGAGGGTGAGAGGCAGTATACATTTAACATGTTCAGTAATGGCTGTGCTTTAAAGGTCACTTAGAGATGCTTGTTCTAAATTCTAGAGTCAAAAACTGACTTTTTTACCCCTTAAGCTGTAAAAGGCTGATGGGGCAGCATGGACATCCAAGCTTTTGAATTCGATAACTCAAGGACGAGGCAATGTTGGATTTTAAAATTCATACAAATCTTGCATGTGTTTTAATTTGAGTGACCACGACCTCAAGGTCAGTGGTCATATTTGTAGAAACCAAAAATTAAACTTTTCATTAATACAACTTAATCAACATTACCACTTACAAGCATATTTATTATCCTGTGATTGTGCTATCACTTAATTATCAGTAATTTCAAGTAAACATTACTTGTGTTGTATTTATATGATGAAACCAATCAGGGTAATTTTCACCCCCTGTATAAAATGATCTAAATAAATAAATAACTATCCATCCCAGAGATGTAATCTCTTCCAGCATGTGCTCGATTGGCACTCATTACATGCCTGAAACACCTCAGCTGGCTCCTTTTGATGTGGAGGAGTAGCAGCTCAGTTCCTCACCCTATCTCTAAGGCTGAGTACAGACACCCTTTGGAGGAAACTCATTTCCGCTGCTTGCATCTGCAGTCTCATTCTTTCAATCACTACTCAGAGCTCATGAGTAGAAATGCAGACCTCACAGCTTCACTTTTACACTCTGCTCTCACTTCATCACGACAGACCGGTCTGGCTGTTAGTCTCCCATTCCTCTCTCTGCTAACTTAGGAAGCAACCCCAAGATGCTTAAACTCTCCATGGAAAGTTGTACCTGACCCAGAGTGGACTATCCAGCCTTTTCAGGCTGAGAACCAGATTTGGAGGTGCAAATTCTAATCCAGACTGATCCACACCTGGATGAAAAGTGTTCTAGTGCAAGCTGCCCCAGGTCATTGATCACTGAAGCCAACAGGACCACATCATCTGCAAAAAGCAGAGACGAGATTCTGAAACCCCCAAACCCACTGACTGCGCTTACAAATTGGTAGCAAAGGAAAGCCCTGGCTAACTAGGCCCAGAGAACCAGTCTGACTTATTGCTGGTAACGCAAACCAAGCTCTCACAAAAACAACTAAAGCTAAAAACACACTTCAGCGAGTCATAGCACAGAATTGGCCTCGTGGTATGCTGAGGACATGCTGGCTGTGAGTGAACAGAAGGAGGAGTGAACAGTTGCTATGTTCCTGTCTGTGTTTCAAGAGCAAAGGTACCACCTCTTTCAAGCTGATTTTCCAGTCCAGAATTGGACAGTCCTAGCAGCAGGTGGAGTTTTCCTCAATCCCAGGAGGACCACTGTTGTTCGGACCTGCGGTGTAGAAGTATCAGTGGCAGCACAGGACACACTCTAGTTGTCTCAGTAGATCAGCTAACATTGGTTTTTGATAACATCCAGTCTGGGAAGTTCTCAGATGATGAATGCAGCGGTGGAGTCTGTCTTTCTTATAATCACTCGCAAAGTGACCCTAACCCATGATACTGTGTGATACCAGCTATACAACAACATTAATGTTTGACTTTATTATTGCCAAACAACACAAAAAGAGAATTTTGTAAAATTAATACTTGTAATAAAATTAATTACCTTTTGTTGATCATACGTGATGCCTTAAGTGACTTTAAATTCAAGACGTTTGCTTGTATGTTTCTCTAATATGCTGATATGTTTAAAGGGGAGGACAATATAATAATACAATCAATTTAAAGAATTATTAAACTGCTGTATCTGACTTAATCACTCATTTAGTTTTACAGTATCTCTTAAAACCCTCCAGGGATGCCCATTTGTTTTTGTTGATGAATGTAAGGTCCTGTGGGTGGCTTGTTCTATATCCCGTATTGAGTGTATATGGGCCAGCAGCTGATCTAAATGCAGCCATAGCTCTGAGTGTTTACCCGCAGGCTTACACAGATACACAGAGGAAAGAATCCAATAGCGCTCAGCTTCTATCTCATACAAACAAAAGGCTGATAAACTCTCCATAGCAACAGCAACCCCTGCCAAAGTACACAATGTCCATCATCAGCATGTTGAGGTGTACAAGAATTCTCAAAGTGCCCTTATGCATAATCTTTTTGTACCAAAGGTGTGCAATGTTTGATAGATAAGAAGTTATAGACTTCATATATATCATGACAGCTCCCATTGGTTTCGTGTTCTACTGTTTTAAAGCCTCAATTTGGACTCATAGACATTAAAAAAGAAGATCGTAGACTCTGGATCTGAAAAGTTGAAGCAAATGTGGAAGCGATTTGCTAAATAGACTTCAAGTCCCATACAAGTCTAGTTAGAACACGGCGCGCTGACTTGATCCCAGTAAACTCTTGTCTGCCTCTAGGCTCTGGGATAATAATGAGTCAGTATGACTCGTTTTGGGTTATATTGAATAAAAATCCTTAGTCAGTTTCACGAATCTTGTTCATACTCAGTTTTTGAAAGGATAGTTGTTGGATATGCTCAATGGCTGATGAACTGTGATTGACAAGTTTTTAGAAATGAGTGGGTTTGCAAGCCACACCTGTAATAACACAGATTTTTACTCCAGAACCCTTAGTAGCAAGCTAAAGTTAAGAGTTTTATCCTAAGAATTTCAGCCTCAGGTGGCCATTAGAGGAAATGAATAAGATATAGTTTCATGAAACTTGCACATCTTCTTCTGCTTTTATTTACATTTTACACTGTGTTTTTTTCTTTCTTATTTCTCTTTACATTGGGTTTGTGATTATTAGTGTTATTTAATATTAGTTCTCTAAAGTAAAGCATCTGGAACGTGACAGATTCAGTTTTAATGAACGAACAAGTAGTGGTAATTGGTGATTTTAAAAAAAAAAGGAAGATAAACAACCTGCCTCAGCTCAGTTACATCTCTCGGTGACCTGTGGCCCAGTGACCTGCAGACAAATATCCAGAGCAGAACATTACAACCGCCACAACTGCCAGGGTGAAACACTGTAAACACCCTGACTGCCAACAGATACTAACATGCCAAATGTTTTCATCATGACAAACTAACTGTGATTTCAACAGCAGTAAAGCACGCGGCTTGCTCTGCCAATGGGGTGCTTTTCATAAAGCTATTCATTTACTGCATATTTGGACTGGAGCTACAATTATCTCCTCCACTTTAAGTCAGCCCACAATAAAACACAAGAACTATCTCATTTTCTTTTCAAGTAAAGATAACTCTCGGCTCATTATATTATTAATAATAATGGGGTAATGGTGCTGAGCTTCTATTGCTGCTGTTACCCTCTAGTGGCCTGTTTGATTATAGAAACATCCACCTGTAGTTAGTTTGCATGGAAACTAGTGAATTCACTGTTTGCAATACAGTCACCAGACACTTAATTAGGTACACCTTGCTCAAGCTGTCTGAGCTTGTTATGGCTTAGATTTAACAGTGCTAGAGACATCACCTTTAGATCATCTAAGCTTTATGACATCGTGTGTTGTAAGCAGCCATCCAAAGATGGGTACACTGTGGTCATAAAGAGATGGATATGGTCAGCAACAATACTTAAGTAGGCTGTGACATTTTAAGCGAAGGTCAGTTGGTACTAAGAGGCTCAAAGTGTACCAAGAAAATATCCCCCACTCCAGCAGCAGCCTGAACCACCGCTGATACAAGGCAGGATGGATCCGTGCTTTCATGTTGTTTATGGCAAATTCTGAACCACTATCCCAAAGTTTCAGCAGAAATCGAGACTCATCAGACCAGGCAGCGTATTTCAATCATCTGTTGTCTAAGTTAGTGAGCTCATGAGAGCTGCAGACCCAGTTTCCTGTTCTTAGCTGACAGAAGTGGCATTTTAGTCCACCTGCTTCAAGGTTTAACATCTTATACTGTTCTGCATATCTTGCGTGCAAAGAGTGATTACTTTGTTAATCGTTTTCATGATCAGTTTGAATTTCAGCAGGCTCTCTTGACCAAAATGCATCAAGTTGCTCCCGTGTGATTGGCTGATAAGAAATTTTGATAAAATCTTTAATTGTACAAACATTTAATTCTGAGCATCACTGAAAGAAAATACAGCCTATTTCATTTAGAAGAATAACACATTCACCACAACACAACAGCTTCAAGTCACATTACCTCCACCCCACGCTTCCAGTTGAACTCATAGTAAGTAGTACATTCTTCATCTTAAAGCTCAAAGATGTCTTGACGTGTGTAGCAAATGCAAGAAGTATTTACTGCAGGTACTCTTCACTTGTTCACTTGCCAGATAACTATAATTTTAATAACAGAAATGTCACAGCCTTCACATTAATGTCAGTTGGACTGTTTTCACACCTTGGCCATCTGCGTATGGAGTAATAAGACAGGTCATGAAAAAATGACCACTTTTACAGTGTCACCACTGTCTGCTGACTGGGCAAACTGAAGAAACTGCCAACACTACAGAAATTTCATGTCTACGCTTGCAACAAGTCTGTGAAAAATTGCACCTTTAGATGCTGTTAAACTGAATTTTCTCCTTTTTTTAAACTGAAGCGGGTCAGTATTTAAGGCCATGTTCAGACAGGGTGCAGTTTCTCATCATGATGAAATGAGAGGTGAGTGTAGCTTTACACTTATAGACATCTGATTGCATTGAAATTGGACGTCCAAACGTATTTAATGTTTTGTTATTTTCATTCTTTCAGCACTTTAATGGCCCGCTTCTATAACCACAGACTGCTGACTGGATAGTTCAAGGTACAATTTTTGGATATTCATGGAACTGTAAGATTTCTTTGCAATATAACTGTAGCTGAACATTGACTGTGTGATGATATAGTGTTGTTATAGGCATACTTTTTATTATTCTTTATACTTTTCAATTTTTTTGTAATGTGTTTAATCTGAACTCAGTAACTTGCAAATCAAATGATCAATTATTGTTGTTGTAGTTGTTTTTAATTAAAAAAAGGAGCAAAAATAGCAAAGTCTGCAGATCTAATTAAATCTAAATATATTGAATTGGTTGAATTGACTTGTAATTTTTATTTCTTTGTCCTTTTCTTTCTGTATAAATATAAACCGTATCTAAATGTGTTTCTGTCATAAAACCCAAGCCTTTAAAAGCGTTTTTCCTCAATTAATTCCAACATCTCGCACTAATGATATGTGATAAAAAAATAAAACCAAAGCTTCGAGCATCTGGTCACAAATTGTTTGTTTCTCCAATAAACACTGACATTTGTACAGTGTTTTGTCGGGATTTATTCAACGAGTAAATGAGAAAGCATTTAAATGTCATCTTTTACATAACTATTGTGTAACTGTTGTTATCCCCAGATGGTTGTCTTAGCTCTGGCCATGTTCGTAGCATTGTCATCTTGTGCAGTTGGTTGCTCGGGGAACACAAATTCTGTGAGTATGAGCTTTGTTCATTGATGTTATGAAGCTAGAAGGCAGATGGAACAATACAAAAAAAAACATTTATTATGCAACAAAAGTTTTCCCCAGATGTTATTTAGCACAGACAGAACTGTGCCGAGCTCTTGTCACACTGAGCTCGTAGAGAGAATAGAACATCACGATATGTTTAATATCAATTACTTCAATTTGTCGTTTGAGAAAGTTTTTGTTTCTTCTTTTCCAGTCTGAACTCAAACTTTGGCGCGTAGAAGATCAACCTTTGTCTGTGCAACTAGCTGCTATTTTCAAGGTGATGCAATGAGCTATTACACAATTAGGGCAACAAAATTAATAAACAAGTCTGTTGATTAACCATTCTGTTAAATAATTTTTCGTTTATTAAAAAATAAAAAAAATAAATGACATTTTAATATCTTTTCTTTTAAATTTTAAGAAATTGTGACCAGTATTTTTCACCTTTTTTGACGTTATAGACCAGACACTTTATTGGTAAATAAAGTAAGAAACTAGGCAGGTTAATTATTCACTATTCTTTAAATCTTATTTTTTTATGAACATCAGGCCTTCATCTTAGCGAAGGGTCCCTGTAGGCCAAAAACGTTTGATTATATTACCCAATTCATCTACTTAAAAAAAATTATTTTATTTATATCAACTGCCAATTTTGCATCAATAAAGTCAAGGTGGAAATGTTGCTTCAAATGCTTGTTTCCATTTTCTGTGTGTTAAAATCTGTTTTTATTTTTTACTTGATTTTTCAGACATTTAGTAGGAAATCACTAGAATTTGCCTTAAAATTAATTGCAGTGGGCTTTGCTTTTTTAATGGTAAATGGAGTGGTTCTTATAGAGTGCCTTGCTTTCCACAAAGTGGATCAAACCACTAACCTTAGAATTTGTAGACTACCTGCACTACCTTATGAGCTACGGCCATTGCATTAAAGCTTTTATTAAAGCACAAGATAAAATAAAAAACATAAATAAATTATAAACATCTACAACAATCCAGCCTTCTGCAAACAAATCCTCAAATCCAAACCAGCCTTTTACAAGAGTACTGTATATACAGTATACATACTCATATATAGATATGCATGTATTTGTACACACATACACATGCATTTATTCATTCCTTTTCTTTATCTTCTTGTTTCTATAGTGACATAGGTATAGGTAACTTCTATAAATTACCGCACAGTTACTACTCTGACTCTGTATGTATTGGACATAATCTGGAGCATCTGGACCCACTATTTTTATTATTATTATCATTATTATGTAAATCCCTATAAATCCGAATTATTATTATTTTATCTGTCAATGAGACTGCAGCATGTCACTCTTTCTAAAAATGCTCACTATTGCAGGAGATGGAGAGCCTGAAGTGTGAACAAACAACACTTCAGCAGCAGCACAATGCTCTGACTCAGGTAGCCTCTATATAACTCCTTACAATCTGTCTCCATACTGAGCACCAGCTACTGAATGTGTTATTTTTTTCATGCGCAGATGCATATATCAAGCCATCAGAAAAGAGCTCAGAAGAAAGTAGGTCAGTGAATAAAATAATCTGCATTCTTTACTCAAAATAAAACTATTTTCAACACGCACTCTTAATTCAATATGTGCTGCAATCTCTCTTCTCAAGCAGGAACACACATCCTCACTTACAGTCCAAATTACATTGAGGTTGATAACTTTCAGTCATCTGTGGAAGATGCAAGAAGACGAGGTGACCCCTGTTTCCACTACACGGTCCTAGATCAGACCTGGCGCGCCACCAACACCACCAGCAAGCTGAAGATGTGTGATCGGCAAGTAGACTGGAAAGGTAACCGACTGCACTTTCTTTATATGTAGCATGCACCTATTTCACTAAAAGCAGCAATGGCATTTCAAAAAACAGAATAAAATTTTCATCTTCTATTGGAGGGTGGTACCGTCTTTTCTACAAGGGTAAAAGTCTGCAGATGCCTGAGAGGTGCGTCCCTGTGAACAACTGTGGCACCAACTCCCCGCTGTGGCTGTCCGGGCCTCATCCAAGGATCAGGGATGGTATTGTGACCCGCAATGTCTGCGGCACTTGGAACAAAAGATGCTGTGCTTTCCATTCCACCCCCATCAAAGTCAAGAAGTGCCCGGGCAACTATTACATCTATCAGTTCACTAAGCCAACATCCTGTTATTTGGCTTACTGTGCAGGTATAAATGGAAAAAATGCATTAATATTGTGCACATTTGTGGGAGCATTTGGCTTTTGGATGCTGAAAAATTAAGAAATTAAACATCCACTTTCACCCACAATCCATATTTATCCTGATTGCTGCAAATGTATACCTTTTGGAACAGTCTAATTCCTGCTAAGAGCAGTGCTTTTTAGAGGCCTTTTCGAATGTTGCTGAATGTGTGTTCTCAGACGTCAACACGCTTGTGTGCGGGCGATGCAGGAGAAACCAGTCCTGTGTGAGCAGAGATAAGATTAACTGGAGATGCAAGACAAACAGAAGTAAGTAAAGTTTTTGTCAGTTTGAATGTGTCATACTAACGTTTACGCTGAAGGGATGGAAGGCCTTGGATGTCTGGGGCTTTTATTCTTCTCTGTTTGGTGACAGCGTTTCTTTGTCAATCGTAATGCAACTTATTGAATACTAACATTGATTAATATGGGCAATCAGGCACAAATAGTTGCATGTATTATTGTACAGCACTAATTTGTTACTAGTTTGTATCTATATAAATACAAAAATTCAACATACAAAAGGTTCATTAAACAACTGTGTTCAAACATTTGTATTACTTTAAGAAATATTAAGAGACAGGTGAAGTCTTCCTTTTTTGCTCCTCAAACTTTAATTGTAAGCAAAGCTGGAGAATCTGCTACATAGTTTGTGTAAGAATGATTAAGATATTATCCTGTGCTTTCCATAATACACCTACAAAAGCCTCTCTTTATTAAGAAATTGCTGCAAGGTATATATCTATTTGTCTTTGTAATAATACTAATAAGATTACCTGCTCTTCAGTGTCTTCCCAAAAGATCCACTTCTTTGCATCTTACCCAGCCCAAATCAATGGCAAACTGAACAGGATCAAGTACAGCAAGGTGCTGGTGAATGTGGGCCGAGCCTTCGACAGGAGGACTGGTGTGTTCAGGGCTCCCGTCAAAGGAATCTACCAGTTCTTCTTCTCCACTCAGACAACCATTAAGGGCCTTAAAACCGATCTGTGGCTAGTAATAAATAATTACTGGGTGGCCGTTTCTCGTGCACATGTTCCCCGTTCCTACAGTGTTGGAAGCACATCTACATACATGACTTTCCTCCGCAGAGGGGCTTCAGTCTATGTCACCCACAACTGTGGTAACTCCTGGGCCACTGCTGCATCCATGACTATTACATTTGGAGGCTCACTGCTTTTACAAAGTAAATAATATACACCTCTGATGTTTAAAATGGTGCTCATTGATGTCGCATGTGACTTTTATTTGTTTTTGTATTTTAGCAAAGAGGAGATAAGGAAAAAGTTTGTTCTTTCTGTCAACAGATTCACGGTTGTTGTAATTTATTTCATTATTTTTGCTAATGCTAACTCGTGCTAAATCAACCAGTTCCACTGTATTAACTACTCTGGAGTGCCAGCTAAATGTCTGCTTTGATGCTTAAATGAAAATATTAATATTAAAAAGACTTAAGAGTGATGTTATTATCTAAATCCATCATTACTGCAATTTATACATTCATTTAAAATTCACTTTCTATTCAGTTTTATTTATAAAGCCTCAAAATTCAGCAAGGCACTTTATTTGGTAAGAAATCCCAACAAGCACTATGTGACAGCGGGAAGAAAAAGCTTTTCTCAACAGGAAGAAGCCTCCAATAGAACCAGTCTAAGAGAGGGCGAGCCATCTGCTGTGAACGGCTGGGGATGGAAGGAAAGAGAAAAAGGGGAGCATAGGTAGACAGAACAAAACACAGAGGATGGGAGACAGATGTGTAGCAGTAATAGCAGGAGCAGTAGCCATAATACAAAGTGGTGAGGAGAGTAGAAATGTGCTGTCTGGTACAGGACGTCCTCCAGCAGCCTGTGTCTACAACAGCATAAAAAGTGATGCTTGAGTCACCTGATCCCACTCTAACTATAAGCTTTATCAAAAAGAAAAGTTATATGTCTAATCTTAAAAGTGGAGAGGATGTCTGTCTCCCAAATCCACAGGCAAAGAGCTGATAGCTGAAGGCTCTGCCTCCCACTCTACTTTCAGAAATTATGAGAACCACAAGTAAGTGAGCAAAGTGCTCCGTTAGGGTAATATTATATTATGTACTCTTTAAGATATAATGGTGCCTGATTATTCAAGGTTGTGTATATGAGGAGAAAGATTTAACAGGGAGCCAGTGAAGACAAGCCAGCATAGAGGAAATATAGTCTCTCTTTGCAGTTCCTGCTGCTATCCCCACTGCAGCATTTTGGATTAATTGGAGGCTTTTCACGGAACTTTAGGAACAACCTGATATTAAAAAATAGTAATAGTTCAGGCTAGAAGTAATAAATGCGTGAACTAGTTTTTCAGCATCACTGAGGCAGGATAATTGTAATTTTAATAATATTACTCAGATGAAAGAAAGCAATTCTACATTTTTTTTTTTATGTTTTTGGCGTATACTGATCAAAAATGACTCCAAGATTACTACACATGGAGCTGTTGGAGGCCAAGGATTTTAGGGCCAAATATAGAAGTAGGAAATAAAACGTCATCCAGTCATTTATGTCCTAAATTAATTGATTTATGATGTATTGTAATGACAGAACAAATGTCTTTTTTTAATCATTTATTTATTCAGGTTAAAAATTTAATCTCAATGAAATCACATACTGGATGATATTTTACAATATAAGCATGTAAGTTAATACGATTAGAGCAACACTGCTGTTTGTCAGGGTGGAGTTTTCAGTCATAAGCGTCATTAAAAGCCATTTACGTCTCTTTTACACAAGGTGGCGCACTAATATCAGAGTAAGCCTAGTGAGAAGCCGGCGGCACTTAAAGTGTTCAGCTTCTTTTACAGGAGGTTTCATTCAGGAGGCAACGTTAAGATACAGCATAGGAGGGAAAACCTAAAAAATAATGTTTTATTTATCACAGGTTATTTGATAATTAATCCAGTGAATGACTCGTTGTCTACATAACTGTACGTCTACTTTTCATTCATATCATCTTGAGAAAATCTTACTGAGACCCAGTTTTCCCTTTTATGGTAAAAGAGGGCATCATTAAAGTGAGGCCAAAAACATTATGGTTTTCCTCCGAGTGTTTAACAGCTTAGAGGTGGCGTCGTCATTGCTGAAATATGTATCAGAAACTGGTGGAGCGGTGGTCTACAGAAATATTTGCAATGCTTTTCAACTTACACATCGCTGCCTGACCAACACCTCTCCACAGGGCGGGGGCGGGGCTTAGACGAGGATGCTTCAATCCTATTGGTGTACGGTCGTTCAGGAGGGACAGGAGAGAAACTCCAGGAAAAAGGACGGATGGACGGGGGGAGCTGGCGCACGGTGTAACGGGACGGTACCTTTCGGCGTAAAGACGAAACTTTGTATGGACATGAGGATATTTTGGAATAATTCCTGCTTGTTAAAAGAAAAGCGGAGCTCCTGAAGGGAAACGGCGTGTTAAAACGTTCAGAATTAGCAGCTGCTGGTTTTTAAAAGGGAATTTCCGACCTCAATTAAACATGACTAAAATTAGAGTTTGACCAAAAAAAAAAAGAAAAGAAAAAATGAGCACCGACTACAGAGCTGCACATTAAAGTAGAGGAGGTGGTCAGGGAAGCCCGCCAATGTCCACCCTTTGTCGGCACTTCAGAGCAACTTGTTGACACATTTTATTTTCCAGGAGTTTCAGTAAGAAGAAAAAAAATAACAGTATGGCAGAACACGAGAGCCTGGAGTTTGGAAAAGCAGACTTTGTGCTTTTGGACAACGTGTCTATGGAAGAATTCATGGCTAACCTAAAACTCAGGTAAGCCAGCCCTGCACGGCTGCGGTCGTTCACCTTTGTAAATCCGCAGGAGTGTCTAATAAGCACTCACGCTCGGGAGAGTGGAGATTTAGAGCGAACACGGTACCTGCTAACAGCATTTTTAGCCAAAATGTTTGCTGTTTGTCATTCAACAGGTGCTACAAAGCTCATTCTTGCTGAATGAAGAGAACTTGTCAAGCTGCTATAAGCTCTGCCATCACCTGTTTTCGATACGTCACTTTCACATGTGAATGATGGGATGGGAAGCTTGTTTATAGTGTTTGGTTGCTGTCGCGCTTCTCACACCTTTTCCTGCTTTCTGACCAAACCGGTAATTCGCTTTGAAATATTTTGAGTGAAACTCCACCCAGCCTCCACACACAGACATGCACACAACTCCTGTACGGTTTGAACGGATTCTCCTCCAGACCGGTTTCTATCAGCTGTGTTGTCAGTGGCTCTGTGTCAAGCATGATGTCAGGCACGCCTTGCAGCGTGGGGGTAACATTACGTTTCAGATGGGCTGTGGCTTGGAGTTCAGTTTCTTCATCTCCTTTCCTCACCTCTGCCATCTGTGATGAAAGTGGAAGCTGATCCCCAATGTCAGTTTGGAGTGAGGTCTTGGTGTGTTTTTAATGGTGTGGTACTGGGGGAACTTAGAACAAAGCAGGGGGCACACAGAAAATCAGAATATTTGATCAGAAAAATACTTCACAGGAACGGCTGGCTACAATTTTGAGGTACATGAATTGATGAATTAGATGGCTAATACATGAACAGTGGTGCTGCACAAGAGCCTCAAAATTATTTTGTATTTAATAACTGTTTTATAAATTAATAAAATAAAAAGTTAGACCTTTTACTTAACTTTGTTAAATAGGATTATAACTTTTTAGGATAATATACGCAAATAACCTGAAGTGAAAGTTTGGCAAAATCATGCACATAATATAATTTAAAAAAATGATTGATTACTGTGTTTATCGGTTAAATATTGGAACTTGAGATGATTGGTTTAATTGGTTTTATACTGCTGGGTAGCTTTAGCTGTAATGGTGCAGCACAGTTTATTAAATTTGCATCAGAACCAAAAGGTTTAAAATACATGGTGTGGAGTGCTAATAATATTTGCATTCAAATATAGAGGAGTGGACATAGACAGTAGCAAAACACAGAGATACTTAAAGTGCAAGTATATTAAAATTGTGCTTCAGTTATGTATTTCAATAAATGTCAATTTACAGCCGGAACAATTAATAACAGTATTGGCAGTAAGCTGGCATGTGAAGAAACATGGTCCATAAATGGTCAAAAGCAAATAAGAGGATATGTGCTGAAAAAAAAATGTCAGTGTCAGAACTGTGTGTTGGCTTAAGTTGCACAATTCAAACTAGCAATGGAAGTTGACTCAAACAATGTGCTTGGGTTATCCTGTCTATCTTTGGCCAGGAGACTCTTGCAACAGAGATTTGTATTCCCAGGAGCTTCACTTCCTAATTAAATAAAGATTTAAAGAATATTGAAAAATGAATGTAGGGATGTAATCAAAAATAAATAAATACATAGGACAAAAACCTGGCAAGATGTTTAGTCACTAGTTTCACTTTCCCTACTTAGCACATGTGCTTTATTAGTATCACTATATGGATGAAAGTTTTAGACCATACCACTTATTCTTTGACTTTAGGTGTTTTCTGTCCGTTTGGCACAGGTGTATAAGATGTAGCTCCTCCCTTTCTCCCCTTACAAATATTTGTGAAAGAGTGAGCTGATTCTAAAGAGCTCGCCTGTTTTTGTTAGGGTTAGAGTGCTGCAATGAGTCATTTTTTGAACTTTAAGCAATATGACTTCAAAGTGGAAGTGTTTGGGACCCACAGCAACTCAGCCACATACAGTTAGACCCTGTAAAGTTGCTGTACTTAGTCACATGGCTTCAAAGGGTTGAACCTCTTCTGTCATGAATATCAGCACAAACACAGCATGCCTGGAGTTTCAGGGCATGGGTTTCCATGGTTGAGGAGCAGCATGCACGCCTTACATCACCAAACACAATGCCAAGTGCAGGATGGATTGCTGTAAAGCACCACTGGACTTTGGAGTAGTAAAAATGTGTTCTGTGGAGGGAAAAATCATGTTTATCTGTCTGCAAATCTGATGGATGAGACTTGCTTTGAAGAATACCAGGAGAACATTAACTCTCCAACTGTGCCACACTTAAGGTTTGGTGGAGGAGGGACGATGCTGCGGACTTGTTTTTCTGGAGTTTTGGCCAATTGTATGCAGTTTGAGGAAGACAAATTTCCAGTGCATCGTGACCATACCCTAGTGCACAAGCAAGGTCCATAAGGGCATGGTTGGATGAGTCTGGTGTGCAAGAACCTGAGTGGCTCATGCATAGCCCCGACCTCAACGCCATCCAACATCTTTGGAATGAACTAGAACACAGTTTGAAGTATCTGCTGTTATAGCTGCAAAGCTTGGACCAACTCCATATTGATACTTATAGATTCAGACGTCATAATGAGATGTATTAAAACATTTATTCTATAAATGGACCAACACTTTTGTCCATATAGTGTGAGTCACATCAAGATAAGACTTTATTGATGTTCAGGGGAAAAACACCTAATGAGAGAACAACAAAGGATCTGAAGACAGGAAAAATGCTTTAAAAGGAGTTACAAAATAATACAAAGAAGTAACATTTCACTTTGTGCCGATGTTACAAACGTAATCAAATAAAGTGTCTTGGTAGTTATTGGGTCACAATATTACATACTGACAACTTCTGTGCTCCTTGAGATTGATTCTCCAAGTGCAGCATGAATCACAATCCAAAAAGTATTTCTTATTTGATGATGATAATGAGACCGGCGACTATCATTTAAGCCTAAAATATCCGAAGTTGGTTTGTGGTTTTGTAACCTGGTGACAATGAAGGCCATAGACTATGTTCGACATCATCCTCATCAAACTATTTAGTGAGCCCCTGAGTCTTGATGTTGCCTTTGTCATCTTGAAGAGACCGCTTACACTAGGGGTAAACTGTTTCATCAAGAATTAAAGTGATCACTTAGAGCAGCTTTGTTTTGACTTACAGCGTCCTTCCTTCCTTCTTAGGGAACGTATAACAGAGGCACTGCACTCATTGTTTAACCTGTCATCTGTAGTGTAGCGAGTTTTGCAAAAGCGTAAAGTGTTTTGCTGCTGTGAATGTGAAGGTCTTCATTAAACAACATACAAGTTCAGTTATTAGTAGACATACTGCCAGCAGTGACTTGTAGAGTAAATATTTGAAGGACTTTAAGGTTGCACTTTCCAAGGTCTTTTTCTACTGGCAGTCAGTTGGCTGTGTGGTTTTTCCTTATATGACCAAGCAGAGCAAGATATTCAGGAATGTGGACCACACCAAAATGTTTGTGATTCCTTTTCCGCCCGTGGAGGGTGGGGCTGGTGATAATGGCGAGAACTGTTAGATGCACGTACCTGCTTAAAAGAAGTGGATTGCAGCCAGAATCACTTGGTGCTAAGTATTAGTGGTACCTTAAAGTCTTTCTTCTCCCTCTCAGTACCTTCTGCCAGCTTTTCCTCATGTTTTACTCCGCATAAACATTTGTTACAATGTGCCAATATTCAAGCTTAAATCCATGCTCAGAAAACTGGGGCTTTTAGAGTTACTTGAACACCATCATTAGAAGGAATATATTTAGGGAATATATTAAAATCATTTCCATATATTTCAGAGCTTTAGTTGTTAAATGCATTTGGACTGCTCTTGTTTTTTTAGTGTACAGTATGCTGTTTACGATAAATCAAAGATGTCTGAGAGGTGAGAGTGCCAGATGCACAAGTGTACATGTTTATAGAGGACATTGCCGTTCTCGTTAACAAAGCTTTTACTAACATACTTTTAAAATTAGATCAGCTTCTGTGGTGTGAACAGTAGCCTTGGCAGACAGGCAAGAAACCTGCAAGGATCCAGACAGCACCGGGCCTCTTTTTCCCGACTCTGTCCTATTTTCTGTCTGTTTGTTTTCCCTCCAGCTAGGCAGCTCGGTCCAGAGGTGGCGTGTGCAGATTGTTATTTGTAGAGGAGGGTGTGACCAGCAAGGAGTGCTTCCTTTTTGCTCCTTTTCCCCTAGTCTGAGGGTGCATGCATGCATTCATGGGCACATGTGTGAGTGTGTTTAGGCTGTCTCCAGTTCTCTCATCCAAAGTGAGCAGTGCTGCAGCCCTTTTGCACATCTCTCATGGGTGTGTTTTACACCGTGTGTGGGAGCTGAGCGTCATAATATAGTGTAACACACTGAAATTTAGCTTCAGAGCCACTAAATTGAATGCATTTATTTGAAGTTATTTACAGGTGCTGGAAGAGCTAACATAACATTTTCCAGGTGGTTCCTCAGGCGCTCTTACTGAGAAGCTCACATTGTTCACTCTTCCAAAAGTTGTGAAAATCCCCAAATATTTTTATTTAAAGTGGGTCAAAAGCCAAGCTTTGGTGTGGAGCCAGTCCTCATTTAGTGACTCCCCAGTTGGCCAAGTTTGACTAACCGACTCAATTACTCCGCTCTATATGGGATTTCTGCTAGTGTTGTTAAATGCCTGCCATGTTGGGAAGGTAATCAAGTTCCCCGGTGGCTGCATGCATGTAAGGCATGATTTGGAAAAGATTGCTTGTGTTCCCTCACTGTGGCCAGAAATGGTTGTTCAAGTTGACATTTACTTTGTTTGACTTGAGGTTGAACTGTGTGGCCTGTTCCAGAGAGCCTCCCAGTCTCAAAATAGAGCCCAGCAGTTGCCCAAAGTTTTTTTGTAGAGATGGTAGGAGAATAATGCCAGATAGCTGTATGGTCTTGAGAACTTTGCACATCGACGTTAAGCAGATATGCTCAAAACTGTTCAGCAGAACCTATATCTGATTATTTTTTATAACTGTGAGTTATCTCTCCTAATTTAAACTCATGTTTACTGATGACAGTAAATGTGATTTTATACCTTAAATTGACTAAATAAAGCAAAATATGGGCAAAACAGTTATAGCAGTATTTAGTGATCACTTTGTCCTTTAGATCTGACATCCTGCGAACTCACAGCTCTTGTGTATATCCCTTCAACCAGGCAAGTTTTTCTGCCACTAAATGTCTTTATAAGGCAGCATTGTCTTGTCTTTTCCAAGGGAAAAAAATCCTCTGAACCCCTGTGTTTCCCAAATAAACATGGGGGTATTTTTATTGTACATCAGTCTTATAAATAAGTGTCTGATCTTCCAGATTGTCACACTAACAGATGAGGGCAGGTTTTTAATTAATGTCCAGATGAATGAAAATTGGATGAGAGGAACACGATGGGAAATGGGCTGTTTGCTTTAATCCTAACCATCTTTGTGGGTTTTCTTTCTACTGGGCTAAGTATGATAATATTATCAGGACTTCTACACAAGCAAAATATTGTTCTGAACGTCTGAAGGCTTCTGTTTGTTTGACTGCTCTGAGTGATTTGACCCTTGAACCTATCTATGCGGAGTTAAACAGGACTTTGAGCGGGAAGTCTACAATAATGTGGAGCAGGCCGGCAAAGCAGGAAAGCTGGCATTTCCCCTGCCTTTGCTCCTCACATTTCATTGATTCCTACAGCCTCTTCCCAGCTCAGTAAAGAATTTTGTGTGCAGACGGGCATATGCTGTACATATGAGATTCGATTTTGTTCTCAGGTAGCATAGCTAGGTTACAGTTGTCACTCCATTGTGGCATTTCCTGTATTTAAACATAGAATTGCTTGGTAAATTGCTTTGAATTGCTGTAAAAGGAACAATGCTCCTCCTGTTTTAACTGCTCCAACTGCAGGTACATTAAAAGAGGGGTGATGTTAAATGAGACAACCTTCTCTGTTTTTGTGCTGCAAAAAAAAATAAGAGATCAAACTTAGTGTTGGAAACCTAGTGTCTCCCACTCTTGTAAGATATGGTCTCGGAGGACCGGTGACACTAAAGACCCACTACGTGTTTATATGTTATGGGTTTTGTGTGTGTGTGTGTGTGGGGGGGGTCTTTCAATTTAAATGCATTGGCATCTGGAACATATTAAGCTTAAGGCTTTTCCTCAACTAAATCCGTCTTTATTTGCTGCTTTTGTGCCTTTGTTCATTCCTCTGCAATAAAACCAAAGTCCATGTGCACAACCCTGTCCTGGCTGACATGCTCTCTAGCCCCACAGCAAAGATGAAAACGGTGATAGTGTGCAGCAGATGACTGTAAGAATATTTAATCCCAACCCGCATATTAAAGTTTTTTCCTTCCAGTGGTTTTTCAGTCAATGGAAGAGAAATGTCTTTAGATGAATGCTAAGATTGTGTGCTTTTGGAAATGGAGGGCCAGCAGCAGCAAGCACAGAAATGTGCATGACGTCAGTTACAATCGTTGGCGTTAATGGTACAAGATCTGAGGGAGATGACAGGCTCGTTGTGTGATTAACATCTGTTTCCTTTATGTTGCAGTAGCTAAACATTAATGAAAACTGTTTGCTCTTTATTGCAAACTCCAGTTGCTTCAGTCCCTCACACTGCCTATCTTCCTGCGAGATTTCTTACTAAGAAAACGAGCCTTCGCCGAGCTGACAGATTCATAGAAGGCTGTTTGAGAAATGCCTCATCGGCCTGCTCCCCTGCAATCCAGCAGTGAAAAGTCCAGTCTCACCACAAGAATTTCCATACAACCGCCTATAATCTGAAACACATTACCATCCTTACATAAACAGGGGCTGTGCTTGTGTAGCTTTATTTCCCTCCAAAATAGGTTCAGCGACTCTCAGAGATGTCTCATTTGTGGACTCTTGAGATGGCAGGCGGGGTCAGCAGCAGGACGCTAGCCCAAGTATAGTGTTTCTAGGACCAGGTTTTGGTCTTTATTTTAGTGCTGTTGTGTCACAGTTTCCATTTTTCTTGCTGCATCTTTTCCATTATTCTGTGTATCTGCTGTTGGTGGCTTCATTAGATCCAAATTAACTTTGGTTTTATTGGGCCTTCTACTCAGGTATGCAGTGTCTTTAATGGGTGTCATTATTAACAATGGTTTTCTGAATGTTATGCAAGGAATCTACAGACTGTTCCCTCTGTTCATACCGACTATAAAGCAGCTTCTTCCTGAAGTGAGGAAATGCATAACAAAGTCCGCCTTGTGTGTGTAGAAAAACTTACACAATTCAACTCAGTTCATGTAATTTGACACTTTAGATTTCAGAGTTAAAAAAATCATTAGATAGCTTAAAACGTATTGGTTATTATAAGATGTTTTTTTTCCTCTGGAGCCATGAGGTTCCAGATGATTAGCTGACACATTTTCTTCAGCACATTTAAGATGCAAAAGGATTCATTTGGGATTTTATGGCCAATTTCTATAGAGGGAATAATAACAGCTACCAAAAACATCTTAATGCACATCTATACACAAATAAGCTTTAAACACTAACATATCCATTATCAATTTACCTATGAATAAAATAATTGAAATTTGACTTGCCCTTTAGGGTTTAAATTTGTCAGGCATCACATGTAAACTGTCTGGCTGATGATGCAACAAGCAACCGCAACCTGTCTGTGCAACATAATGCCCTGACAAAATTCCCAGTACCCTCATTCTCCAGTCTACACACAGGACTCTTATCTCCTGTCTGAATCTCATTCACTTCAAGTCCGCTAGCATGACGTAGAGCTTGGGTATGTATGCGTTGTCTTTTGTGCACATTGTGTGTCCAAGGTAGCGATGATGTCGTCCCCTGCCTCCTCCTTTGTTGTATTGTTCTCTTGTCCACCTGTTGGAGCTGTGCTTTGAGCCACAGTGGGGGTGGAACAGCTTACTCACTTTCACAGCCAGCACCTCACATCACTTTGCAGCTCCTAAGTGAAGGAGTACATGTAGGCGGATTATTTACTGTCAGCATTCGGTGGCCATTTTTCTCTTTCAAAAGCTTCATGGGAACCATTTTTCAGACTGTACACTTTGAAACTTTGTGTTCTTATTTCTCCCAATTGGTAATCAGTTGTTAAAGATGTGCCATAAAAGTGAAAATTCACATTAAAGGGGTTTAAGCAAATTAAAACGGCTTTTACATTCGTATATCTGAACTCACCCGACTGAAATCTCTGCATAGATGGTCTGTCTTTATTTTTACACATGAAAAGTTCTCAGAATAATTTAAGGGAAAAAAAAAGCTAGAATTTCTGTTATTTAGTTAATTATTTCAGCTCTAGCATAATAACTAATCCCGTTTCATCTATTTCTGTCCTTTTCTTGCCTCCTCTGTCTACTCCTGCTGTTATTTTTTGTCCATCCGTCTGTTTTTGTGCTCTTCCATGCTGCCCTTTTAGCCCTGATAGAAATCATAGTACTTTCCTGAAATAGCGTGTTGAGTAATGTCTGGTTCTTTTGGGTTGGATCATTTCTCAGTTTTTTTCTTCTCGCTCTGTTTCTTCAAAAATCCACCCAGTCATCCATTTTCATAGCCAAAGCCCACTGTGATTTTTACATCAGCCGCTGCTGGCCAGTGTGTTAAAGCGTAAATGGGTTCTGTGTCAGGAAAGCAGCCAGACTCAAAAACTCAACCACTACCACCACTGCTCCCTTCATTTCTTCTATATTAACAGGCCCTCAAGGCCTTCATTGAATTTTTAATATTTAATCGGGACAAAGTCCTCTACTCAAATACTGTACATGCTGCAGTGGCAGCTTAACTTTGGTATGGTATATTGTGTGTGAATAAAGAGGCGGAGCAGATAGCTGTGATCACATTAAACAAAGAAAGGAGGGTCGGCCACCTGATCTCCAGCCAGGCTGTTTACACATGGCTCCCATTTCCCCTAAGTATCCAGGCCTGCCGCCCTCATGGGAACTTTGTGTAGCTTGGCTTTGTCTGTTAATCTGCCTGTTGCAGCTCCTCACAGAAGATTGTTTTATAAGACATGTACCTCTTGTGTGACAGTTTTTATGAGTTGTGCTTTAATAATTTCCTCTAAACAGCTAGCAAAACAGCGATAATACCTATATACTTTATGCAAATGAAAATATGGAAATGTCGTTTTTACCTATGTGAAAAGTGCACATAGTGAAGTGTGCACAATAGAAATTGTGAGTTATATTACTTACTAGAATCGGTGTCAGTATCACTTGTTGTATTTTTTCAGTAGTATTATCCTTAGTTTTATTATTTCAGCTGTTTAGTTACGCTTCTTTCAGTGTGACTTGTCAGACTGTCTGATTTGTCAGGTAAAGCACAGGTAAAACCAATCCCATTAACATTGGCTCAGGTCCATCGGGGGTCCCACTTAGCTACTCTGAATCCGTAATACAGGAAGCCTGGAAGTGGGTCACTTAAATGAAAGCAGATGTCAGCATATCAGTTATACCAGTGTTTTTCCTGTTATGTGCCCGAGTCTGCTATATAAAAAAAGGTCTATGCAAACACTGTTTTCAAACATGTGCTCACGCTTTTCCAAAGTGGCATAGTCAAAAGTTCTATCTTATCTTATCTTAAATTATCCAGCTGTCCAAAATACAAACAGAACTGAAATCTAATATAGAGTTTTTAACTTTCTTACAAGTTTATTATTAATTTGGAAATTGGTATTTGGCGAAACAATAGGATTTTGTGTCCCCTTGATTGCTTTAGAGCGTGGGTCACATACAACACAAATTTGATCCAGATGAGTAAAACTCCTCTTTCTGACAGTGCAAAGACATTTAATTAAGCATTTAATCCCCGACAAGTCTTAATATCAGAAAAAGAAGTGCAATTTCAGCAACATCTGTTTTCTACAAGATAAATGTGCTAAATTACAGGGCCTTATGTTTGACACCACTGATTTAGAGATGACCATAGACTCTTCTCTCTGTGATACACAGCATCCAGTTCAATCATCCTTATGTGGATTTATTACTGTACTTTTTGGCTTGTTATTATTTTGACAGATGGGGTGTCTGCATTTCTCTGCCTCATTCTAATTTGATATCATTAAATCGTTCACTTTTAGGTAGACATGACATCATTAGAGGACAAAAAGCGTGACAGTGTTCATACCAGACCCATTCATTGTAAGATGACATAAGATTTAGTCAGTCTTTTGTTTACGTTGCTGATGTAACTGTTAAAGGATGTTGCCTAGTTTCTTGTATTTATTTTAGACAGTGAAAAATTCCAGATTTTTTGATCCCGGGGGATAAAGAAAGTGAAAAGTCCTTTATAAAAGCCTATTGTTGGAGGAAACTGTGCCAGTAGCTTGGAACCATTTGATGTGGGCCTGTGGGAGGGTGGATGGGTTATGTGTTGACGGGCTGTGTCTCCTAAAGATAGTGCTAAACAGCAGCTCCCAGACTAAGCAGGCTTTACAAAGCAGCGGAAAATCCCCTAATGCACAGCCCAGATGTCTGATGGCTGCAGACCGTGAAGAAAACTTCTGTGGCACAGTACATAAAAGAATGGAGCAGAGGAGAGCAAAGTGGAGTAGAGCAGCACTTTGAACACATTTCTGGTGGGTAGCAGAATAAAAAAGGCACTGATATTTGCCAGACAAACTTCGATTATTATAGTTGGTCTGTATTGGGCACTGTGAAACAATGGCTGTCCTTGAGAGCTGGACAGTTATACATGAGATCACATTCAGTGTTTCAACAGATTTAGACTTTATTTCTTGTGTGGGATGGATGGAGGGGGGTTCTAATTGAATTAATAAATACTTCTGTTTATAATTTTGTCTTCTGCAAATATTTCATTTGCCAAGTACTTTGACACAAATAACTGAGCAGCTGCTCTCTAATAGGTTTGTCATCCTCCGGATGAACTCCTGCATCCTGCAAATGTTGGCAGTAGTCTTCATTTTGCTTTGCAGCCTCATAACAGCACACGACCAGCTCTCCACCTGCTGCAAGGTTCTGGTTAAAATGATGTTAAAGCTTGCAAAAGATCTCTAAAGCAGAGCAGTAGATACCATCACCAGCTGCAGTCTAGCACATTGACCACTGATCAAGATCTTCCGTGAACGAGATCAAATGGTATTTTAGCTTTTTGGTGGTGATGGATCTTGTAAAACAAGAGTGAGGAAAATTTACTATTAGTAAATCAATTTAGGATGTTGCTGTTTAAAGAAAGAGTTTATTTGCTGTGTTTGACCAGCGAAAGGGAGTGGAGGAATAGGTGGATCAAATCAGCCACGTAAGGAAAGCCCAAAAAGTTGATTCTGTTCATCTGGACATAGCGTTGTGAGTGAAAGAAACATTTCATTGAAAACCTACGTCCAGATGAACAGAATCAACTTTTTGAGCTTTCCTTACGTGGCTGATTTGAGCATGCATCAAGATATTACTAAAAGAGACTCATATCTTACATCTTCAGAAGACTTTTATTCCGTGACCCACACATAGATGTACAGTGCTATTTTATGTTATTAAAACAAGTTTAAAATCCTTGCATAAGAAAACCTGGAACCATTAAAAGTTTGGCTCATTTGGCATATTTGCTGGAAAAAGATATGCAGTTGTTTAGTACAAAAATGAATACTAATTGTTTCAGGCCTACACTTATGGGGAGAAGCAGAAAAGCTAAAATAAGCAGCATGGTTTTTGTTATGGCTTTTTAAGAGAAGATAAGGTCTTCCCTTACCCAGCATTAAAGCAGGCTGCTGTGACTCTAAACACGAGCAGTGATGGTAATGAACACTGAGTTTAAAAGTGGAACAGACACAGATTATCTCCCTGCCCTTCATAATTCCTACGGTGACCCTGAAGTTCACACTCACAATGATGACAACACAGAGTATCTCGGCTCAACCTGATGTGGGCCACAGATTGCACCATCAGATGTAGGGCACAGTTCAGACACCCACTTCTTCATTGCAAGTGTGCTTAAGCCTCACTGGTCTAATTTTTAACATGAATTCCTCGCCTGCTTTATTTGAACTTTAGGAGTTAAAATGCTGATCCTGCAACAAGTCTCTGTATGAGTGCTAAGCAGAGACAGAAAATCATATAAAATGTTATAACGGCATCACTGTGAGCTGCTTCAGGGTGATTTGTTGAAGAAGGCTTTTTTCCTCTCGTTATTTGAGTCACATTTACCTCCGAATTCTTTCCTGAGTTTATTCCTTTTCTGGGAAGATGGGGTGTGCTTCTTGGTGAGAAAATGTTATAATTTGCTTGTACTCCTCCCCAAGTTAACCATAAAAAAGACCCACCCAAACAAGATTGGAGACAGCGGTTGTGCTCAGCTTTGCTCTGTAATTCACATCTGAGGGAAACTTGTCATATGTGTATATGTGCAGTAGGGTTGTAGACATGTGTGGCAAAAGTTTGTCCTGGTATTTAGAGGGGAGACAGAGTACCATGTTAGAGTGAAAAAACATTGGTCTCTGTCTGTTTAAGGGTAAATATGTGTGTTGATCTGCTCATGTCTCATTGAGACAAGGTGGAATCTAGAAGAAGCAGACAGATGCCTGTAGGCAGACTCAACCTCATCGTGTAGTAGGGCTGTTCGATATAACGATATACATCGGATGACGATATAAAAACGTCTATCGTTTCATTTTACGCTATCGTTTGTTTCGTGGTGTCGCAAAATAAACTGTTTACGGCAATATTGTTTTCATCGTTTTGATGGTCACTGTAGTGGCTATATTAATTTCTTAAAGTTCTCTCTTTCTCTTATATTTAATATAACCACACTACAGACGGACAAGCGCCTGTTTTTATGCGTTGTCGTTAGCAACAACGACGGTAACACCTTCCCGTGTCCGCTTGTTTATGTTCCACATAAACCTTTCACAATAAAGCTCAAGATCCTGTTGAGGCTTTTCAAAATAAACGGAATTACGTGAAAGAGCAGATTATTTATGGATGAGAAGTAAAAAAGAGCCGCCAGGTGCTAAAAAATAGACCTTAGACTCAAACGTTAGAACAGGCTTTTCCCCGCAGCACGCCGAGTAATAAATACTCACAAAGAAAATGGCGGCTGTTACAACTTATGTCTAAAAATGTATCGTTTCATGCATCGGTTAAAACACTCGACTCCAGCTACATGACGCCCAGCTGGAAACACTTCACGCAAGACGAGCTGCCCGAGATTCTCAGAATTTACAGAAAATGTTACATTTTTGTGATTTATATCGTTATCGGACGATAGAATTCTTATATCGGGATATGAGATTTTGGTCATATCGCACAGCCCTATCATGTAGTGAAACATTGTGATGGTTACACTCCGATACCGTCAAGTCGAGGTTTAGGAGCGGATTATAAGAAAGCCCAGTCTTGATCACATGACTAACAGCTTTTGGTTCATACTCACATTCACATCCATGGTCAATTTAGGTGACCAGTGCATTGTTGTTGTTTTTTAACCCTGTGAAGTTAAAATGAATTCATATTTATGCTTACCAGTCTGCCGAACTGGAGCATTTCAGCCAGCAGAAACTGCGATGAGATGCCCACTCCTTGATAACTGCAGTTGTCCAATCTGAACCTAGTAAAAGCATGAGGGACGTTTTGTCTTCTGTCTTTAAATATGAGATTGAAAAATGGTTCCTATAACCAAGATCAGATGGATTATTGTTTAAATTTCAGTGTGATATATCGGGGGGTCATCAGTATAAAATTGATTAACAATATTATGTTAAAAATAAAATCAAGAAGCAGTATATAGAGTGAAATCATAATTTTTCTCAAAATTGAAATTTTAAATGTATTCTTCCATTCGACTTAGCCTTCAACCCTGTCTGTGTTTTTGGTTAGGACTGGTGTTGACGTGTCTGCAGATGGGTGTGCATTGCTAGTGGCTTGTGATCACATTGAAATAATACATGTCACCGTGATTATTTTAGCAACATTAATCATTAAATGATAATTTAGTTGAAAGTCAGGCCATGGAGTAGTCATCAGCAAAGATCATCTTCCTACTCCCTTTTTCTCTTCAGCTCTTCTCCATCTCCTGCTTCTCTTTTTTTCCCTGTCTGATTCTCCCATTTCCTGGCAGCCCTTAGGAGAGACCTCTTTGGAAGGAGATCACACGACTGCAGGTCAGACCAGTTTAGCCACACTTCCTTTCACAGCTGGGCAGACAGAAAGTTGGATGATGGGAGGAAGTGAGAGAGGATGTAAAGAGAGTCGCATTATTACACCTGCAGATTTATGTACTGCCCAATGTCTCACTTTAATCCCTTATTTAATTTTTTATCTGATTTTAAAACAGACAGATAACCTGACCAAACTGAAATCTGATTCAGCTTCAGTGCTCCTATAAATAACATTTCTGGGAGGCTATTATGGCCTCCCAGCTATTAAGGTTCTCTAATCTTTTTCCTGTGTGTCATTTAAATCCTTCTAAATCAGAGTGGAACAGATGGATCAGCCAGCCCTTTATCTCAGCTAACATGCTCCAACTGATTGAGTTTCGCTTCTTCTCTCCTCTCCTCTCCTCTTCTGATATTTATAAACCTAGGTGGGGAAAACGGGTTTCTTCTGGGCTTTTTGCTGAATAAACTCACCCTCTGTGTCAGTCCTGACTATACAACTTCACAGTGAATCATGAGCATGTTGAATGATTAGATTACTCTTTGTTTGTGTAGTGTGTAATGTTTTACTATTGGAAGGGAAATTGAAACCCACAATGCCAGTCTGACACTGGCATTGGCACTGGCATTGTGGTGGACACAGTAATAATATTTATATGCGTTTCCCTGCGGTGTTTGCTCAAAGAAAGGTTCTGCCGATGCCTCGATTCACTTTTGCTTTGCAGTAGTGACAAAAATATCTTGACATAAATTGATATTTACTTCAAAATGCAAAATGTGATGTTACTTGCACTGACCAGCGTATAAGCATTCATAAATATGAATCTAAAGATCAACTTTCTATGACTCAGGAATAGTTCAGTTTCTTTGTAGTGGGGTTTTAATGCAGTTCTGATCTACAATAAGTGTGCATACCAGTAGGCCATGCCCCTAAGCACACAGCAGCAGCTGAAAGAAACCAAAGCCATGTACTGCTGTGGACAGTAACCACCTGAAAGACATTAATATTGGTTTATATGTATATGCTTTATTTATGGTTTCACCACTTTACCTGTTCTTTCTGACAAGGAAGCAAACTCCAGAGTTCACTAACAGTAATTTTACCTTACAAAACACAGGAGTCCTTTGTTTACTGAGGCAGCAGTTGGTAACCAACTGTAAACTTAAAAATCACTGTTTTTGCCAGCAGAGTCTGGTGGCTTTAAAGAGAGATTTCATTATTAGCATCATGGCCCACATTGTTGTTTTCTCAAAGTTAATCAGCGTTGTTGTCTGCTGTCAGTCATGTAGTTTTAACATCAAAATATAACTTCAAGCTTTAAGTCATTCACATGTGTTATTACTGCACAGTGTCTCCCTCCTTGCTGTTGCACAGTGACTGATGGTGAAATGAGTGTCGAGCTGCACAAAATAACAGTTTACTGAAGAAACACTTGATGTATTGCAACATTAAATTATATTGATATAAATAATGTATGATTCTGCACGCACTGACCTATTTTTAGCTACCCAGCTTTACCTGCTACTTCACGTGTAATTAGGTCATCTCATGTGGTTTATTGCTGCTATGTTATTGTACCAATGATATGCTGACATGTGTCAGCCAGACTTAGGACTCATTTAGCAGAACGTTTAAAGCTTCTTATCCTATATTTTAAAAAAACTTATCATGAGGGTTTAGCAACTTTTTTTTTATCATCGTGTTTTTTTCAAACATTGTTAATCACGGCTTAAATCAATAACTTCATGTTTGTTTGATCTTTGATCCTTTTGCCTGCATGTATCGCTGCAGAGGGTTGTGTAAAATCTTCCATATGTATTAGACTGGATCGATTATGTGAAGGTCATAATTCATGCCAAGTCTGCATGAATTAAAACATTTATTAACACATTTCCTGGAAATATAATCAGTATAGTAATTTAAGACTAAGTACACTTAATACTATACTTAATACTGAGGTCAGTTTTTGAAAAAACAAGCACATGAAATACACAAAACTGTGTAATTTTATTAGTTTATTTCTACATGAGGACTTTAGACAATGAGGTAAAACAATGAACAGCGTCCTCCAGAAATTAATTTAATGTAGAACAAGAAACTTCAGTTGTGTAGTTGGACATTTAGAGCTTGCTGTAAAAGCGACTCAGTGACCATAGACCTTGATAGTACCCAATTTAACAGAAGGAATAAATATGTTAATATCCTACTACAAAACCACGGTTGGGTTCGATACCTAATCTTTCTACCACCCACCCATATACTGTGAATATATCTTGCTAACCAAGGTGATAACACTCCACCTTCTGGTTCAAATGAGGTCACTTCTTGCTCCAAACAAAACAGGATATCAGAAAGCAATGGGTGGTGTCACTGTGGCTTCTTCTTTTGTTATACAGGCTGTTTTGGAAAAAACAAGCACAGTTCAGTCTGTCTGTAGATATATTCCCATCTCACTCTTTCCACACATACACACTGTGTTTTTCTCCACCCAATTAGTCCCCAGCAGACACTTCACCAGCATAATGTCTAATACACTATAAAAATACCTGCACATTTGTCATTATGGTGGTAGACCCTGTCACCTCCCATCTCGTAAAGTATTGTCCACCAGAAACTATTGCACATGTGAGTTAAGTGGGCAGCTCGCTGTGTCGACCCATGCGGTAGGAGATGGAGGCCCCGTCTCAGACAAAGACCTCCAATTGATGTCTAAACAATGGTGCTGGCACACAGCAGCCTCCTGCTTGTGGAGGGCACAATAGGTCTTTTACTGTAGCACCAGGGGAGGAGTTGCTAGCAAGTTAGCTTAGCTGCTTAGAGACATTGTTGTGAACCTGAACATTCAACCTCCATGTGCTTGGAGGTTTAACTGGTGGTTTTAATATTTGCTCTGGTCTTCAAATGTCAGAATTTCTTTTATATATTTAGTGTAACTGAAAAGTAACACGATGATGGGCCATGTTGGCTGAGAATAAGCACATTATATTATGCATGCACAGCAAAAATTAGTATTGAATATATTGAGTCACAAAGAATACCTTCGGTTTTCTGTGGTTTTTTTGTGTTTTTGTTTTTATCTAACCTTGTTCTGGTTGATCCTCTTTCAGGACACGTGTGTGTGGTATGTCATTGCCACCTATGACACTGTGTCAGTCAATCTAAACACAGGAATGAGCTAATCTGAGTGTGTGCCTTGCTGTTTTACATTCTTAGAATTTTCTGTTCTCTTGTTTCCTGTTTTCTTAGTACTTGTGCTTCTTTGGGTCTAGAGATATGACCATAAACCAGTATTTAGTTTCTATTTCCATGGGACACTGCAACTGATGAAAGATAAATCTAATCTGATGGAAACTTTTCCTTTTTTTTTTAATAGAGCCAATTTCCTGCACTGGAAGGTTGGTTTACGATCATCTTGAATCCAAATGTCACACAGAGGCCATTTTAGGGCGCATAAAATAGATTAACAGGGCTGAGGCTTATCTCCTTTTAAATATGCTGATAAACAAAATGAGAGTCTTGGACACCCATCAGCAATTTGGGATGATGCTCAAAGACTTTTATATTGACAAATGTGTTCATGTGCAGCAATATCGAAGTGTTGAGGACTACTTAACCTCTGTCATCGTCTGACTCAGCAGTCATAATATGCTTTTAGGGTTGTTTGCAAATGCAGCAGCAGAGGTTTGGCAGCTGTGGAGAAAGAGACCATTCTTCTGTGGAGAGAAACTGGCATCCTAGTCCATTTTGGAGAGGAAGGAAGTCAGGCAGGCGGCCTCAGGGAGAGGGAAAAGCCAGGAGAGGGAGAGAAAGATTGTGTGGGTGAAAGAAAAGGGCACAGAAAGTTAGAGCGCGGGAAAGGTAGCCAGAGGTAGAGCAACTTTAACATGAACTATTATATGTTTGGCAGCTATTTTGCTTGTTTTTTTTAAACTGAAGAAGAAAAAACCTAATTTACTCCTGTGGCTGGATATGCTCCAATCTGGTCAGATTGGTCAGCGGTTCATCCCAAAGGGGTGGGATGTGGATTAGGAAAAACATCAGACCTGTTGGGTGCTTCCACAGAAATCTGGGGATGTCTCTTTAGAAAACTTAGAAAAACATACTATATACAAAGACTTCCCCAAAATACACTGGAATATCTGTTAATAGTGCTTTGCTGGTTCACAATGATTTAACCCAACCCTTCTCCATAAGCCATCAGTTATTATTTAAACAGCTTCCTTATTGATATTAACCTTCATAACAACAGATACATTCAAAACAGCGTCTAACACAGAGCACGCTAATAACATCTGCAGCATGATATTGTAACATGCAAATAAAGCAAGATGGGAAACCTTAAGCTGGTGTCACAGTTTGTTCATATTTCATAAATGCCTTTCTGCTATTGTAATTGGTGAAAATGTAATCTGTAGAGGTCTAAAATGTGGTGTGACTGATTTGTAAAAGGGCGATGTTGACAAGTGTTGCAATTGTGTCAGCATTGTGATTCTGCAGTGTTGTAATTATAATGCTTTTTGTGGTTTCTGGTGTCTGATATTAGACTATACAGAACTCTAGAGTAATACAGTAAATGAGCTGTATAAAAAATATAATAAGAATTATATCTTCTAAATACATGGAAACTATGCATTTTGAATAGTAAAGGCATTGCATTGTAGTTTTGTTTTGTTTTTTTTAACATATGTTTCCAAAAAAAGTTTTGTTAATCTTTATTATTTCAATGAAAATCATTGAAATCATTGCCAGGCTATCAGTCTAATCTTGTTGGTTGTGATTATCAATAAAAAAATCATTTTTTTATATTCTTCAGGTTTGAGAAGGGGAGGATCTACACCTACATCGGCGAGGTGGTGGTGTCTGTCAACCCTTACCGTGCCATGAACATATACGGCCGGGACGTCATAGAACAGTACAAGGGCCGTGAGCTCTACGAGAGGCCGCCACACCTGTTTGCCATTGCTGATGCTGCTTACAAAGCCATGAAGAGGAGGAACAAAGACACTTGCATTGTCATCTCAGGTATCACGAGAAGCCCCCCTGCACAGACCAGACAAAAGACACCTTTACATCTACAAAGCATTTGTTGAAACTCTTTTTGTGCTGTTGACTTCACACATTGTCTTCTGATGACTCAGATGTTTTGTCTTCTCAATTCAGCTGAAAATGATGATAGGCACTTCACTGTGACTTAGTCCAAAACAAGTGTTTCATGTGGTCACAAGCTGGGTGAGTGCAGAGAGGATGAAGCACCACTTAGTGGTCAGAGAGGGAAATGAGACCCTCAGATCCTGAGATCACGCCATGAGTGCATTCTGTCATGTGGTTCGGGCAAATATTATTTGTAAAATAAAAAAATAATTAATGTGGAATTAAATAGTTTTGTGCATAACATGAATATAAAACAAAAACTGCAGCTCAGGATTTGTTTATGGGTCTCACCAGCATGGACGTCTCAACTCGTGTCTGTTTAAAATATTCAGCATTTTAAACCACTTGCATTTTGTTGGTTAAATTTGCAGAGCATGCAAGACACCACAAAATTATAGATGCCAACATGATTTATGGTTATTTAAAAAAAAAAAACCCCGCTATTAAACTGTTTTGTTTTGTTTTTTGTTTCAGGGGAAAGTGGAGCAGGAAAAACAGAAGCCAGCAAGTATATAATGCAATACATTGCTGCTATTACCAATCCTAATCAGAGGGCTGAAGTTGAAAGGTGAGCAGCTCTTATGGACACTGTCAGCACATAAACACATGGTGAATATTACCAGAAAGGAAGTTGTTTTCTTGTGAGTTCCAGTTGTTATGCATCACCACTTCTGTGGGCAGAAAGCTTATCACATAATCAGTGTTATGGTTATTGAACAAAAACAACCAGGCGCGTATGTTTTAATAGAAGGTGTAAACGGTCTCACAACACATTTCTGAGTAAACAGGATTTAACTCTTCATTCTTTGTGTCGGTCCCAGTGCAATGATGACTACTCGCAGGTCTTATCACAGGTTTTGTTGCTAAAAATAAGTCAGTCTTTAATTTTAGAAGTAAATCAGCAAGTGGTCAGAGGCTTTTAGATCATAGTGGGATATAGTTACAGCTCAGCTAAGCTTAGTCAAAGCCACTGATAAGTGAATAGGTGTGAGCTGTTACTGTGCAAAAAGAAGTCGTTGCATCACATTACAGTCGGATTTTATTTCAGTCTCTTAAAATCATCAAGATAATAAGAAAGTAGAGCAGCTTTGATGCAAAGTCCACGAAATGTAGGTCAAGGGAAAAAGCTGGAAAAGCCTTGACGGTCAACCATTTAGGTGGTGAATACAAAGTGCTGACAAATGCGGAGACACTAAAACTTTATGCACGAATAAACATTTTGAAATCCATAAAATTCTTTGCTCACAGAGCAAAGTTTAGAATTGTGCTTTCTATTTATCGCTGAGGTTACAGCAGCTGGTGGTTTACTTCATTACATTTCAGTACAGGATGGTATAATTAGCCAATGCTTTAAAACCCTTGAGTATAGAAGAGTATAGTATTTGATTATATAAAGGATATTTAGAAAATAACAAATTGTAGATGGGTAGAAGGAGTTTGACTGCGTACTCACATACTAATGATATTCTAAAGGAAATGTATGTGGACAGGATGTGCTTCGTATGTATACAGTCTTTATCAAAAAGGCACTAAAGTAAGTTACTGTGTACACATAGTGTTTAAAGTTGTTGGCTGTGTTTATGTATGTCCCATATAAATTACCTGTTTATCTCTCGATCCACATACTAGACCGTATGAGTCACTGTTTTTAAATTGGCTGAACTTGGCGGCTGTTTGCCCTCTTTTTAAGTTGACTTCTTTCTAACTGGCTATCCCTCGCAAACAGGTGCTTTGACAGCAGGTGGGCGGGACTTTTTTTTTCTCACAGCTGAAGCTTTTAGCTTGAAATGACCATATGTGTCATATCTCCTTTCACTTCCATACAGATTCAAGCACAGACTTAATATTTCAACAGTAAAACGTAAAACAATCCTATTGGTGTATCCATCACAAGATACACCAACAAAAAACCTTATTTATGTATTATTTATAGAACTGTACTCAGGGGTTACAGTGGGCCTGAACGATCCAGAGTGGGATTTTTGATTGATATGTTTACTCAGAGAAGAAGGCGGCAGGTTATAGATTGCTCAGTGACATTTGATAAACTGGAAATTTCAAGCTTATATGTCATGTCCTCAGTTATTTTAGGGCTTGTTAATATCAGATCTGTGCACGATACGCTTTTGATGTCATGCGTTTTGTTTTTCATATTGTGAAACATTCTGTAAGTGAAATTAAAGTATACTAACTTTATTTTTTATTTAAAGGTTGTATGAAAATACTCAGCAGTAGGGATGGGTATCGTTTAGGTTTTATCCGATACCGGTGCCAAATCGGTACTTTTGAAACGGTGCCGGTGCTTAAACGGTGCTCAAACCGGTGCTTAAAGAATGGAGAACACAAAATTGGTCCAAAAACCTCTCATGTTTAGCTGTTTTTTGTAAAAATATAACAATGTTAGCCTTTTCTGCAGCTATGGGGCATATATGGTATCACTCTTGGCTGGAAGCAGTGCTTAAACAATGGAAAAAACACAAACTTTGTCCTAAACCTCTCATGTTTAACTGTTTTCCACTTTTTCTTTGGTCATTTTAGCCTTTTTAGCCAGGGTGAAGGGAGTATCTGCCCTCAAACAAGAGGACAGCATGTAGCTATGATGATGTTTGCTAGTTCACCTTACATGCATTAATGTAATAACGTGGTTAGCCTACTCAACGTAAATTAGCTACTCACGCAGAAAAGAACGGCTGCTGCTGCCACCATCATCCGTCATCATTTCTGCTACACTGGCAGGGCTAGGGGCCAGGACTCTCCTCTTCGTGTTTTTGGGGGATGTTGCATAACAGGCAACCCACCCGCAGTAGATGTGCTCGGTGTGAGGTCTCGCAGCAAGCTATCAAATACGGCGCATTTCTGGGCTTTTAAAAAAAACGCTACGCGTCGCCAGGTGTTTCATCGGATTTGAGGTGTTACCTCCTTTGACAGTATCACAGTATCAGCTTAAAGCACTTGTTGCAGGCTGCTGAGTTTGTATATTTTGCTATGAAGTACAGCCAGACTTTTGACCGCTTCGCCTTGGACATTTTTAATCTGTAGCTCTGCTCTAACAGAACGTACGTACCTGGCCCCGCCTACGATCCTCGGAAACGTAAAATGATTGGCTAGAATCTAAAGTGTATCACAGCTCAGGAAAAAAAAGCACCGAAATAAAGCACCGAAATGTGCGCTGCTTTTCGGTCTGGTTACTACCGTTTATGTCAGAACCGGTGCCACCAGTACCCATCCCTACTCAGCAGTTAAATATAGGTTAGTCCAGGTTAAGCAGGTTTAAGCAGGTTAATTTGCATTACTGTGGTGAATGGATGATGTTGCACTGGTGCAGAGTGGCTGTGATGTTCATGGTCAGTGTTAGATTACATAAAGGGTAGCAGACATAAATTTGAATTTAAAATGATGAAGCTGATTAGAGTTGCTCACAGAATTGTGTCTGTATTTTCAGCTTTATAGTGTCTAAGGGATTCTTTCCCCCCATGGTGCACCACTAGGATTCCCCTGCCTATCAAATCCCACTTTAACCTCACTTTTCTCTTTAGTCACCTATCCATCATGCAGACCGGTGCCTTTAAAAAAATTTTCCTTTGTTTTTCTCTGCTTGCATCCTGCACAAGCTTCAGGCTGTGTGGATTTATAAGAATGAGAATTTAGGTTGAAACAAACTGTGTATTCTCTCCCATTAATATTATTTTATTAGTATATTAGTATAACATGAGATTCAGATGGCTTGAAAATGCCCTCAAAGAGCTACTTTTTACTTCAAGTACATTTCAGAGCCTGTACTTTTACACTTTTAGTTTGAGTAAAAAGTGACACAACTATCTGAGCTTCTGCTTAAGTGGAGAATGTCTGTACTTATATTACCTCTGACATATACACACACAAACATCAGCTGTTGAAATAATGGCTACATAACCATGGTAACTAATATACATACTAGGTCCTCTATAATCAGCCACTTAACTTCTAATATCATGATGCCGTCCCACAGAGTAAAGAACATGTTGCTGAAATCAAACTGCGTGTTGGAGGCCTTCGGCAATGCCAAAACCAACCGTAATGACAACTCCAGCCGCTTTGGCAAATACATGGACATTAATTTTGACTTCAAGGGGGATCCCATCGGAGGCCATATTAACAACTACCTGCTGGAGAAGGTATGCATTGCATTTGGTAAAGACTTTGTTTGATTAGTGCATGATGATTCTAAAATATTTTAAGTACATGTGCAAAAGTTTTCAGCATTAAAATGAAGGTGCCTGGAGTTTGTTACAGTAGTTGCCGAGCACATTGTTCCAAGTGGTCTCTGTCTGTTCTTTCTGTTTGTGTAATTCCAGAGTGACTGCCTGACATCCTAACCCTACCATATTATTTTTATATGTTTATAAAGCAAAATCATGCAGTGATAGTTACAGATTTTGTTTTTTCTTGGTTGACAAGGCTTCGAGCATTATGTGACACACGTTTTGTTCATTTTCCAAACAGTCCAGGGTAATTTTCCAGCAGGAAGGCGAGAGGAGCTTTCATTCGTTCTACCAGGTAAATATGTGCGCACCTGTGTTTATTTGCATGTAATCATTAAGGTTGTTTGTTAAAGGTTCCCTGTGCATGCACATATGGATTCACATGAATGCAAATGCAGCGGTGTCTCATTAATTCAGTGATCAACAGTGAGCAGTAGTGCAACAATAAACACTACTGAGTGCAATCAAAGTAAACTGCAACCTAGTAAACACTGATGAAAACAGTCTGTAAACATGTTAGCTGGACCTTGAAGACAGACAACACATTTTGGCAGGGAAATCTGGATGAAAACACAATTTTAGTTTATTTTTAGAAAAGCTCCACAGGGTCCCCTTTTTAATATGCAAAATACAGACTCAGCAGCAGGATTCAAAAGACCTTTTGTTTCCAAATGTGGGAGGATAGTGAGTTGAGGTTGTTTGATGTTGAATTTATTTGTTTATTTATTAGGAACCCCCATTGGCTGTAACACAGAGCACAGCTACTCTTCCTGGATTCCATTTTAAAAATATACATGAACATGTTTCAAAACAACACTAATATTCCGCTAATATCAAAGAGCATAGAAACAATAGTGGCAATCTGTGTTGGTAAAGAAATCCAGGTAAAGAAATTCCGGAAATTAAATAGTTGCAGTACTCATTGAGATAAACTCCACAACCGTTGCCGTAGAAACTTGTCAAATGAAACTCTTTCTTTGTTTGATGTTTGGCAACCTGTTTCAGATACTCAAACACTTTTCTTATCACAAAACAAATGTGGCCTAGATTTCATGATACCTTTGTGTATATATAACAAAAGCTGTGCCTTTAAGTTATCGGTAAGTCCAGATAATTGTTTATGCATCTCGTGCAAATTGGTAGGAGCAGTGCAGAACTAGTCCGGCTGCCCTGTTCTGCACTCTAGGTTGTTTTATATGTTTTTGTTTGTTTGTTTATTGCTTGCTGAGCATGAGGAGCATACTAATAGGTCTGCTATTTGAACCAGAAAAGCAAACATTTTTAGTTAAGGGTATCATTTAGACAATTTCCTGAACTTGGGAAAAATTCCACGGAGTAAACATCTTTTCTTTTTCTTTTTACTTTTCCTAAATGGCTTAACTTAAGATTGGCATGCTAATGGCTCAGGCTGCAGCATATTTCTGTTCTATATGATTAACACGTGCAAAGTTTCAGTCAACAGCATTAAAAACAACAAAGTATTTTCTTTGTTATCCTTCACTAGCTACTCAGAGGAGCTCCAGATTCCCTTTTACGCTCGCTTCACATCCAGAAGGACCCAAAAGCATACAATTTCATCAAAGTTGGAGGCCAGCTTAAGGTAATCTAGGCAATTTATATACATTGCAATTCACATATGAACTTTGTTGTGGTTTTGTTTTTAAAAAATTAAACTTTTAAGATGTGTTTATAGAACTGGCAAAGCATGAAAACCCCTAAAAGAATGTCAGCGTGACAGTAAGTTTGTTTGCACTGGGATAAATACAATCAAGCACACGATTTGCAGATGTGTCTGTCCTGACCACAGTTTATAGGCTTTTTTGAAACAAACCACGTAACTCCCATATTTGGAGCACAAGTGGAAAAAATAATTTCATTGATTAACAATTCAAAGTCACGGTGCATTAAATTCACTGTGGTCTCTTGAGATATGTTTTAATTCAGACTTCTGCTGTGTGTTGCCATCTTTGCCTGAGCTTAATGAGTAGGAACAAAACCACTTGACAGCAACAAATTGCCTGACGTCATGGAACAAAACACCACCACACAGCCGAGGTGGCGGTTTGTACACAGTTCGCCTCAGCGACTCCTGTTTTTATAGGAAAGCATCTCAGCTAAGAGCTGGTTTGTTATTTAATTAACACGTGATATTCTGACTCGATTGATTAGAAGAGAAAGGAGAAAGCACAAAGACTAAACAGAAAAACATTGTAAACTGTAACATTGTATACTAACATCTGTATTTGTTCCATTGAACCATTAAGGGGGATAAATGTTGAAAAGATGTTACTCAGGCTTTGCTGATTGTTTCCTGTTTCCTTCCAGTTATTTGTTTTGATCCGCTTTCAGTGTCTCTCCTTCTTCTCTCCAGTCTTGCATCAACGATGGTGCTGATTTCAAAGCTGTAGCTGATGCCATGAAAGTGATCGGTTTCACAGGGGATGAGATTCAGACTGTTTACAAGATCCTGGCAACCATCCTGCATCTGGTAATGCCCAGTAATACGACAACTCTGCTTATTTCTTTTGCCAGCTGTGTCCCAGTGTATGTCTGTGAAGGTTCTCAGTCATCCAGGTCATGGAAACTTCTCTTAGAACTGAAGAAGCTTCTTGGATGAGAGGTGAAGCATCTTCAAGAAACTTAAAGAAGTCCACTCACTTTAATTTCCAAGCTCCTTAGATGTCCCAGAGTACAAACTCTTATTACTTTTATTATTACTTGGGATAAATCAGAAGAATTATTAAATGTCCAGCCCCAATACTAAAGCGACGCACCTAATATTGGCCTCTGGGGTTGGTAGGAGGTTGCCTGGGTCCTGCGGATCTTGCAGGTGCTCCATCAGATTGGGATCTGTGGAGTTTTGGAGGATGGGTCAAGACTTAGGACCTTTATGGTGTTCCTAAATAAAATCTCTAGTGTAGTGGGGTGCATTGTACTGCTGTGGGAGGCCAGTCCAGTCAGGGAGAGGTTCCTTAAGGCTAGATCAGTGTTCAAGTGGGTGGTATGTGAGTTAGACGTGAATACACGGAGCCAAGAATTCCCCTGAAGATTGATAAGGAACGAGACGATGAGTTATTCAGTGCACCTGACAGTGGTTTTGTTGATGTGGCTGATTTGTGTGGGGTGAATGAGAATTTTTATTTATTTTTGTTACTGTATATAGTGTTTGTCGCATAATCAGATCATATTTACACTTTTAAAATGTTGTTTATGCTTTGTTTTATGATTTTTATGTCTGTTTATTCAAAGCAAATTCCTGAAAATTATTTCAGTTTAGTGGTCGTTAAAAGACGAGCACTACAACGTTATTAAAGTTTAGTTGGGTTAAGCAGAATATGTTCCTCATTTAAGTTAAATTTCTCACGTAGCGTAGACGTTTTACTTTAGTATTTCATGCCATAAATACTAAGCCATTGTCTTTGTTCTATATTTTAGGGAAATTTGACATTTGGAGTGGACGGTGATGTGACCCTGATAGAGAACACAAAGCTGGTGTCTGTGATCAGGGAGCTGCTGTCCACCAAGGAGGAAAACGTGGAGAAGGCGTTGCTTTATCGCACGGTAGCCACGGGACGGGATGTCATTGAAAAACAGCACACAACACAAGAGGCCAACTACGGGCGGGACGCGCTAGCCAAGGTTATTGCTGTGAATACTCGATATGTTCACGGTGGCCTGTGGGCCAGCACCTGTAGGGCTGTGATATTTTGCTCAGTGCTTGGTGATATTTCTACTGCTGTTCACACTGATTCACACTTGCATGAGTCACAGTGTTATGACTCGAGACAGAGGCTGGAGACTGTGGAGGATGTAATGTTTGTGGGCAATTGCAGGACCAGCACTGTGGGTTGTGACTCATATATTTTGACATTTAACTTCTCTAACTGTTAATTGCACACTGGGTGATCTTGTGCCCATGAGCAAGGCACTTGCTCACCAGCAAGCTGCCAAGGAGTCCAAAACAAACAATTCACGCTGCGATTTTGTCGTCCACAGGCCATGTATGAGCGCTTGTTCTGCTGGATTGTGAGTCGCATCAATGACATCATTGAGGTGAGGAACTATGACGCCAAAATCCACGGGAAAAACACTGTCATCGGGGTTCTGGACATCTATGGATTTGAGATTTTCCAGAACAACAGGTCTGTATAAGAAAGAATAATTAAATAAAATATTTTAAAAAAAGGAGAATTTCCAATACATTTGTCTTTGTATCTTGTTGTAAAACACATTGCATTTAATGTTACTATTCTTTATGCTGCAGCTTTGAACAGTTCTGCATCAACTACTGTAATGAAAAGCTGCAGCAGCTCTTCATCCAGCTGGTGCTAAAGCAGGAACAGGATGAGTATCAGAGGGAAGGCATCCCCTGGAAACACGTAAGAAGAAAATACTCTAACTTTTCAGTGATCATTAACATGTTTTATCAAGTAGTTTTCATTTAAGATCCTTTCGTACATCATCATATGGTATTTAATTTGCCTGCTTGTATATTTTCGTTTCATCATGGTTACTTTTACTCCTTTGTTTCCTTTATTAGATTGATTACTTCAATAACCAGATCATTGTTGACCTGGTGGAACAGCAGCATAAGGGCATCTTTGCTGTGCTGGATGAAGCCTGTATGAATGTGGGCAAAGTCACTGATGAGGTTTTTCTGCAAGGACTCAATACGAAGCTGGCTAAGCATGCCCACTACACCAGCCGCAAGGTAGGGAAAATGAAGTGCGCGCTGTGCTGTCTCTATCTTCTTCTTTTTTTGAACTCAGCAGCTTCTCCTTTAAATGGGTCAGAAGTCTGATTGCTGTCTGGCTTTCAGTAACCCAAATATGTTTTAGACTGTGATTTCAGAAACTTTCTGACATTTTATGGACAAATATTAAACAAAATAGCACATTAATCAATCTAAAAACACATGATGGCTGTAATTTTCATCTCAATCCAGAGCAATATGTACAGGGAATATTTCTGCAGCACAGTTTAATCAAATATTTTTTTCATAATTTCCTGCTATCCCTTAGATCCAAAACTACACGCTTTTCAGCAAACTTTGATGTAAAAAATCAAGGCTGTTTGCTTCTAATGAGGCATTGTGTGGCTATAGTAACCTGAGAACAGCAGAGGGCAGATTACACTGTGCAGTAGCGATTAGTGCTTGGGGAAAGAGACTGAACATGATCCCGTTAGCTTTAATAATCAGCCAGGCTTACAGTGTAATTCACTCTAATGGTCTGTGCAGACCATTAGACTAAACATAAGCCAATTTAATTTGCAAACATCCTTTGCTTTCTCCGGGAGATCAGATGGCTTACAATGAGGTTAAGGTGACTTGCCGTCATAGATCTGGTTTGCGTGTATGTAGCTTTTTCTAGTGCTGTTTAACATGTAAAAGGTTGTCTGGAGCAGCTGATGATTAGTGTTCAAATCCAGGAGGTGTTTTTATTTTTAGGGCTGCAGTTTTCTGTGTGGACACAAGGGGGCATCAGCTGTCAGTGAAAGAGCTTCTTGGAGTCTGACTCAACACTTTGCACAAGTGATGTCACTGGCAGCCAATGAGAGTTTGTGGAGCTGGTGCTTTGCTGTGTTGGTATAAGTAGTGGAGAATGCGTATTTACAAATGCATGAGGGGAGCCATGCAGAGAAAAAGAGAGGAAGAAAAGGAGAGAGGAGGGAGAGGGTGATAGAGTGAAAATAAATGATGACAGGTGGTAGGTAAACATCTCTGTATATTTCTGGGCAGCATACTGTGGATCAAAATACTTAAAGCAACAGGCTACAAAGTAAGTCACTGTGTCAAAACTGTTGAAAGGCTGCATAGTCCCATGTGATGTGAAGAAAGAATAGTGAACGGTAGGCAGTGAACCCTGCAGTTGCTGTTATAGTTCAAAGTGAATGAAGTGCACTGTGACATAGAAACTGTGAATAAAGCCAGGATGAGTCAAGATCAGGTAAAGATTGTACTGTGGGGTGTATTCCTCTTACCCTCTTATCATCTTGGAGTCAGTATTCCCCTCGCCATCACTCTTCTGCTACACTCCGACCTCCTCCTGCTGCTGGTAGCAGACTTCTGACTTTGAAAGGCATGTAAAGTGGTGGGTTTGAATGTAAAGTGATCCAGCTGCTACTTCCTGGAACCAATATTGGCATGAATAAATATTATCCAGAGACTTTCCTCCTGCAGTGTCTGGACTACTGTACAATGTGGAGGCTGTTAATGTTGCCAGGCAGTATTGCCATAATGAGTGAATTGTAGGGGCCTTTAGTCAATCTCTGGGGCATTTTGGGGGGAATAAACAGTGCGTATTACCATTTAGATTAACATCTTTTCAAAAGTTAATTTGTCCAGACCCCACAAGAGATGAGCTTTCCAAGTAACATTGAATGCAGAGAAGATGATCTTTGAATGATCTGAAACAAAAAAAACAGCAGTTAAATTAAATGTTCTGCTTATTGCAAGAGCATGAAAGTGGATGAACTGAAGTGTAGCGAGTGTCTTCTCCTTTTTACCTCTTAGCTGTAAAAGGCTGATGGGGTGTTGTGGCAGAGAATCTCAGAGAAGTTCAAATCTCACTCACCTTGACCTCAAGATCAGAGGTCATGTTTTTTGGAAATCTTGTGAATGCAATAACTTGAAAACAAAACAATGTGGTATTTTCAAATTGATACCATAGCTATATGTACAGGGAGGCTGAGAGGTAACACCAGCAGCCGCCAGTATTTTTAACATATATAAGTAAAAACACTGCTGTTATATGCACCCCTTCACAATATAATAGTAAGCAGCACCCTCAAGTGTATTTCTATAGCTTTTCAGCTGTCCTCAGTTAAAGTTTGATGTACCCTATAGAAAAACAGCAAAAGAACAACAATAATGACATGGAAACAAGTGTAAAAGTGCTTTTTGTTTATAACATATTTAAAGCTTCAAGTCTGTCTGATCCAGTCTGTTGTCATACTGTATATATTTTTAGTTTTTTTGCCTGGGGGCTCGCAGTGCTTTCCCCAGTACTGAATGAAACAGCAGCAAAGAGACAGACAGGACATCTCACTGCATTCAGTCTTATTTGCTTTTTGTGACAGCCAGGTAAAGTTTTTGACCCAAAAGAAGGAGAAAGCTACATGCATGATATGTGCAGAATGTAGCTTTTTTTTTTTTTTTTAATCGGTTATTCCTCACTTTTTAGAATTGTTCACAAATTATGTACGTCTTGCAGACCTGTGGTCTTATTGAGTCTATGTTTTATGTCAATGTAGTACTGAAACTAAAATGGGAGACTTGGAAAAGGAAAACATGCACATCAAGAGAAAATGCCACTTTGCCATATGAAGGATGAAAAACGCAGATCATCATTCTGGTGTTGGCCTGATGTGTCCTGTTCTGAATGTCTGCAAAGGTTCTCAGTCATCCAGGTCATCGTAGTCTAAGGAGCTTGGACGCTCCAGATGCTTTTCTTTCCAAGCTCCTTAGACTCAAGTTCTGAATGTTTTTCTCTGTTATTTGTTTATTTATGCAGTGCAGACATCAGAGTAATGTTGCATGAACCTGATCTTTACACAAGAATTTTATAACTGTTACACTGAATGTTTGTCCTATTTGGCCGCTCTATGGATTATTTAAATAACGTAGACTGTGTTAGAGTCTAGGGTTGCCACCGTCATCATGCCTAGGCATCTTTATTTATATTGCACTGTTAGTGTTAAATTATTTTTTTATAACTATACATATATTCTACAGGGAGTGCAGAATTATTAGGCAAGTTGTATTTTTGAGGAATAATTTTATTATTGAACAACAACCATGTTCTCAATGAACCCAAAAAACTCATTAATATCAAAGCTGAATGTTTTTAGAAGTAGTTTATAGTTTGTTTTTAGTTTCAGCTATTTTAGGGGGATATCTGTGTGTGCAGGTGACTATTACTGTGCATAATTATTAGGCAACTTAACAAAAAACAAATATATACCCATTTCAATTATTTATTTTTACCAGTGAAACCAATATAACATCTCCACATTCACAAATATACATTTCTGACATTCAAAAACAAATCAGCGACCAATATAGCCACCTTTCTTTGCAAGGACACTCAAAAGCCTGCCATCCATGGATTCTGTCAGTGTTTTGATCTGTTCACCATCAACATTGTGTGCAGCAGCAACCACAGCCTCCCAGACACTGTTCAGAGAGGTGTACTGTTTTCCCTCCTTGTAAATCTCACATTTGATGATGGACCACAGGTTCTCAATGGGGTTCAGATCAGGTGAACAAGGTGGCCATGTCATTAGTTTTTCTTCTTTTATACCCTTTCTTGCCAGCCACGCTGTGGAGTACTTGGACGCGTGTGATGGAGCATTGTCCTGCATGAAAATCATGTTTTTCTTGAAGGATGCAGACTTCTTCCTGTACCACTGCTTGAAGAAGGTGTCTTCCAGAAACTGGCAGTAGGACTGGGAATTGAGCTTGACTCCATCCTCAACCCGAAAAGGCCCCACAAGCTCATCTTTGATGATACCAGCCCAAACCAGTACTCCACCTCCACCTTGCTGGCGTCTGAGTCGGACTGGAGCTCTCTGCCCTTTACCAATCGAGCCACGGGCCCATCCATCTGGCCCATCAAGACTCACTCTCATTTCATCAGTCCATAAAACCTTAGAAAAACCAGTCTTGAGATATTTCTTGGCCCAGTCTTGACGTTTCAGCTTGTGTGTCTTGTTCAGTGGTGGTCATCTTTCAGCCTTTCTTACCTTGGCCATGTCTCTGAGTATTGCACCTTGTGCTTTTGGGCACTCCAGTGATGTTGCAGCTCTGAAATATGGCCAAACTGGTGGCAAGTGGCATCTTGGCAGCTGCACGCTTGACTTTTCTCAGTTCATGGGCAGTTATTTGGCGCCTTGGTTTTTCCACACGCTTCTTGCGACCCTGTTGACTATTTTGAATGAAACGCTTGATTGTTCGATGATCACGCTTCAGAAGCTTTGCAATTTTGAGACTGCTGCATCCCTCTGCAAGATATCTCACTATTTTTGACTTTTCTGAGCCTGTCAAGTCCTTCTTTTGACCCATTTTGCCAAAGGAAAGGACGTTGCCTAATAATTATGCACACCTGATATAGGGTGTTGATGTCATTAGACCACACCCCTTCTCATTACAGAGATGCACATCACCTAATATGCTTAATTGGTAGTAGGCTTTCAAGCCTATACAGCTTGGAGTAAGACAACATGCATGAAGAGGATGATGTGGACAAAATACTCATTTGCCTAATAATTCTGCACTCCCTGTATATATGGAAGTGTTTTTTGGTGTTTGAGGAAAGTAAAATGGATTTATGGCTTTGTATAAATATGCTTTTTTGTTTTGTTTATTAGCCAAAGCTTTATCTTATGTTTAGAACGCACTCTACTTGCCTCAATAGATATGTTTTAGATAAAAACAAATAGAGATAGATGTTATTTACCATGCCAAATCATTTTAGAGTTCCTCTTTAAAATGATGACACTCAGTGAGCTTGAAGTGACGTTTTAATTGAAGTGGAGGCTTCATGTCTAGTTTGGTACTGACTGATGTTGGAGCTGGTGGGTGGCTGGATACACACACTTAAACCTAAAGTGTTAAATACCTGTATTATTGAAAAAACGCTGACAAATTTGCTCACAGTCTTTGGTCACGTGTTGTCTTGGCAGTTAAGGAGCTGTGATATGCAAACTGCTGTATATTTTACTCCACACATGGAGTGTCACATGACAAGCCCACAGTTGTTTTTCTGGAAACTCTTATAAAGGAAAAAAAACCCAAAAAACTAACCCATGAGAATTTTGTTAGTATGTCTGTGTTATCCGTCAGGTATGGAATGGATTTGGAATTTCTTGGTCATAAAAAATGAAACATTTTAGAAGTTAAATAGTGTTGTCATTGCTGACACAGGGTCACTGAAAAAAACAGAGCCAGCAAGAGAGAAACTGTATATTACTGTGACCTCAAAACAGATGCCCTAACCTACATTCATATGCAAATTAGTTTTTGGGAAAGTTTTAAAATGTTCAAGGTTTTGAGCATTCAAGGAGAACACGAGCTCTGCAGCCTTGAAAGACTAACAGAAGCACTCTCACCTCATAGCTCAGAGCTCCTCAAGTTGGCAGGATGAAAGTGTGAAGATGTAGGGAGACCGAAAGAAGAGGAAAGGGAAAGTGAGGTGCAATGTGAGAGACTGGGAGTTGTTATGTGAGGGGAAGTGAGATGTGCACATTCCGCAAGAGAAATGAAAGGGGTGAAGCACAGTTTTATGAAAACAAGAGCTAGGTATTATTGTATTCTTTCCCTCTCCCATCAAAATAGATTCCATGAGCACATAGATGTTTCCAACAAAGTAATAACACTAGATAACCTACCCATCGATAAAAGACAAGGAAAATCAGACATCTGAGTAACAAAAGAACCAGATAATTATCGAAATGGCTTAAAGGTTGTGCAAAAGAGAGAGAACATTGCTTTCAACCAAGCTGCAGCTTCCAGAGTTGAAAAATGAAACCAGCACCAAGACTGCAGTTCCTTTAATGATATTCAATATAATCATCTGATATATAATGTGACAGGCAGTACAGCCTGTTGCTAGCCTTAGCCAATCGTTTAGGGTGGAGCCCTAAATAATCTAAATATGGTAGCTCTAAATGAACCAAAGGTCCAGACGGTGATGGCCAGTGTGCTGCAGTCAAGGCTTCAAAGTCAGAATTCACAAATCAATGAACATCACCTCATTGGCTAAGTATGTCTGTGATCTTTATAGTTATTTGGCGTCTTGAGGAAAAACTCAAGAATAATATTTGCGAGTAGTTACCGGATGTGTAAAAATAAGCGATTGTGTTTGCCTCTATTCAAAATGAAGATGTCATCTGTTGCTTTATAAAGAAAAGCCAGGTCCAAGGTCAACTGAGCAACTCTGTTTTCCATGCGAAGGATATGAATGTATTTGTGTGTTATATAACTGCAACACCACAAGGGATTTGAACTTATTTAAACTGCAGTTAAAGTGTGGGCTTTCAGCTTTAATTCAAGGCCATGTTCAAAAGTAAGTAAACCTACATACAGTAATTTTGAGTTTAAGCTTATTTGTATGACTTTAAACGCTGAAGCTTTGCTATCAATGAACCCACAGACATCAGCAGATGCTGGATTTCATTTAACTGAGATATGTTGTCAGGCATTGCTTAGTGCTGCTTGTGTGTGGTTGTTTGGGCATTAAGTGTTGTCTTCAGTAGGTGAAAGGCATGCTCAACTGGGCTGAGGTCAGAAGAGTGAGCCATTTGAGAACCATTTAGTTGGCTTTAGCAGCTCTACGCTCTCTTTTCTGCTCTGTTTTTGATACGATTATGAAAGCTCACACCTATCAATTTAGCATTTCTCAGTATAGACAGTATAGATATTTATTTTGGGCCATGTCATCAATAAACACCAGTGATGCAGCTTCATTTCCAACTATACATACCTGCATTATGCATAAAGATGCTCAGAGATGGGCAGTAACGCGTTACTTGTAAACGCGTTACTGTAATCTGATTACTTTTTTTAAAGTAACGAGTAAAGTAAGGGATTACTATCGCAAAAACGGTAATTCGATTACCGTTACTTTCCCGTAAGCACGCTGCGTTACTGCGTTACTAAAACCGTGATTTTTTTTTTTGTTTTTTGCGAGAGTGTCTCATGACAATGACGTAAGCGAGTGCGACGTTTGTGACAACAGCTGTGTGCAGATCAACAATGGATAATACAGTGGGGCAAAAAAGTATTTAGTCAGCCACCGATTGTGCAAGTTCCCCCACTTAAAATGATGACAGAGGTCAGTAATTTGCACCAGAGGTACACTTCAACTGTGAGAGACAGAATGTGAAAAAAAAATCCATGAATTCACATGGTAGGATTTGTAAAGAATTTATTCGTAAATCAGGGTGGAAAATAAGTATTTGGTCACCTCAAACAAGGAAAATCTCTGGCTCTCACAGACCTGTAACGTCTTCTGTAAGACGCTTTTCTGTCCCCCACTCGTTACCTGTATGAATGGCACCTGTTTGAACTCATCATCTGTATAAAAGACACCTGTCCACAGCCTCAAACAGTCAGACTCCAAACTCCGCCATGGCCAAGACCAAAGAGCTTTCGAAGGACACCAGGAAAAGTATTGTAGACCTGCACCAGACTGGCAAGAGTGAATCTACAATAGACAAGCAGCGTGGTGTGAAAAAATCAACTGTGGGAGCAATCATCAGAAAATGGAAGACATACAAGACCACTGATAATCTCCCTCGATCTGGGGCTCCACGCAAGATCTCATCCCTTGGGGTCAAAATGATCATGAGAACGGTGAGCAAAGATCCCAGAACCACACGGGGGGACCTGGTGAATGACCTGCAGAGAGCTGAGACCAAAGTAACAAAGGTCACCATCAGTAACACACTACAACGGCAGGGAATCAAATCCCGCAGTGCCAGACGTGTTCCGCTGCTGAAGCCAGTGCATGTCCAGGCCCGTCTGAAGTTTGCCAGAGAGCACATGGATGATACAGCAGAGGATTGGGAGAATGTCATGTGGTCAGATGAAACCAAAGTAGAACTTTTTGGTATAAACTCAACTCGTCGTGTTTGGAGGAAGAAGAATACTGAGTTGCATCCCAAGAACACCATACCTACTGTGAAGCATGGGGGTGGAAACATCATGCTATGGGGCTGTTTTTCTGCCAAGGGGACAGGACGACTGATCCGTGTTAAGGACAGAATGAATGGGGCCATGTATCGTGAGATTTTGAGCCAAAACCTCCTTCCATCAGTGAGAACTTTGAAGATGAAACGAGGCTGGGTCTTCCAACATGACAATGATCCAAAACACACCGCCCAGACAACAAAGGAGTGGCTCCGTAAGAAGCATTTGAAAGTCCTGGAGTGGCCTAGCCAGTCTCCAGACCTCAACCCCATAGAAAATCTGTGGTGGGAGTTGAAAGTCCGTGTTGCTCGGCGACAGCCCCAAAACATCACTGCTCTCGAAGATCTGCATGGAGGAATGGGCCAAAATACCAGCTACTGTGTGTGCAAACCTGGTAAAGACCTATAGTAAACGTTTGACCTCTGTTATTGCCAACAAAGGTTATGTTACAAAGTATTGAGTTGTATTTTTGTTATTGACCAAATACTTATTTTCCACCCTGATTCATGAATAAATTCATTACAAATCCTACCATGTGGATTCATGGATTTTTTTTTTCACATTCTGTCTCTCACAGTTGAAGTGTACCTCTGGTGCAAATTACTGACCTCTGTCATCATTTTAGGTGGGGGAACTTGCACAATCGGTGGCTGACTAAATACTTTTTTGCCCCACTGTATATCGAGTGCAGGAGAGAGTATGAGCGTGCAGCGTTTAAAGTGTGGAAGTACTGACCTTACTTTGAGTTTGATTCCATAAAAAGTGACAAAAACATTAGCGTCCGTTGTGCGTGGGAAGAAAACTTCTTTTTACAGCGGGGAAAAAAACCCCTAAACAAGCACCAAGTGCGCAACGAGGTAATGGGAAATTCACAGAGAAACTCGCGGATTCTTCCACTGACCGCAGCACACCTGCACCAGGGCAAACCTCCGCCTACCCCACTCCTGCTGTACAGGTGAAAATAGAGCAACAGGACCGCTAGTCTTTGACTTTATTTATTTTCTGCTGTGTTTTACTTGCATCTATTTGAAAGACTGAGTGTAAACACAAAAAATATTTTATTTTATGTGCTGGAATGTGCAGAAAATAAGTTTAAATGTTAAACTAATTTCTTCAAGTCAGAGAATGGTGCATATATTTTAATTTTTGCTTGATGCATAAAGTTAAAAGATTAAAACTGATAAAAAAATTTTTTAAAAAAGAGACTTTTTCATTTGATTACATTTTGTATGATGGATTATGTAGAAAAAGTAGAATTGGGCTGAAAGATCTATCACTTTATCACCTATTCAGGTTGTAAATCATGTTTATAAAAAGTAACTAAGTAATTAATTACTTTTGAAAAAACGTAATTAGTAAAGTAACAGGATTACTTTTTTGGGGGAAGTAATCAGTAATTAGTTACTGATTACTTTTTTCAAGTAACTTGACCAACACTGAAGATGCTTTAGTTATTCAGGTTACTGTCAGACAAAATAACAGAAAGACTTGTAGGTATAACTCGGTGTAATTCATTAGAATTACTTCATAATGATCCTAAATAACAAAAGCACTATAGTGTAAAATTAAATAAAGCAGTTTGAACGTGAAGGAAGGTTCAGTGCTGTATAAAAATCCATTGCCTTTCACTGGTTATTTTACTAATAAACTGCTTGCTGAGTGTATACGAAATGTAAACCAGTTCTGCTTCAGTGTGCAGTAGTCGCATGAGAGCCTCAAAAGCTGATGAGATGGAAATGAGACATGCAGAGCAAGAGATTGAGTCAGAGATCAATTCCAGGAAATGTTCACATAACACGATCTACCGTAATGTTCTCACTCTGGTTCCAGGACTGAATGATGCTACGCTGTCGTCTGGCTTCAGCTCACAAAATGTGACGCACAAATACGTACGCTCTGCAGTGTTCGTTCATTCGCTACATACTACATGTGGACATTAAATTTGGCACGCCGTTGTCAAAGTAAGAAGAGAGAGCATTCCTAAACCGTTCTTTCAGGTCTCCATATGTCATGTTGCGTTGGAGTCTGCTGATCTGAATTTCTTTTCATTTGCTTCCAGGCTTCTCAGCCTTGTTATGAATTAATCAGGCAGTTTTGATGCATGGGAGCTGCGGGCTTGTTTACAGAGAATTCTCACCTAAAGGGAAGCACTTGAATCTGATGCGAGTGATACATCAGTCAGATTTTTGCTTTTGGCGCCATAAAATCCAGCTGTCTCCAGTTTTTGTATCAGCCTGTGTGTGCTCGACTCAACACTTTAATCACACTGAAATCTAACTAGTTTCATAAATGTAATGACTCATCGCTAACAAACTGTGTAGTTTGACTGTGTCTACACGCCTCGTCGCCTTTTTACTTGATTTTTTGTCTTCTTGCACCACAAACACTGAAATGTAAAAGCCTTATTGTTTAAATATTTCTTTTCTATTTTAGTCTGCATGGTATGTTTGTAGGCTCACAGTTACACAACAATTTAAACACTTGCTGTAAAGTTGTAGACAGTGATTGGCCTTTTCAGTTTTTACTGCAAGTTATTGGGTATGACCCTGATTACAAAGCGGAAAACCACAAACAGTAGAGACCAGCTATTGAATTAGATGTCAAATCTGCAGTAGCTTATTGGGTTATGTCTCAGTGTTTACCACTGATTTGAATATTGTTTGTAAGGGCGTTGTATCTGGGCTTGCGTGTGTATAACCTTAACATTTTTGCTAACAATTGGGTGGATGGATTATCTTTATAAGTTTCTTCCCTCGTAACACAGATATTTTATTTGGCCGTAACATTTTAAATAAATGTGCTCAGGCAGCTGTTTTTGTAATTTAATGTGTGCTACTACCCAACCATTTACAAGCACACAGAGTTAGTTGTTCAACATAGAGCAGAATTTGATAGCTAAAGATCCAGAGATTCCCCTCAGGAGAAGATCTGAAAGGAGAGCAAATACCTCGTTTGCTCCGTATCTGCTGGATTTTTGTCTGATTTTGTTTGTAGCTCCCAAGTGGCCCCAAAAAAAATCTGGTATTGCAGGTGTAAAGATTTTCAACAGGAAACACTGTGATTAGGGCTGCTGAAAAGTGTTATTGTTATACTGGATTTATTAAATAGAATAACATCAGCTTCATTTTCTAATCTATAATTTGCTAAAGCAATCACATGTTTGGTAGCATTTTGCAGTAAAATATCAGTTTTTCTGTTTTTTTATTAGCTTTTAAAACTTTCGTTGTTTCACTTTATATATTTCAATTTTCTCCCATCTGCTTTCACTGTTTTCTTTTTTTACCTTTCACATAGATCACAGCATCGCAGCATGTGGCATGCTATGGCGCGGCATACTAATGGGATGTACATGAGTATATGCTTGTGTATGTGTGTCCTCTGCCTTCTGCTACATGTATGAGTGCACATGGTGTACTAAGTGGTAAAGCTGTTATGGGCCATGTGTTGGTGATGCTAATCACTGAGATGCTGGTCATTAGTCCCAGGGATGCACAAGGTCAGCTGTAGCAGTCAGGATGGACACAGGCAGCTAACTGATGCCTCTAAGAGGAGAATCGGTGGCGTAAAACGGTTCAGCACCAGGACAGTCTGATGGTTGTTTCAGGGTTTGTACTCTGTCTGTTGGTGTCTGGATTAGCATGTAGTTTGATATGCTGGGTTTTAATGTCCTGACAGCTGCCACTCAGTGCACTGGGCATGAAACGTAAAATCCATCTCCTCATCTGCCACCTGCATTGTTGACTGCAGTGCCTAGTGTGAGTTCTTGACAGGCTTGGAGATAGTCAGATGCCTCTCATTGGGAGGTCTGGCTTGTGCCATCATAGATGGCTCTCCAGTCCAGAGGCTAGAGAGCAGGAGGGCACAGGTGGCAAACAGGACTGCAGGAAAAGTGATTGCAGGAGGTGATGGAAGGCGAGAAGCTGGCAGAAAGTGGGGCATTTCACATTAAGTTGGAGGTCACTTTTATTGACAGTTTAACAATAAAATCTGTTCAAAAGGGTTTGGTTTGCCAGAATGAGATCCACTGAACTCGCCTGTACAGAAACATGGCCGATGTGTCTAATGTAACAGCCAATGTCAAAACCAGTAGCCATGTTTCTGACATTTAATATTGGCTGTTACATTAAACAATAGTTGGACCTTAACTGCTTTAGTTATTGGACTAATGACAAGATGATCAACATTAACTTTGTATTTTAGGGTAAATGTAATTTTTGTACTTCAATTGAATCATTTTTAAGTAAAATTTTAAACATTTAACCTCCTAGTACCTGGCGTCCACATATGTGGACATCACATTTTGGGTTATTTAGACCAAAATACTCAATTTTGCCCTACAAGGGCCTGATATTCACTTACAAGGACATTATACTGCTACTGTTCTATGGAAATTTTAAATGAATATCCTCATATGTGGCTCTTATTTTTCTTAGACACAAAAATAAGGTAAAAAAAATAAAAAATCTGGTAATTCTTTGTTTCTACATTCATCAGGTCCCAATCAGCTCAAATATCAAAGAGAAATTAAAGAAGGAGGAGGTTAAAGAAAATTCATACCACAGTGCAGACATGTAGTGTAGTTTTTAGTATTGATGGTACATGTCTTTTTTTTCTCAGATTGGACATTCGATCATTTTCATAGAAGCAACATATACATTGTTTTAGAAAACAGCAAAAAATTGTACCCCGGGGGTTTCAGACAGCATGGAACGTGCTGTTAAAAATGTTTTTAAAAAGCTACCTATCCTTCTGCTCCAATTCAGGGGGAGGCTGTAGCTCATCCCAGCTTTTACAGAACAAGTCACCAGTCTATGACAGAGCTACCACAGAGAGACAGACAACCAGTCACACTTAATTTCATAACTCTGGCTAATTTAGTGCCAGATTTATTGCGCCCACACGCTATTTTGTCCCTTTTAGTAAATCTGGCCCTTAGAATCACCAGTTACCCTTACCCCTGCATGCCATTGGACTGTGGGTGAAAACTGGAGTACTGAGACAGAACCTATTATCTTTGATTCATGAAAACATGCGTACACACAGAAAGGCCCCAGTCAGCCAGGGGTTTCACACCCAGGACCATACTGATGTGAATAAGGTCAGCTGTGTAACGTGAAACATCTACTTTTATCTTCCATTCTGCCTCCGTGCATACTGGCGGTTGGGTGCATACTTTGGAGGTTTTAATGAAGAACTATTCTCTAAGTGTCTGAACTCTACCAGAGGGATTATCCAAATCGTGTTTCTTGTTTGAGTGGACCTGAGGAGATCTAACAAGTAACTCCTATAGCAGGTCTGCTGAGTTGAAAACCAGTGTCTGTGGAAGCTGTAGCCTCACTCACATTTTCCATTTTTTCTTTTACATTTGTTGCCTCTCGCTTTGTTGATCTTTCCAATTACATATATGTTACCAAAGCCTGATGTCTGGCTCTTAGTGCTGCTTCAGTCCTTTATCTTCATGGTCAGGTATGTTCTGAACATACTGCAGAAGAATGAGTAACCTCTGCTTCAGTTTCTGCTGTCAGCTCTGTCCTGGTTGTTTTCATCTCGTCTTTTCTATTCAATTCAATTCAATTCAATTTTATTTATATAGCGCCAAATCACAACAAAAGTCGCCTCAAGGCGCTTTTCTCTGCTAATAAATGTTGAAACATGTGACAGCAATAAAAGGAAAAAGTGAAAATGACGTGTGGAAGCTTCTTATCACTGCTTTTTGTCGTTTTGACACCAGCTTATGTTACACTGTGTACCTGATGCGCTCGGCCCACAGTTCTTGTCTGTCTCTCGCCTTCTCACCTCAGCTCTCGCTCTGCTTCTTCTCTCTGTATTTAAATCCTCCCATCTCTTGTTGCCTCATCTCTTCTGCCTTCTATTCTTTTATCAAGATTATTTTAATGCTCGTTATTTTGAGGTTAAATGATATTATTTTTTGTTCTGTCTATCTTGTTTCCATTTTCATATTACCCGATCATTCTTTCTTCTTCCTCAGTTTCGTTTTATGTTTTTGGCTGTACCTGAAGTCCTTTTCTGTTTTTAATTAAATGCTTTGGCTGTCGGCAGTAATTTCTGCTAAACATGCATTTCATTTTTAAAGCAGAACAGGGTGAAACGAAGGCCAGAGTGGTCGTGCTTCTTTGTTTCTTTGTGAATATGAAAATTTATTTTAAACAATTTTTTTTTTTCTGGCATCGTACATTCAAATTTTAAACTGCAAATCAGATAAAGCAAGCATGGTGACCAGGAACACCTTAGGCTTTGGGAACTCTCTTGTGGTCTTTTCAAATGTTTTGTACTTTTTCTTTTTCTCTGTTCTGCATATTTACATTCATGAGGTGAAGCTGTTCGCCATAATCACTATGTCCTACCTCTTAAATTAGCATCACTAGCATTTTTTTTTTAAAATTTCACTGAAATAACTGAGTTGCTCTGCAGTTATTATTTTAGTTATTCTTACATTTTTGCCTTGTTCACATTTTAGCAGCTTCTGTCTTTATATTTCTAAGATTAAAGATGAACCTATGTCATGGTGAGTCATTCATCTGCCCACAATTTACAACAATCACTCCTCTTGATCAAATTTTAGTGAAACTTGCAAACAATGATCATTTAATAGGCCTTCACCCAAACTGTACTCTAGGTCAACACCAAGGTTTATTCTTTAATTTTATCTTTGAATTTTAATGGATCATGAGCTGAATGTGCTACCGCATCACTGACACTCTCATTAAAAATTGTTAACTTTTAAAATATCTTTACTGATGGCTTATATAACCTGATGGGTCATAGACCTTATTTTTTAAAGTTGACGATAAAGAAAGTAAAATAAAGAAAAATATTTAAACTTTCCTTAAAAACACGTAGTTCTTTAAAAAAAAATTGCTCTGAATTTAGTGGCATCCCGAATGAAATTCCATTGTGGATACAAATTTTAGTGACTGTTAAGTTATATACGGGCAGCGTGCATCGAATGTTACATGTGAAACAACCTGAGAACATAACATTCCATTGGCAGGTGAATAATTTGAATTATATATATTTTAAAAATCAAAAGAATTGGGATTTACAAAAAATATAGATGTTAATAATCACTGTATGTGTGACAGTGTTTCCTCAGACTGGTCCACCCGTTATGGAGGAAAAGGTACATACAGACAGATATATCCATATGTACACTATTATTATAGTAAGATATTTGTGCTTTTTAAATACAACCTTTCAAAAAAAATACAAGTTGTTAACATAGTGTAGAAAAAAAATATGAGTCAGTACTGCACAGTACTGGTTAGTACTGTAGATTGTATTAGTGCTAATCTCACTGAGAATAAATGCAGCGATTTAAGTTGACCTAATAATTGTGCATCTACCCTTGCTTGTGGCTATTTCGTCTGACATCAAAGTCTCTGTGTTGCCATTATTCTGACCATTGTTCTTTCTTTTAAGTGGCTTCTTTCTCCGTAGATGAGCACGCACGCAGCACCACAACCAGCACTACAGCAGTCTCAAACTTAATGCTAGGCTGAAACCCAGACACGGAGGAGGTGCTAACAACAGCGCTGCCAAGATTTGTGTCTTGTCTGCGTGTGTGTGTGTGTGTGTGTGTGTGTGTGTGTGTGTGTGTGTGTGTGTGTGAGAGAGATGGAGTGTATCTGATTGGGATGGATGAAGGGAAGTATGGCTTCCCACAGATGCAGGCTGTCTGTCTGATATAGCATCTGTTTGTCTGTCTGTTCTGTGTTTCAGTGTGTGTTTAAGGCTAATAACCCCTAAAAAGTGTGTTTGATTTTTCCAAACAGTTTATCTCCTATACTTGAGAAGAAACATGAAGAATTTGCTGTACTTACTGAATGAACTGAACTTACTTATTTATTGAATTTAGACCATATAATATAATTTATATAGTATAAATAATAACTAAAATGTATAGTAAAAATGTAAAATGTATAACTAGAAAATGCATTTTCTGAAAAAACTGGACATAGCATACAAAAAACGTACAGAAATTTAAAAGTAGAAGAACAATATTGTGGATGCTTAATCCACACTAATAACCAAAAATAAAGATAAATGTTTTTTATGGGATTTTCAGATATTCCAGGATCATTGGGATTGATCTGATAGAGTAGGGTTTCAGCCCAGATACAAGAGCAGCAGTGAGGTCCAGCACTGACAGGTGATGAGGCCTGGCCTGGCTCACAGCCGGTGTTCCAGTTCATCTCAGAGGTGTTAGATGAGGTTGAGCTCTGCACAGTCAAATTTGTTCCATGCCAAGCTTTCAAAAAATTCCCCGCTTGTGCAAGTAGCAACAGGAAAGGGACGTTCAGAACAGCATCTAAAATATTTTGGGAAGTGTGAGGCTTTTCTTTGTTCCTGTGTGTTAATGAGACAATTGATTTGTTATGCAAGTCAGGATGTTCTTAGTGTAGCATAAATATTGAGGATGGCTTTCTCTGACACAAAAAAGGGGATGACAGTCCGTCTTTTGCAAATTTCTGTTTGTTTTGAAGAAAAGCAAAAACATGCACAAAGGATTGGGCTTAGTTTTGGTGCTATAGGTTTGGGATTGTCACTGATTAGGATTAAACCACTGCAGTAAATTTTGTTCAGATAAGTTCTGAACCTTGGAGCAGAGCCACGGTAATATTTTAGTTTTAAAGTCTGTAACTTTTGAAAGGTTTACCTCTAGGTTCACACTACAACTTTGACTTTTCTGGACCTCCTAAAATGAAGAGTTTCAGAAACACTGTTTACTCTGTTCACTCCGTTCTAGTTTGTAAAAGTCTGGAAACTGAGACCTGCGAAGCTCACACATATTTTGTGATTTCATTCTTCTTGTGTGTCTATAGTGATGGATCATGCTCCTTGTACCAGTATATTTCTTTGCAGTCTGTGGTTTTCACCCCCATGACCACCTTGCACTCAAGCTAGTTTCTGCCACACTTCTATCTTATTGTAAATCCAAGCAAAGACACTTTCACGCTTACTGTTTGCCATTGCAAACAACCAACCTTCTGGTTGCTAGTTATACCCCCCACACATGACCAGTGATATCAGGTGTTTACAGCCCTGGTGGTTTAAAGCTTACCTGAAATAGACAGGACATGTGTTCAGGGTAGCCTTAGAGTCTGTAGCTGTTTTCAGTCTTCCAGGCAACTAATTATGCAAGTAATTAGTAGATTAATTGCTTTAGAAAAATGTTTAACAAAATGAAGGAAAAGCAGAAAAAATGTCCTGCAGTCTAAACCCCAAAGAATTTAGTTTACAATTATATATTTAAAAAAAAAAACCCCAAAACAAAACAGAATATTTTCACATATCTGAGGAGCCAGACCAAGCTTGTAGTATTTCTGCTGATGAATGAGTATGAAACAGCTGTTTATCATTATAAAAGACAAACTTTTTGTAGACCAAAGCCCTGTCTGTATACTTCTGGCAATACTCTATGACTCTCGGGCTTTTCTTTCTCGACCCATGTTTAGATATCCATCCCAGGGGCTTTCACGGATTATTTTTTTCTCTCCTTGTTAAAAATCTTGCTGCTTCCTGTACCCTCACCCTTCTCTTCCTAATCACTTGTGTCTCCTTGGGATTGCGACAGAATCTCGGGATGCCTCTCATTCATATACACACACACACACACTCACACACTTACTTTACCCAGCGGCACAGCCCATAATGAACTCGCTGCTGTGCAGTTGTGGATGAAATAAGAACCCTGATGTGCTCATCAGAGGCTGTTTCAGGGCTGCGGAAGACTTCTCTGCATCTCCATTCATGCTTCCTCCCTCTTTGCTCTGCTGTCACTGGCCTACATACATGTGTCAGTATATCACACACACACACACACACACACACACACACACACACACACACACACACACACACACACACACACTTTATTTTTTTTTACTTCTGTCTCTTCCAATCACACCACATATATCCCTCTTCTTTCTCCTTGTCTCATCTCTGCTGCCATGTCTATTGCCTGTGCCTTGAATGTTTTCAGCACCTTCTTTTGTTTCTTTCTGTCCTCCCCCCTCGTTGCCCTGTTCTATGAGACATTATCAGTGACGACAGTCTTGGTGTTTTCTGCCCCGTTGCATCTACTTTTGCAGTAACAGCTCTGCCCATCACTCTATACAGTTTAACTTTAATAGTTTGTCATGTAGAGAGCTGCATTAAAGGCACTGGAGAAGAAAATAAAATCAGAAGGTTTTTTATGGGGTCGCCTGTGGCTCAGGAAATAAGCTGGGTCATCTACTAATCTCCGGCTCCTTTGCTCTGCGTATCTAAGGATCCTTGGGTAACATACCTAAACCCAGGTTGCCCCTGATGCATCTGTCAACCTTACGCTTTTCATAGCAAGAAGGTCCTGGGTTTGAACCCACTGGCCTGCTGGGGCAGTTCTGTGTGGAGCTTGCATGTTCTCCCAGTGCCTGCATATGTTCTCTCTGGTGCGTGTTAGGTCAACTTGTGAATGTGAGCTTGAATGGCCGTTGCTGTGTTGTCCCTGCAATGATGATGATCAAGCAACAATCAAAACATGGCCTTCAAGTTAAGAAAACTTTGACCTTATTTATTATTAACCCTGGCGTACACTCTGTTGATGGTGTGGGTTTTTTTTAACCTCCTAAGACCCGAACTCTTCCACGGCATTCATTTTTAATTTCTCTTTGATATTTAGGTTGATTGGGGCCTGATGAATGTAAAAAGAAAGAATTACCAGATTTTTTTTTTTTTTACCTTATTTTTGTTTTTAAGAAAAATAAGAGCCACATATGAGGATATTCATTTAAAATTTTGATAGAACAGTAGCAGTATAATGTCCTCGTAAGTGGATATCAGGCCCTTGTAGAGCAAAATTGAGTATTTTCGTCTAAATAACCCAAAATGTGATCTCCACATATGTGGACGCCAGGTCCTAAGAGGTTAATAGAGCTGTGAGGGGACTTAAATGTAAATCTGACCCATGTCTGCTTATTTTGGAGCTGAACACTTGTGATTTGAATTGGAAAGCTTAGGTAATGGGCTGTACAGTACTAACAAGCAGCACTGATGTAACACTACTTTATATTTTTAGATAAATGGTGAATGTCTCTTTCTTTGCCTTAAGGCTCTATGCTTTTAATACATTGTTCTGAGGAACACTTTACCGTGTCATTGCTCACTCGCTGCTCTCTCTTCTCGTCTGTCTCTGCAGCTCTCACCAACTGACAAGAGTTTGGAGTTTGACAGAGACTTTCGCATCAGGCACTATGCAGGAGATGTGGTGTAAGTATCTAAGACTTTTATTTATTCAGGAAAAGCTTTTACTGATGATTCATCCTCTTTTCCTCAGCTTTACATATTCATGCCTCAGAGCTGGCGACTCAAACCACAGCCTTGCACTCTGGCCCACTTCAGGAGCAGATGGAGGTTTTGGTTCTTAAAAGAATCTGAATAGTTTTCAGGGCAATAAATCACACTTTGCAACTGAATTTTAACCAAATAGTTGTTTCATAACCCATCTTCTTTTTTTCTTTTCAACAGTTAGCTTCCTGTAGGGATGTCTCTCCAGTTAACTTAATGTTAAAAACACATTTACATTGCTTTCACTTACTATTTTCCAGATATAATAGTCATGCTTTAAAAAAATGTAAAACTCTCTCTAAACCAGGCCCCGAATCTTTTTATCTAGTCCACCTCAACATTTACACCATCTGCTACTGATGTCGAAGAATTGGCTCTCAGTGCCCAAATACCCCGTTTGACTGATTCATACTGAAAGCGTCAAAGACATCCTTTGAAATGAAGATTAATCTTAATCAAAGTGATCAATTTATAGTTTTATCCACATGGAATTGGATTGGAAAGGCAGTGACGTGCCAAGTCATTGGTGAAAACTGTCATTATAGTCAATCACTCTGCCCATTCCAGTTGTGTAAGAAGACTGGTGGACAGATTCAAACATTTAAATGACATCCTAATTACATGATGTCTCACAAAAAAAATAAAAATACAGCACCATTTCCCAGTCCCAAATCCCAGAGTACTTACTTGGATGCCATTCAAAAGAATAAACCAAACAGGCTAAGCTTCCCAAAAAGTGCTCTCAGGGAAGCATGTTGAGCCCATTTGTGAAGGCTAAGTGTCTGCCACCCAGGGGGATGACTGAGGCAGAGGAGCAGGTTCGACAGGCGGCCTTGATTGGTCCCTGATCGTCTTACACCAGGCAGGAGGCAGAGTAATATTTGTAGTGGCTGCATCAGTAACAGCATGCATTTACTTAAAATGATTTATTATTGTTTATTAGACTCATGTCACAGTGCAGCTCTGTGGTTGAGCAAAATTAAGTAAAAATTTTTTTAACTGTTTGTTAGATTCAGGAAACGGTCACAGTTTTTATGCAGTTATGGCTAAGGATGTGTTCTTTAATGCAGTCACATAACGCCCTCCCTGAAGCAAGTGGTAGTAGTAATCTTTGTCTTTTCAGAAGTTCCATTTCTGCCTTTTTATATGAGATAAATACAACCAATGAAGTCCCTACAGACATTAAGAATAAAAATAATATTTCGAAAAACCAAGGCGTAACTATGTACACATACGTGATATCACCTGATTTGTTTGACAGAGTGATACAAGGTATAAAAGATCTCTGAGCATGAGAAATTGTGGTACCCTGAACCTTTGCCCGTTCCCACCAGTTAAGACTATGCCAAACTGCGTTGTTGCTGACGTGCAATTTTATTGAATTTGCTCTTATTAACTACAGACAGTAAAAATTCCAGGCAAAAAAGCAAAACAGAAGGCGAGTACATTCCACATGTGCATAGAATAAAAGAGCCAGTGTGTATCTATCAAAGACATGTGATGTCTTTGATAGATGACATGCGTTTATTGTTGGCTCTCTTCCACAGCGTGTCTTTGTCCTGTCTTCCTCCCCTCACCACCAACCAGTCACGGCTCTTGGCTCCCCCTCCCTGAGCCTGATATTGCCGGATGTTTCTTTCTCTTAAAAGGGAGTTTTTCCTTCCCACTGTTGCCAAGAGCCTGCTCAAAGTCGTCTGATTGTTGGAGTTTTCTATTACTACCTTAGAATATAACGTGCCTTGTGGCAAATGTTGTTGGGATTTAGTGCTATATAAATACAAGTTGAATCAAACTGTTGCAGCTTTCAGATGAGATACAATTGCTGTTTCCTTTCTTGTAAATGGCACTTATGTTTGAATCCTATGACAGATTTTCCTTGATCGCTGTCTCTAAATATTTGTATTCATTTACAACCTCAGTGCTGTCACCACTAACAGCTACCTGTTGGTGTGTCTTCCCACAAGCTTTTAAAATGATTATAAAAAAGGTTCATTTATTTTCTTGTTGATTAACTAAAAAAAGTGGATCTGAATATTAGCCTGACAGTTTTCACATGAAAATTATTATTAGAGATGGCACGATACCACTTTTTTATGTCCGATACCGATACCGATATCATAAATTTGGATATCTGCCGATACCGATATGAATCCGATACAGTGTTTTTTAATCAACAAAACTGTTTTTTAAATATCTTGCTGCATTTTGTATAAGTTCATACTCAAGTTTAAAACAACAACTACACTAAAGCTATTCTGTTATACCTGTATGCAAAAAAAAAAAATATTTCATAGTTCAGCAATACTGATCAATCTAATAAACTTAAACCTACACCATCCTCCCTATTCTGGTATTTTAAAGAGTACTTAGCATAAATATTAAGCAACCTAACTAATAGGGTTCCAACTCCCAGCAACAACAAAAATAAATAAATAAAAAATAGGGAACCACCCCTCACGCTCCACCTCATGATGCTTAATCGACGTAATCAACCTTAATTTGATGCAGTGTGAAAAAAATGCACAGAAATCAATTATTTTTCAAGAAATATTAAATAGATTCAACATCTTTCTTCAACAAAATTGCAGACTGCACAGATGGTACCTTCCCAAAGGAAAAAGTACTATAGCTTACTAGGGTATATATATATTAGACTTAATAGACTGAAGAAGTCACTTGGATGAGTGACGAAACGTTTCTCCCACAAAACGCTACGTCCAGATGAACAGAATCAACTTTTTGGAGATTAGACTTAATAGTCACTATATACAGTAATTGACTTCTATTCATTTTACATCAAATTAAAACTTTGGGTGTCAGATAATTATTTATTAAAAGCTAGATATTTTAAATGAGAATAAGAAAAAAGTATGTCTTTGTGCCCCCTTTTCCCTGTTAATGCCCTATCGGCCCCCCTGGCTAAACTTTGCTAGATGCGCCCCTGCACAGTTACCAGCGTCAGCTACGTAGAAAAAGATCCTCGAGTAGAAAGTAATATTAAATACATTCTAACAACAGCTGATCAAGCTTAAACGTGCTTCTGTTGTTCAGCCGCTGGTTTCCTCTTTCTGGTGCAAAGTGGGCCAAAAGCAAACTAGAGACACGGACTCGCGACAGAAAAGCCGATCAGCTGATCGTTAAGCAGTTTCATGATTGAAGTAGCAGCAAGAAGAGGCAGTCGCTCCATATATCGCTTGTTAAGCTTAACGCAGGAATGCTTTACAAACATTCAGAGATGGACTTACACACTTGCTTTACTTCTCTCGGGGATAACTTTGTCGGAGATGAAATGCCGGGTTGCTAGCGAAGCTTCAAATGCTATCCAGACCACCGACAGGTCCCGCATGCCACAGCCGCTCTATCACGTGATGCATACTGCTCCGACGTGCTAACGTTCTGAGGTGAGTTACGGCGTGTTGCAAGTTTTGTGAGGTGCTTTCGTGATATTTAATGGATCGGATTACATTTTTTATTTTTCTCCGATATCCGATCCAGTAATTTAGGTCAGTATCGGACCGATACCGATACGTAATATCGGATCGGTCCATCTCTAATTATTATCATTTGAAAAACAACAATAAAATTTAACCGACCACTTTAAAGCACTGGACAGAGATTACTGGGATAACTGGATTAGGTAAAGTGTCCCAGCTGCTGTCAGTGTGCTGATCCTACAGTGTCCGTTATTATTGACGATTAGTGTATAAAAGCCCACCTGCTCACTCTTCTCAGATTAACACCCCACTACAGTCCTGCTGTGGTGAAAAGAACAAGCTTACCTTCCACTTGTGCTTCAGGGTGTGCTCCCACTTGCTCTCACCTGATGCTGAAGTTGAAATTCACGTGACATTCACTCCCTGCACCTGATGTTAAAGCTGCTCTTCCACACCTTAGACTGCAGCTGGAGGCCACATTGTGGTCTCCCTGTTTAACTGATGCTGTCTAAATCAGACATTCACAGATCCATCCATCCACCCATCCTTATCTTGGTTGGCTCATGGGGGTAACAGTCCAGGCACATAAGCCCCTCCCTCTTCTTAGCCACTTCTTCCAGCTTATCCAGGAGGACCCTGAGGTGTTCTCAAACCAGTGTCTCCATCATTTCATGGGTTACGCAAGGTCAGAGGTGGGCAATTCCAGGCCTCAAGGGCCGGTGTCCTGCAGGTTTTAGATCTCACCTTGGGTCAACACACAGGCCTCTGGAGAACTTCAGGACATGTTGAGGAGCTAATTTAGCTATTTAAATCAGCTGTGTTGGTTCAAGGACACATATAAAACCTGCAGGGACACCGGCCCTCGAGGCCTGGAGATGCCCACCCCTGCCCTAGGTCTTACCCAGAACCCCTCGTCCAGAAAGCAACCAAGAAGCATCATAGTCAGATACCTAAACCACACCACCTGGATCCTGTCAATGTGGTGGAATATCAGTAATATCAGTTCTCAGAGCTCATGGCCATAGGTAGAAGTGTACAATGACGGGTAAATCGACAGCTTTGCTTTCGCAGTCAGCTCTCTTTTCAGCACAACAGAGGACTACAGTGTCCACATCACTGCTGATGCCATACAATCAGTCTGTCAGTCCAATTTATTTATGTAGCAAAGTACAAGACAGACGATGCTGCACAAAGTGCTTAACAATATAAAAATGCCATTAAAAAGAAACAATGTAAAACAATAGTAACAATATAAAACAATGATAGGACAGTAAAATAATTAAAACAGTAATTAAGACTATTAAATAAGACCAAAATGTTTGGGTCATAGTGTGTTAAAAATGTGTCTTTAGTAGTGATTTAAATTGATCAAGTGTTTGTGCAGAATATTTAGGGGAAGACTATTCCAGTCTGGGACCGCCACAGAGAAGGCTCTATTGCCACGAGATTTGAGATAAGTCCGTGGGATGGACAGCATTAATTTTGAGCTAGACCTCATGGTTTTTCCTGGAGCATAAACAGAAAGGAGCTCAGACAGGTAAGAAGTGGCTCAGGGGTTAAGTGGCTTAAAAGCAAAAAGTAAAAGTTTAAATTGGATCCTGTAGAAGAGAGGAAGCCAATGTAGAGAAGCTAAAACTGGGGTTATATGCTCTCTCCATTTGGTACCAGTTAGCAGGCGAGCAGCTGCATTTTGGACCATCTGAAGACTTTCTCTTTGCATTTACCTCTGTCTGTATTTCTACAGGTACTCAGTGGTGGGTTTTATTGATAAGAACAAAGACACTCTGTTCCAGGATTTCAAGAGACTGCTGTACAACAGGTAACACAACACACAGTAATACACACTGCTTCAATTTTCAATCACCTCCACACACACTCTTCAAAGTGTCTCTTTCACTTTCTAGCACGCTGATTACATGACAGCTCTCTGAAAAGAACGACTAGTGCAATGAATCCTCTCCCAGCTTGCTCTTATCCTCCTCCTCCTCTTCTTCACCAGTCCTCTTCAGCTTTTTTTGTGCTGAATATAAATGTGATCAACTAATTGCTTACCTGTCTAATGTATGTTCATGGTATTCTTAACACAAATCAGAATCATGACATTTTTGAAAGCAGATCAGTTAATTTTGGCTGGAAGAGTATGTGCTAAGTGTTGTAGCCATATGGAGCTGTTATCCTTATGAGAATGCCTCCAATATGCATCCAGGCTGGGCCCAAGCATTGCTGGAGGCATTATAATTTCATGCTGTCCGTCTGTACTTCACTTGAATGTGATATTTCCTAAACAGAAACAGCAGCTCTTGGATTCAAGGGTGAATTGATTGGATTTAAATAATCAGAGGTTAAGGTCATCCAGAAGGCTGAACACAAAAAGATGTTTTTAGCCATGACCCAAGAATTCAGATGCTAATTATGACAAAAATTCACAAAATTAGAGAAGATGATGATAGATGTCCCTTTTTCCCCCAGAAGGTCAACATTTTACTTCACTGTGACAATAGATGGTTGTGTCCTATTACGACAACTCAGGGACAACTCAGTCTTCTATAATTGTATTATATCAGTCTTAACAAATATGGATATAAATTTGAACAATCTAGTTTTATTTATCATGCATATGGACAGGGATGCACAAGCATCCAGTGATGCAGTGTGCAGTCTTGACCATAATAGGTCTCATTAAATGTCATGCTTGGATTTGATTAGAAAATCTTGTTGAAATGTTACACATATGTCGCATTTAACATGGACAAATATTAAATTCTGCTGCTTCTCTTTTTGCTCAGTAGTCTTGTAAATGTTGATCTTTTCTCTTTACTTTTTCTCTGTCCAGTTCCAACTCAGTACTTAAGGCCATGTGGCCTGAGGGCAAACTGAGGATCACAGAGGTCACCAAGCGACCGCTGACGGCTGCAACACTCTTCAAAAATTCAATGATCTCATTGGTGGAGAACCTCGCCTCCAAGGTGAACCTTTCATAAGTGCTGCATCAGATAATATTCATATTGAGCCAGTGGATTATAACCCTATACGTGTTCCTAAGAAGGAATTAAAGTGAAGAGAAAGATTCTGACTACAAATCCTGTTAAATGACACGACCTGTGTACACTTGCTGATATGCAATACTGCAAGTTTTATTTTTTAAACTGTTCAACCTTACTTTACATATTACTCTCAAGTACATGAAGTAAATGACCAGACTTAAAGAAAATGTTCATGTTTAGGGGCAAATAAAGATTGTATTAAAGGAATCATCTTCATCAGAGATGCTAAATATTAATAAAAACTACTTGCCCAAACTACTTCCTGTTATCTTCCAGATATGGTTTAATTTGGAAGAAATCATTGCACAAAACTGTGCTTTGTTTGTCAGTAGTATATCTGAAAGTTATGCAAAAGAATGTTACGGGCATTCGTTTTATTCCCCACATGCAAATACCTGAAAAATATGAATAATATCTAACAGCATTCATGAGGTGAAGCCTTAATGTGCGAGACCAACTTCCCAGCCCCCCTTTATTTGCTGTTCCTGGTGTCCGTGCGAATACACGTCTGTTACAGAAGAGCATATAGTTACTGTATATCACCACTGCAGTTTGAACTACAGTAGAAAACATTGGCTGGTGTGTAAATCCACCTTGTGTTGCTCTGTACAGGAACCCTACTACGTTCGCTGCATCAAGCCCAATGATGTCAAGTCCCCTCTGCTCTTTGAGCATGAGCGCTGCCGTCATCAGGTGGAATACCTCGGGCTGCTGGAGAACGTCAGAGTGCGTCGCGCTGGATTCGCCAACAGACAGACGTACCCTCGCTTCCTACAAAGGTGCGCCAAAACACAGTCTTTCAAAGCACCTCTGCCCTATGATTAAAGATGTTTGAGTGAATTATATATGGATACTTTAAAGGGCTTTACTTTCCACTTAAAAGGCTGAAACCACCTATGTCGATTGATCCTTCATTTATGTTTTTGATTCATCTTTTTGCCTATAAAATGTTAGGTGCCATTTTTTACTGTTTTCTATCTATCACACTAGCCCATACAAACGGTGTGGAAAAAAGCAGCAATTTCTTGCATGTGAGAAGTTGAATTTAACAATATTTTGACATTTATGGCTTGTAAAAGTATTAAATAGATCAGATTTACCTGAATATGAGCTACAAAATAGTCATATAAATCTGTGTCACCCACACATATGAATATTCACCCAGAAGTCAAACTCTTAAGATTTAGACTCTTTCGTGAGAGTGTCCTGGGGTATTATCATGGCAGAGTAAACATGATGTTACGTATTTACAGACTCTGTCATTTCCTCACCCCCTTTGAAAGCTGAGGCCGAGGCTACTTTTAAGACTCCACAGTCTTCTTTAAAGTGACAGTTGTTGGTGTAAAATGAGCAGCTGCATGAATTTGGAGCCTATTTCTTTGCCCTAAATGTCCTCATAAACACATTTCTGTGAACCGTTTCTGTAACATACAGAAATTTTTTCACATAGCCAAAATGCTGGGGTCAGTTTGAGCAGACATTCCTACATGCAGATGGTTGACTCTTTGCAATATTGCAGGCGGTTGGAGAGGGAGAGCACCACTCAATCATCCGTCCTGACCATGTCCACGGGACATCAAATATTCAGTGCTGGGAAACACTTAACCTTACCAACACTGCATCCCAGATGGTTTACAACTTGTATGCATAAGAAGGAATCAAAACCATCGCAGTATTTCCAAGCGTGTGTTGCACATTTACACAACATCCATAAGAAAACAATCAAATGTGACAAATTTAATACAATATTTCAAAATAAACACACACATGAATATAAATTTTAGGCCTTTGAAGCATGAGTATTGTCCAAGTAGAAGAAAAATAACCTACTTTCAATTACTCATTTATTCACAAGGGTTCGCCACAGCGGGTAGCTCCGCATATTTATTTTTTTTTACAAATCTAAAACTGGTTGGATTCCTAATTCTTTTAGTCCCCAAGGGGCTGAGTGTGAATGCAGCAAATCTTGCTTTCGAACAGCAGCACATGCCAACAACGCATTAGAACAACAACAGACCAAATCATTTAATTAAAGATCAAGTGGTCCTGATCTAATTGCACCTTGAAGTTTTTTTTCCTCAGTGAGCAGTAAATTAATTTGGTTCAGTCAATTAAGCAAGACCATTGAGAAAAATAACCACAATTATAAATCATAGTTTGATGTATTTTTCATGCTAGATGAAAGTATGGTAGATTGAAGGTTTGTGGTGCATGATTCATTTTTTTAAAAACATTTTCTTCTCAGATTAGCTTTAAAATGTTTGTGCAATAAGAGACTGAGCTTCCCTCACCTGAAACACTATTATTAAAATGTTATTGAACCCCTGAAGCTGTGCGTCGATCAGGCATCAAGGATATTGCACAAAAAGTCTTGACTGTGGGGTGTAAATATTGTGTTGTGTAACCTAATCAGCATCCAATCAACTAATCAGCTGCATCTCTAGCAGCTATTCCAAAATAATCCCTCCAGTGTCTTCTTTTTTTAAACAGTAATTTAGCGTAATGTTTTGTCCTTTTGATTAAAAGCAATTCTAAAACACCCACATTTGATTATAATTACTGAAGAGGGATGCTGATAGGGCATCTTAATTTGTTGAAGAATTACCCAGTTTTAATGTGGCACAATAACAAACAAACAGCAAGTACTAGTCAGTGACCTGTGTTAAAAACTCATGGTTTATTCATAGGCAAAAGCTTCGACATGTTGCAAACCTGTTTACATTCTAATTAGTTCTAAATTGCTTGCAACTGGAGGTGCAATAACTGGCCTCTGAGGCTTAACTCAATACAGGAATTTAGTCAAGAAATCTAACATATTTGACCAAGTTGAAAATCGTTCATTAAAACACTTTTTTGATCATGAAACATGAAACAAAAGTTATTAGCAAGAAAAAAAAACATAATGTTACCATAACTATTATAAATAATAAAAGTTAAAAGATTGAATTTAAAGACTTAGTACATTCCAGTACGTTTAGTGCATTCAAACAGAGCTTTAAGAAACTTACCTACTGCTACATGTAAGGCAGAATATCATCATCATCATCATCATCATCATCATCATCATCATCATCATCATCATCATTTATTTATTTATTTATATAGCACTTTAAAAACACACCTGGTTGACAATACTAATATGCACATAGTAATAAAACCAGACAGAATAGAAAATCACCTTAGCTGATTCTGACATAGACTTGCTGCTTCCACTAATAATAATCATCCAATAACAGTAAATTAAGGATCCTGCATACCTTTACTTTTTATCCTTCAAGTATATTTTGTTCTCTGTGGTTATTTTAACATGACACAGACACCTGGGGAGTTTCAGAGGGACACCATTTAGTCTGCAAGGCAGGGGTCTTTATTTTTAAATGTAATTGGATTCTCTGTGCATTACCTGTGTCTGACTGTCACGGTGCTGCAGTGCATTGTTTTATTGGTGCAGTCCATCGTGATGCCCCCAGTGGGACTTGGGTAACTCACAAGAGCTTGTTTAGTTCTTGTTTGTTCTGTTGACTCTGCGCTGCTGTTAACTATCCTGTGACAGGCGGGTAGTATAGGCTGTATACAACAGTATGACGTATGCATGTACTGCAAGTAGTGATGTATAGTGCATTTCTTTCACCCGTTGACCAAAACATCTGCTAAATTTGCCTGTTTTATATCTAGAGCTAGTTTTTGACAACAGGCTGCAAAACCAGCTGATTCTGGCTTTTCATGTGTGCTGTTCTTTTAATCTGTTTGTGTTTCAACACAAAAGAGATATCCAGAGACATTACTTGGGGTCTTAGAACTTATCAACATATTAACAATGGGCATATTAACATTTCACTGGATGCTAAATTAATAATACAAATCTGCAATCAAAGAGATCCATAATCTCGACAGTTTAAAGTCTTGCACGCAGCAGCGTTCATAAGAATGTTCTGCTTTGGCCTCATTACATTTCTGTAATGAGGCCAAAGCAGAACAAAAGCTCAGGGTTAAACTTTAAAGACTGTTACAGGACAGATGTGGATTCTTAGAGTCCTCCGATAGCACTCGTCCTCTGACATTTTAAGCTTCACGTTCTTTTTTTAATTAAAAATACAAGTCAAATATCACTTATTGGGAACTGATCACTGCTGATAGAAGATATAATAATTGTAAGATTGTTTTGTTCTAATGGAACATAATGCGATCAATCCCATACTTACACAGTGTACAGTGTATTAACTAACACTCCAAAATAGTACACATACTTGTGCCTCACCCTTATTCCCCAGCTGTCACATTCACCCACTGCCCTCCTAGAAATCCTGCTGGATTGAGGATTAAATAATGAGACTTTTGCATAACATGCTAACAAGGCATCCAACTCCATTACTCCAGTCCTCCTCGGTGATGGCATTATATCACAGCCTTACCAGTGGATCAGCTGTGAAATGACTCAGATCGCAGCTGTTACGTGGCAAAGTTTTGAAAACTGTTGATTTGATCTGGCAGCAGTGATGGCATCCTGAACTCTGGCAACCACCCCTAAAGTCTGCAATTAAATAGGAAGTAACAGAAGATGATGATGCGACGTTTGCTTTGAGAGTGTCGATGAAGAAGTATAGAGAAGATTAGAAGGAGTTTAACTGTTTGTTTTTGAACCCAGGACTTGTTATATCTATGTAATCTGATGCTGAAAATATATCTAGAAAATGTTCTCTGAATTTAACTATAGCATTGCTAATATGTTGATGTTTAGCAGGTATAAAGTACCATCTTGATTTGACATATTGGCATCGTAAACAAATGCAATGTACAGCTGGGGCTGATGGGAGATTCATTAGGACAGAAAGAAGTCCTCAGCAAAGTGAAATATATATATAGAATTATCCAGATCCTATTTAATTCCTCCCACAATGATCTAAATTTAAAGTCATAAATCTGCTGACACACAGTGCACATTTCTTCATGCAAACACTTTGTCCTTCCTCCAGATATAAGATGATCTCCGAGTTTACCTGGCCAAACCACGACTTGCCATCAGACAAAGATGCAGTCAAGAGGCTCTTGCAGGGCTGTGGGTTCGACCACGACGTGGCCTACGGCAAAACAAAGGTCTTCATCCGCACGCCGCGGACGCTCTTCAGCCTGGAGGAGCAGCGAGCTGAAATGGTTCAGAGAATCGTCCTCTTCCTCCAGAAAGTAAGAGTCTGACTGAATCTCAGTAGATGATGAATCAGATATGTCAGCTTGAAATGTAAATCAGATGTGTCAGTATTACACTGATATCATGGGAAATTTATTGGTGATTTAGTGCTGCCAAACTAATGAAAAGCCCCCCTGTTGTCACTGATTTTATATTTTCCTTCTCTTTTAGTCGTCCTTTTACATCCTCTAAAACTTGTCCTGAATTCATGCAAAAAAATATCCTTTTATGGTATTCATTGACAGCAAAAGGGTTCCTAATTGCAAACATCTGTTATTGTAAATACCTCCGATTTCCAGTCATCAACAGCTATTATCTGATTACGGCCCTTGAAACAAGATCATGAGGTTCTTCTTGTTTCCAGACCCAAGTCGTGCTCTCATTGATATTCACCAGCTTTTGTTCTGCATATGAATAACCTGTGAGACTAGAAAAGCTCAGCCTGTACTCCAAGTTATACAAGCGCCGAGGTATTTTTGGACCTGATATAATCTTGTACTATTAGCATTATTCTCTATCTCTTAGGGTGAATATCTTTCTGCCGCTTCTCTTTTTTGTCTGAGTTTTCACCCACGCAACTCTCGCACAGTTACCAGATAAGATAAGTAGATCTCTAATTTAGAATTAAAGGTGAGTCTGGGTTTTGGGGCAATAACAGAGATGTTCTTTGTGTTAAATTAAAAGCACCACCATAATGCAGATGTGTCCTCATGTAATTGAGCCATGTCTTTGATGTTTTTGCTTTGCAGGCTTTGAAGTTAATCACACCTGCTTTAACTGTGAGGTCTCTGCAGGTGTCAGTGGACTGTAAATATGAAGTGAATTAGTTGTACCTAGATTGTTCAGCTAGATGTTAAGATTGGCTTGGACTAAGCTTAGACTTTCCTTACATATTGGGAATAATTCAGACTGTACATGAACGATGCAAGTAGCCATATTGAGGGCTCATGGTCAGCGTTTTAGCCATCGCCATCTTTGTTTTTATAAACCAGGCATCAAAGGAGCAGGTAGTCACGCCCCAAAGCTACCCATCTTTATCGTATAGTCAGTTGAGACTATAACCTCATATGGACTCATGTGACTCACTGCTGGTCATGAAAAAGAATGCACATTTAAAGCACTGTGCATTGATTTCACTTGACTTTTCAAATGCTAAAAGGTTGTGTTCATTTTTTATACAGTCTGTGGATCAAGCATCTGATACTGGGAGACGTAAACACATAGCAAGAATGAGTTAACTGTTCTTCAATATTTCTTGATCAAGTGATTTGGATTCTTTTGTATGTTTACCTTCTTCCGTGTCACACATTTAAACATTTCACAGTTTTACATGTGTGTTAATTGAAATGAAAAGTGAACTGAAATGAAAAAAACTGAACCAATTGTTTATTTATTTATTTTTATTTTCATTTCTTTTCTGCGCTTCCTGTTTTGGCTCGCCTGCAAGCTTTGCCTCCTGCTGCTGTATCAATTAGTTGACTAATATATTGTTGATTAACAGCAATAATTTGTCATTTGTCAAGCTAACGCCAAATGCATGTTCCAGCTTCTCAAATGCGACGCCTTTTCTCTGGTTTGTACAATTACAGTTAAATAACTTCAGATTTTAGACTGTTGATGGGACAAAAGAAACACATGAAATCAGTATTTATTGCTTTTTCTTCCAGCTATATATGCTGCAAATGATCTGTTATGAATATTGATTGCTGGTGTGTGTTTCTCTGCATTCATGCGTCAGCGGTTTGATGACACCTCCTTCAGGCGAGAATGTCAGTGTCTTGTTGTGATTACGTCGCATTCGCTGACACGTGTCGGCTTAGCGTGCAGAGTACAACTTGTTATTTTTTTCATTTACTTTGATAGATAAAGACATGAGTCTGAGAATGTGGACTGTGGCTCTTTCTGCGTATCAAATTGAGGACACGAAATGCAAATCGCCCGGATGCTTCAAAATGCTTCTTTTGATTGACAGCCAAACGGCAATACTGTCAGTCTGTCAGCAGTTTGTGGGCGTGCAGTGTGTACACACTCTACACACATCTTACAGACTATAGCCTACATTTGGAGTCATGTGATTGGCACTCACGCGCTTTTTCCCAGCCTGTCATTACATTACCTTCGCGTGGGCAGATTCCTTTGCACCATGTTGCTTTCATCCCCACCTTTCTCAAACATTCTCTCCAACCTCTCAGACATGAAAGGGTTATCCAAGCCATATTAACTTTTGTACAGGATTGATTGGCTGACCTTATCGATCCGTTTGACCCTTTGCAGGCTTTTCCCACAAGCTCGCAGGACGGGTGTTGGCTCAACCGCTCCCTCAGGAGAATCTTATCTTGTATCTCACAGGATAAGCAGGCTTTGATAATGAAGGGAAAGCCCAGAGGATTTGAAGCTTCCCCACCTAAGCAAACATCACAGCATTGCTGAGGTGGAAGAGGGGTATTTAATCTTGCCCTCTGTCAGCATTAAAGCTAGGCGTGCAGTTTGCGCTTAACACACAGTCGCATGCCCATTCGCTCATGCGATATGCATGCAGTGACACACAAAATCAAATAGTGGTGTGACAGCAGAATTGACTCCTGTATGTACCACGCTGTTACTCAAACAAACATCCCAGACGGAGTATGATCTGCTGTGCCAAGCAATCCCCTTATCAGCACCTGGCACACCAGACTGCCTTATGCCAGTCGAGACCACAGTGCCAGGGCTGTCATTGTATGACTGCGGCTCAGACACACTTCTTGTTTCTCCGTTTGCTCTGTGGATTTATTATAAAACCACTCAGTTTGCTCCATCAAACAACAAAAAAATCCCCCTACAATCTGTGAATCTGCACAGTCTCCTAAACACAGGTTGAGTGGCCGCTCATAGTGCCGATGCTGCTGGTCGGAATCGGGAGATCATTGTATTTTCTGTGTCTGTGCTGTTGCTTTATTCCTTTAAATTACCATAATGTACAATAAACCTGGTGTAGCTAGAGGAATGGACTGGTGCAGGGGGAGGGGCAAGAAGTCCTCTACTGCTTCATTTAATCCTCTACCCTTCAGCCCCTGTATTCACGTGCTCACACTCGCCTCATCTTCCTGCTTGTGTTGTACTACTGAGCACAATACCAGTGATTGCTCTGCATCCATGTCTGTGCAGTCCTGCACTGACAACACTGAAGCCTGCCACATTGAAAGCAATCTGATTTTTACCACTTTGAGAAATGAAAGCATGAAGATTCCCAAAAAAAAAGCACATGACATCTCAACATAAATACAGATGTTATAAATTATACATAGGCCACCCCCACCTTCACTCTGTTAAAATGAATATTTCATAAATTCAAGCTCAGCCATCCACATCACAGTACCTGTCAGCGTTTGTCAGAGCAGGGACAATGACGAGAAAAGAGACACCCCCCTCTCGTGTATTCTGAGCTTCCGCCTTAATTGCTTTCCAAAGCTTTACATACTCTCCATAGCAGTGGGTTTATCAGACGTGGCGAGCGTTATGTCTTTGGCAGTCAGCTTTAACAGCGCAGCCACAGGGGGCTTGTCTGGGCAGGAGCTAAATGAAAATATCTTTAAAGGATAAAGAGCTTTATTTTATTATTTTGTACCGTTTCCCGTTGGGTGAGTCGTGTCTTCAGGCAATAAGAAGTGCAGCAATAATTTAAGTCTTTTTGGGGAAGACTCTGACATGGAGAGCCCTCCTTTATAGCCCTCTTGTGAATAGTGGGCTACTTAGTGCAAGGCTAACACTGCCTCCTCTCTGTTTAACTGCCCAGAACTGATCTGTCTTCTTCTAGACATCAGCAGCTACATGATCTGTAATCCTTTGATCCTATCTGAACCTGCAAAGTGTTTTAGTTATCATCGAAAGCTATCACCTCCACAAAACTCAGTGCAGCTGTCTGTAACTGATCAAAGGAAAGTTTAACTTTTTTGTAACAATCCCACCGCTGGGTTTGAAAGAAATGTGCCTCCTTTGTTCTCAGAGAAACCTGTAATGATGAAACTCTTCATGTGTCTTTTTTTATATGACACTGGTTATATGGCAAAAAATCTTTATTTTATATTGTAGTATATCATATTCTCAAACTTCCATGTTATTCATTATTTAGTACCTAAGTTTCTGATCTTTAAACCTCCTTAAACTATGAAGCTGACTTTTAAAGAAATGCCAGATTTAAAAAATAAATGGATAAAATTCAAGGCTGTGAGATTGATTGTAGCCTATAAATATCTTACAGCCCACAATGCTTTTGGATAATGTGAAAACTTTCTCCATGGCAACTGAAGTGTGGCTCACAGGCAGATTCATTTTCCACTTGGCTGTATCCTCACTAATTCTCACTAATTTAATTTCACTTGAATGAAATTGAAAATGTTATAAATTAGAGATGCAACAGACATGGCCACCCTGTAGCCTTGTTGTCGTTGTCGCCTTTAAAACATGGCAAATTACAAACCACAGGTCCTTGATAGTGGAAAGAATTTAAGAGGCTAATGAGGGAAAATCTGACACAAGTATCTGAACAAATCAAACACAAAATCACATTTTCAGAGATTGAAAGTGATCGAATTTCAAAATAACTGCCAATTAAAGGTGCAGTATGGACTGTTTTCATTTATATCCTGCCACGAGAACTTGAAAGAAACACAGGGATACTTTGATTTTTTTTCATGATTATTAATAATTGGTTGTTGTACATATTTAGTCACCCAGGAAACAGGTTTGAAATAGTGCATGTGTGTCTCAGACTAACACGCTAAAGGGTTCTTCACACTATAGTTTAATGTGGTCCAAATCAGTTGGCAAATTTGTAAATTTGTAGCTTTTTCCTGTGATTCGGTTTCTTTTCTCAGGGAAAAAGTTAAAGCAAACCAAAATGTGTCCCTGCCTACAAATCAAATCAAATCACTTTTATTGTCACATCACATGTGCAGGTACATTGGTACAGCACATGTGAGTGAAATTCTTGTGTGCGAGCTTCACAAGAAACAGAGTTGTGCAAAATACAATACAAACCACATGCTTAATGTCTGCATAGATAGGTGCTGTGTTCTGGACTAGTGTATACAATGGAAAATTTACTCCTGCCATTTATTATTTATCTGGGAGATCTGCACTCCTATGGGAGTCTGCTGCATCCCAGAATGCAAAGCATATGTGGCCACGGAAAGGTGCTTAGCTCAGACTTGTCGTGTACACTTTGTCGAATCAAGGCGGGATCACATTCTTAACATAAACAAACCACTTGGTGGTTTAGAGTTGGTTTGGAAGCAGACTGAGATCACCTCCATAAAGTGAAAAACTTCAGCTAGACCAAAAGCTGGTTTGAATTGTTTTTAACCAGAAGGACACAATTATACTTATAGTTGTGGTTAGGGCTGGATCAGGAGACCTTCACTTACACAGACCTTACACTGCAATAGGACTAGGCGACTGGAGGCGTCCCATGATGCACTGAGTATTTCTTCTTCCCCCCGTCTTTTCACACCCTGTGTTTATACACCAGTCTGAATTATTAGTTTTTATTCATTTCTGGCTCTCTTTTACAGCGTGTCTTTATCCTGTCTTCCTGCCCTTATCCCCATCCGGTCGTGGCAGATGGCTACCACTCCCCGAGCCTAATGCTGCCAGAGGTTTATTCCTGTTAAAAGGAAGTTTTTCCTTCCCACTGACGCAAATTGCTCACCCATAGGGGTTCTCTGATTGTTGTGGTTTTCCTTCTATTATTGTAGGGTCTTTACCTTATAAAGTGTCTCGAGGTTGTTATTTTTTTTAATTTTTGTTTTGATTGAATTTAATTGTTATAATTAACAGAGAACTGATGTTAATGATCTTCAGTTTCAACACAAATGACATTGTTTGGGTGAAAAACAAACTACTGAATAGGCTAAATGTTACATACTGGATAAGACAAAAGATGTCAAACCTTCCACTACTAAAAATAAAACGTGAAAGAAAAACATAAGATTTCTGGACTATTTTTGAAGTAAATGTAAAAGTTTTGGATAGTTCAGAAAATCAGGAGAGTCAGAAAGTGTGAATATATTTTGATATTTCTTTTTTGTTTTTTGGTTCCATTGTCGGTTAGAAATTTGATAAAATTTTCATTTGTATGAGATCTGCATTAATGCTCTGTAGATTAGCTTTGAGCACCTTGTGGTTTCAGTAAATGAATCAATTAGCTGGTTTTATTGCGTGTTCCTTTGAGCTCATACTGCTGTCCGTTGGCAATAATCCTCCAGTCCATCTGAATGATGCATCAGCTTTGCAGAGATATTCAATGTACTCTTCAGTCCTGTCTCTCTCAGTGAGATTGTAATGTTTAAACTGAGTTTGAAAACATTTGTTTCACATCATTAGTGTACATTAGCCAGAGGTAAAATTTAAAATGACAGCATGTTCTGGATTGAAAGAATGAGGAATCGGTGTCTGGATTGTGCCGTTGATCTTTACTGAGCAGTGAGCTGCTCACTCGAGCACTCTATTGATTTATGATAATTGCTGCTGACCTGAGCTTCAGCCTAATGTTTTCCCGTGACAGCCTCTGGACAGTGCATGTTTGAAGCTTCACTAAATTCTGTCACACACTCTTGATTTCACCCCTCCCCCTCCAACCCAACATGCGTATCGAGCATGTCACTGGAAAACCAGCTCAATATCCCCGGAGGATGTGGAAACTCAGGCATTCGTCAGTGCAGTGAAGTGTGGCGCACCGGCCTATCTGTCTTTCCATGTCGGAATTTTGTCACGCTTTGTGTTTAGGTGACAACAAGAGGAATGGTTGTTTTTTTTCCTGCTTTGAATTAGACCTTTTAGATTGCCAACGCTGCAGTCCAATTCCGTTAATAGGCCTTTTATTGGCACTACAGAATACTTTCAGATTAAAGACATTCAGTATTGCCAGCTAATAATGTGCCCTGTCTGTGTTCTACTAAACATTTCAACAGCAGCCTTCCTGCTCTCACCGGTCGCCCTTGCACATGTGATTTGTAAATGCTTTTACTCAGCCTTCATTTCCATAAAGTCAACCCCTCAAATAAAACCCCAGCTTTCTGTCCCACTTTGTTGCAACCAAAGATCCCCAATCTGGCTTTGATGAGCTCGTAAATCCAAACCTCCAAAGCGTGGTGAAAGCAGAGCCTTGGAAAGGATGATCAGATGGCTTTATTGGCCGGGAGAGTAAGGGGGCAGACCGTCAGGGGCCTTGTTATTGGCCTGATTTATCCACAATCCCCAGAGTGTCATCTTCATCAGACTGCCACAATCATTGCAGCCAGCCTGCTACACTGTTTAAGGGGCAGAAAATGTGTTTAGGGGGTGTGTTTGTGCATGTACAGGTAGCTAGATGGCCTCATCGTAACTTTCAGATCTGTTTACCTGCCATGCACTTTAATGAGGCCCCAGTGAGGAGATGGTAATGCCTTTTGTCTGATTCTTGGTTAGTTATTACATTTTATTTCTCTTGCTTTGCCTTTCACCTCCAACCCCAGTATTTTACAATGTAATTAGTGACTTGTAGCTTAGATAAACACAGCTGTTGATCTGGCGTAGGCCTGTGCACCATGTGGATATGAGGCAGGCAACATCTCAACTCGGCTTACACCGAAGCTCTAATTTGGCCACCTTTTTCTTTGTTACTTAGTGTATGATGTGAGCACATATGGGCCGGGACTGTGTGGGGTGTCAGATATCACAATGTGACATAGACAAGACAGAAAGGGAAGCAGCAGGAAGAGCACATCACACTGCTAATGAATGAGGTCTGTTGTGTATTTCTTTCTTTTTTTTTAAAAACAAAGATTTAGCAGTTCTAAAAACAGGTTCATAAAACATCCAGAGAATGAGACAAACATAATCGAAACATATAAAGTAGCATATTCAAGAAGCAGCTGTTATATAGAAGGGAAAAAATAAATAAATATAATGCTATAGAAGTCTCCTTGTAAATATTAACACACAGTGAATTTAATTCATCAGAGCATGGATCTACTTTGGCTTTGGTGTGCATAAAAAGAAATAAAATGGGGGAAAAACATACTGAGTGTACTCCTTCAACACATACAACTGGAAAATCTTGCACTGCACACAACATTTAGTCTGCCCAGAGTCGCCATTTAATCTGCAAGCCACTTTACAACCCACCTGCATATGATCCTTTTCATGCTGTCCGCCTTAAGAGCTCAGTATACCAACTGCACTGGTCATTTAGAAAGTCTCATCTTTTTAAACTGTTCTAACATCTCCTTTTATCAGTGAGCATCTGATTTGATAGATCATTAAAATGGAGGTTAAAGAAACAACACAATCATACACTCATGCCTTTAATCTGGTTGTGGCTCTAGTGACACAGGTTACACAACTCAAGAGGTGGAGGAGAATAGCGACAGTAATGGCCCACTTCTGTTGTTTTCACAACCTTGGGGCTTAAATAAGGCGTGTGGAGAGCCTATGCATGGCTTTGAAGGTGGTTGTGGCTGTTTTCTGTCACCAGGGTGACAGTTTAGTAGACCAAATAAACAGTCTGTCTGTGAGCTACTCCTGTGCTACTGTTGCTCCAGCTAGCTGCAGAGAAAATCTAAGTTTTATACAAAGAGCTAAAGTGTTAAAAACGATGTTAAGTCTCCACTTATAGGTCTGACTAAGCTCTTCCTTCTACATGGTGAACTGTGCACTCTTTCCTTTCCTGTTTCGACACACATTTCAGCCAACTGCACACAAACATCTATGTAGGTTGCAAACCCATGGCACCATAAATCCCTCATTGCCCCTTTCCATAGACTAGGTCGATGGTCCTGGAACAGAGCCATAATGCAATAAATGAATTATTGCAGATGGTAACAACAGAATTCTCTTGACTAATGTTATCTAGAGTGAATTAGTATTTAATATAATGTTGAACTGTAATTATAATCATGCACTAATAGATTACAACATAAATAAGAAGTCTTGCCATACAGCAGCTACAGATGACAGTAAACAAAGAATATAAAGATGTTTTAAGCTGTTGACTGCTATTATAAAGTCTAAACATAATTACAGCGGAGGATACTGTGTAGCTATTCAGTATTTATTTTTCAGTTTTGCTATGCACGACAAGGCAAACCTCATCTCACATAAAGACAAACCAGTACAAGCAAATGTAGTTCTAACAAAAGTTGTAAATGAATTAATAATTGCTTTTGTTCAAATTAAATCTTTGCAATAGTCAAAAAGCAGCACACAACTGAAGTGGAAATGAGCCAATCCTGACATCCATGAAAAATGAGTTTCAACATGAAAAGCCGTTTTCTAGCCTCTTGTTGGTGAAGAAATAAACATTATATAAAGAGGGTAAGATATTGTCGTCAGGTGGTAATTCTGATTTAAATGCACATAGTTTGGTTTGCATTCACACCAGGGACGTTTTGACAGTAATGTCTGACCCAGTGCCCACTCCTGAAACTTTGCCTAATTCACCGTAACACTCTGAGCCCCTTCAGAATTCAGACGAAAGCAACTGTTAACCTCACAGAGACGCGAGGAAGCCGCCGTCGCTGAAGCCCATTCATTCCTCCCACCACCGTCACCCCGAGCACGTGGGCGATTCCTCTCAGGGGTCGATTAGTGATGACTATGTAGCTGCCCTCCTTTTCTCACTCTCATGCATTATGTATTAAAGACAGTGCAGCATGGAGAAAACAGAGGATACGGTTTTAAGCCGTAAAATGACACAGCATCAGAGGAAAACTGTTTGCTCTTATCGTTTGACGTTTATGTAACACAAGTGGCAAAAGATAAAGACTGCTATTCCTCTCCCCCCCCCCCCCCCCCCTTTTGGATCTATTTTCTTGAGCTGTTTTGGAAAAGTAATCCAGTTTTGCAGCTTTAAGACGATGTTGTGTTTCTCTTTAACGACATCTGTGGATGGAAATTTGAATTTCAACAGCAGATACATAAAACCTACAAACTTTGCATCACAATAGTTTGGACTAAGAATAGCTTTGATATGGGGCATGGCATTTATCAAAGCTACACTGTAATAATTAACACAGCCATATAAAGAATCAGATCGACTGTGGACAGGAAGCAGCTCAGTATACTTGAACATACATCATTTACAGTAACATCTGGGGAGCTGATTATTCCGTTTTTTCTAGCTAACTACGGCTGATCTCAGCTTAATGGGCATAATGTACAACTGCATAAACTTTGGAGGATTAAAAATACTAATTAAACCCTCCTTTTTTTTAAACAAAGAGAGTGTGATCAAGCCACTGTGGTCATTACATAACATGCTAGCTTTCCCTCATTGATCCAAATGTGATTCAGCTTCTGCTCATAACTACCCTCTTTCCACTTTGTAAGTAATGACGTGGTTAAGTCAGCACTCTAAGCTAGACCATTCTCTACATGCTTTAGTTAAAAAGTGAAAATGTTTCACTAGATATAAAACAATTTTCAGCTGGTGCGGTTAATTATTCTGCTGCAGTCCAGCAGTGCATGACTTATCTTCCTCTCTGGCATTTGTTAGTCTCATCAGGTGAAAACTACCACCTCCACAGTTTTAATATGCAAATGCAACAAATCCTTTTCTTTGCCACCGGCCTCCCCCACACTTTGAATCCATTAAATATTCATGATATCTATGATTACTGCGCATTACACTCAGATGATATCTGCTAGAGAGCCTCCAGTGCAGTCTGCAGTGTTGCCTTAAATTTGTAGGTCTGTGACACTGGATTACTGGCGATGAAAGATTATTTAGACACAATGTAGCCACTTAAATCTGGAATAAACTGAGAGCCTTCATGCATGCCTGTGTATGTGTCTATAAGAGGGAGGGAATACAGCGAAAGGAAGACATATGGTGGCGATTTTAGTGAGGCCGAGTTTAGAGTTATGGTTCTCTGGGGCCCCACTTACATCTATTATTCATGTTCTCGAGTGTCTAATAGCCACTCAGTCTATGTTTGGTTACAGGCAGGTCCTTATTTTAGCTTCTTTAGACTGAATAAAGGCTGTTTAAACATTGCAGTAAGAAATGTATAACAAATGAGAGATTTAATGAGTTGTAATGGTGAGTCACAACAAAATTATTAATTTAAAAACATGGTGCTTGACACTTTGAAATATGTGCTTATATATTAGCTACTATAGCGGTATTTAAGTGAATTTAATGCTGCTATGAAGACCTCATGATTCATATTTAAGTGCAGTGGGTTGCACGTGTTTACGGTTCATTTTTATCATGGATTCATGAGCTAGGCAACCTGCTGCAGTCCATAAAAGGGCAAAATGTTGGAAGTTGTTTCTTCACATGAAGGCCATTTTAGGTCATTCGAAGTTGAAGCTTAGGACAGTGTTTTAAATTATTGATAACGCGTGTCAGTGTTTGTCTGAGGGTACAGCAGGATCCCTGATGTGGTCTCTGATACAGGAGGGTTTAAAGTAACTGCAGTGAAACTGCAGGTCTGCTGAACGAAAAGGCGGGGGGGCTATTTTCCTTATTCTTTCTGACAGTTCCCTGCTTGTTTTTCATTTTACTTTATTGTTATTAAATTATTAATATTGGTTTCAGGTACATTTTTGACACAATTGCTTGTTTCTGCTCCACAATTTAAAAATGTTTTGTTCCTGTGGTTCTGGTGAAGCAACATCACTGCTGTCTGAGTCTCTTTGTACTGTGTAGTACTACACTATAAGAAAACCAATGCTGATTTAAAGTATAGTTCAGTTTGATTTGTCATTTGACAGAGTATAGAGTATATACACTACTGTCAGTCATAGGTTTGTTTGTTTGTGTTAGTTTATTTTAAATATATAACCAGTATACAGTCAGTAAAAAGTCATTTAGGAAAAACCTGGAGGAACCTGGATATATGAGGGCAATCCCAAAAGTAAGATCTCCTATTTTTTTTTAGAAATGCAAAAACTGTTTATTTTCTATAATATTTACATCATTTTAAAGGTTGAATTATTTCTTTTTCTACATGATCATCATGTCAGTTGATGCATATTTGTAGGCGCTGTTCCAGTTTTACAATGCCCATGTCGTACCAGCTCGCCGCCATGTCCTTCAGGAAGCGTTGAACCTCATCTTTTACCTCTTCGTACTGCTGTAAACTCTCTACACCACTTACAAAACAGTTTAACGCCTTTTGCGTTCAAAAATCGAATAACTGCGCACATTTCGCCCTTGAAAACGGGAGCTCCATTTTCAACGTCTGCCAAGCCCAAACAAGCATCCAAGTGAAGCCGAGCATGCTTGTTTGAGAGTGGAGGAAGCACCAATCACAACAGTGTGACGAACAGCCGTATGAACAGTTTCTCTACATCCCCACCGCTTTGGAAACCTTACTTTTGGGATTGCACTCACACTATACAGAAATAAATCAAAATACATCACAGTATTACTTTACATTTGTTGGTTTAGTTTACATATTCGAAAAACAGTGTGAAAAGGTGTGGCTTAAAGTGTGGTTGGTAATGCAGAGTAATTTCAGTGTTTGCGCCGTAGTCTCCATAAACAGTTTATCACTTTAAAATGTGCAGCTACAGCCACGCATCCTGAATTCAGGTTCTTGTTTATGTAGAAGTTCATTTTGTCCCTATTCCATTGCTCCTTTAAACCATGGTTACAAAAATGCTGCTGTATTGAACATTTTAACTAGTACTCTGCAGATAAGCTCTGGCTACAACTGGTTAATCGATGCTGGAGTGTCTGGCCCATTGCTAGTTAAACCTTTACACTGTTCTCAGCCAAACACAGGAATCCACACCACTCAGCCATAAAAACAGCCCACTGTTACACTACTGTGAAGAATTCCTTCATTTTTACAGCAGTTTCAGCCAGACTATGTTTGTAACATACAGTATGTAGTTTTAAATCAGATGTGAAGGTTTTTATTAGCTCACTATAGAGATGGATTGGATTTTCTATGAAAGGCAGACTTGGCCTGTCATCCCAAATGATGGAGTTTCCTTGCAAAGTTATCAAAATATCATTTTGCATTATGAGCAGAAAGAGAGGCAATAATAAGCCATAAAACCCAGAGTGAGGATTGCCATAAAGCATTTAAAAGTACTTTCTATGTGGAGATCTGTACTGTAATTGCAATAAAATTATATCTATGTATTCTTTATGTGAACCCTTGTCTTCAGGTGTGGAGAGGAACTATAGCCAGAATGCGGTACAGACGCATGCGAGCTGCCCTCACCATCCTGCAGGCCTACCGACGCTACAAGGTCAAGTCTTACATCCGTGAGGTCAACCGTCGCTTCAAAAACGTGCGATCCATGAAGGATCATGGCAGGCACGTGAAGTGGCCCACGCCCCCCAAGGTTCTGCGCAGGTTTGAAGAGGCGCTCAAGAGCATCCATAGCAGGTACTCCACAAGAAAACATCTGCCGAGATAGATTTTTAAACAGGCCCATCATGTATGTAAGTGTGTTTCTACTCCTATAATTGGTTTATGCTAGTCTGGAATAATTGATTAGACTGCAGAGTTGTAACTTTTCCCTGTTGTTTTGTTTTCGCAAAGAAAAAACTACAAGCAAACCAGAATCCATCTTTGTAAACCATGTGAGAGCATTTAACCTGCTTGTTGGCCAAATGTGTCTAGGGCTGGGTTTATAAGTAGAGGATATAGGTGAGGGCTTGGTTAATTTTATAGCTAGTTGGTACAGTTTGTTTAATCTGCACACCTAACATTTATTTTAGAGTTTGTGTACTCCCAGAATTCAAAGCATACGTGGCTATTGAGAGATCTTTAGCTCAGACTTGCAGCGTCCATGTGGCAGATCGAGGTGGGATCACATTCTCACCATAAACAAATATGAATGTTAGGAGTAAATTCTCCTTGTTATCCACTATTTCTGAATACAGCACCTTCTTCCTGTATTGACTTTTGTTGCTCCTGCCCCGAACACATCTAGCCAACAGGCAGACAGAACATTCTTATAAGGCTTATGGTTCACTTTAAGTTTGCTTTCTTTGTTTTCTCTGTGAAAAGAAACAAACCACAGGACGAAATTAAAGTTTAAAAGAGTAAATGAACTGTTAAACTTGTAGAAGCAAATATCAGCTTTTAATGATGACCAACTGTTGTTGTATTATACGTTCAGAACAGAAACAGAAGCTGAACCTTATTCAAACAAAATGTTTTTAAATTGTTCTCTTTTGAAGAAAATCGCTTTCCTAAATTGGCTGAACTAAAAGTAAATCTGACTCCAACCACAGGAGACAACACATGCCCTCCAGTGTTATTTTACATCCAGATGAGTCTTTTTGAAGCAACTTACACATGTTTCCTTCTGCCTTGGGCTCACACTGGGCATTGATTTTTCTTTCTCCATCAAAGGCTCATCACTTCCTTTCATCCCATTGTCTGTTTGTTTGCCTTTTTTCTATTTGAAGCCGGACACAGTGAGAAAATAACCCTCCTAGAGAATTATGTTGGCTGTCAGTAAATACAGTACAGTGAAGACGGGGTCGACTGCAGTCCTGCTGCAACACCCCACTGACCCGACTACAGTAACAAGGCTCTGTGCAGCATCCTTTATATAGAAAGTTCGATTTTCCTCCGTTCTAAGTTTGCTCTGTGTGTGTGTTTTTGGATGCGTTTATCTCCAGGTGGTGGGCATGGACACTGATCAAAGGCTTATCTCCAGAGGAGACCCTGCAGGTGAGGGCCAAGGTAGCCGGCCTGGAGGCCCTGAAGGGCCAGAGGGCTGATTTGGGGCTGCAACGGGCCTGGGAAGGAAACTATCTGGTGAGTAGGAGGGGTAGCATGAGTCCAGTCATGAAAAAGACGTATTTTACAGAGTGAAATTGGCCATGCTAGCTTTGTTCATGCAGGCTGTGTCTCCTGCAGCTTGCATCAGCTGCTGTTTCTCTGTGGCTGAAATCCAGATCAGACGTAGTTATTGAACCTCAATGCTGTGCAGTTTGTAGCATAAAATGCTGAAAAATAGAGTACCCTGCTGGTATTAAACATGTGATTTAATTCATTCATTGTTTGCTGACTCTTCAATCAGACAATGTTTAATAATACTGCCTGCATCCAAACTTAAAACCCTGGTTTATTTTCTTTTGGATTCAGGCATTAATCAGTCTGATCATCGCTCATGACATCCTATTTCATTTCAAAGTTTCAAAGTTGTAGACCACGAACCAATAAGTGATGATATGGTGGCCTTGTCTAACTTTTATATGCACTCTATAGAGAAACCTTCCAGTTAAAAACAAAGGAAAAGTGTTTAGTCTCATTCTTTGAGCAGATTTATTAAAGAAAGTATCAAGCAAGACAAGAAACAAACAGTGTGATATGAATGGAAAATAAGCCTAAAAAGAAGGGAAGCAGTTTTACACCTCGCATTTATTTTACAGACCTCAATTACACCCGGTGGACATTAGAAGACATAAGAAGATAAGCATCTTAACAATGTAATGTTGGCTCAGCTGTTTTCCCAGTAAATAGTAATTACCATAGAGTGTGAATACTGGACTGAAGGAATGTACCCAATTAAGCCAGGGTTTTTTGTCAGTGGATGTTGTGGCTGTCTTTAGGTTAATTATATATGATTCAAACAATTTATTCATTTAAAACTCCTGCAATGAAAACATTTTCATTGTGAGATAATACATTCATTAAACCAATAAAAATGCATGCATAAATAGGATATTTATAAGCTCATCTTAACTTGGGCAGGTTGTGAATTAATTCGAGTTAAACTGGAATATTTTGATAAGTTTCTTGTGGTGTGTGTCTGACAGAAGCGAGACAGCCCTGACACAGCAGCATCGTTCACACTGGTCTCAAGCGATCTGCAGCGGAAAGACAAATTCATGAGAGTCCTGTTCTCCTGCAACGTACGCAAGGTAAAAGCTTTTCAGAGCAGATATCCATGACTTTACCACATGTGCACACACTCACAACACGTGTCTGTGTGTACAAAGACATAAACCCAGCTGCTGATGGCTCACAACATTTCCCTGCAGGGTGTGTAAATGTCACCGTGTTTGTGTGCACCTACTGTATCCCGTGGTGTCACTAATGAGGAGCTTTGTGTTTCCCAGATCAACCGTTTCCACAAGTCGGAGAACCGGGCTGTGCTCATCACTGACCGCCACCTGTACAAGATGGACCCCCTGAAGCAGTACAAACCCATGAAGAGCATCCCCCTCTACAACGTATGACACTCTTTGTTTTAACGCTTCTTTTACTGTAAACAGACAAAATCAGCTCTATAGATACTGCTGTAACAGACCCTGTAGTTCAGGGGTTACATGCTGCTTATCTGCTTAGTGGAGATATCATCTTAATTTCAGGAGCAGGACCACTCCTCCTTCACGCCCCCTCCGGACTCAGGCTATAAAAGCCCCCCTTCACCAATACCTGCTGTTCTCATTTTCATGCCCCACCCTTCCCCCAATTTTCTCTCTCTTCTCCTCTCTTCCTTTCCTTCATTCACTTCTCGTTAGTACATGGGGATCTGCCCGGCCCGGGAGCCGTTGCCAGTCCCCTTCGAGGCCTTCCCCCAAACCACAGCACCAGTTCACATTTCCTCATCGCCCATCGTTACCAAGGATGTGGTCCCAGCTAGTGAAATGTAACATAAAGTGTTCTCGATGTAAATTCATATTTACATCGAATTTGTTGTTAGTGTCGCAGGTGTGGGTCAGAATGAGACACTTGAGTCGTCTCTACCTGAAACATCATAAATTAAATAGAAATTCATAGAATATGCATAAATAAGTTTGTTGATTTAAACTTTAAAGTTTTGTAATTAAAAACTGTAACAGTAAAACAAATAACATTTCACATAGAAATAGTTAGCTGTGAGTAGCAGCTACTCACAGCTATGTATTCTTACACAAATGCAAAGTAAGGGGTTTTATCATAGTGGTGAAATAAATATAAAAAACTTATTTATGCTAAGCCTTTTCCTTTTAAAATACTGCTTCAGGCCTTTCAGAATTCCCCTCGTAAAACTGTCCATTTACTTTCCAACCAGCCAATTTGTCCACTGGAATTACTCTAAACTCTTTGTAGACATTTGCAACCAATGCTCAGAATCCTTTACATTATATCTTATTTAAGAAATGTTCATAAAACACTAAAAAAGAATTTAAAAAAAAAAGACTGGCACTTGAGAAAAGGAGGTTATCATGTCTTATACTTGTGGTATATGAATTGTTATTGTTATTGTTTGTTCAGAAACTATCCTGAAGCTGAGCCCTGCTAAGGTACAAAGCCACAGCATCCAGGCTATGCTGCAGTTTGTTGAGATTTTATGCGACACTGCTCACTGTTGTGCTAATGTGTTTTTCCATATGAGTGTTTCTAAGTTTTACATACTCCATCCATTGTTTTCTTCTAGCTCTACTGTACTTTGGATAGTAATGACTAAACTTGCTGATCTGAGTCCTAGCTTTCTGTAGCTTTGTGATACCAGCTCCAGACGATAGATAGGTGGATCTAAACACCCTTTCTCTGATCAATATCAAACAGATATTAGACCGAATGACAGTGAGTGCGTGAGGGTTCATATGATAAGGCATGAATTTATTTATTGCTGAACCCCAGCCATGTATCTGTATAGCACCAATTTAAACTCCCAATTTACTGCAGAATTTAATATGACCTACTTATGGCCAAGTTAAAATGTTTACTACATTTAACTGAAATCATATATTGGAAATTGAAAACCTGCTCCTGTGGAATAAGAATTATGAATTGCCTGGTGTAATTATGAAAGCAGGAATTTGAATCATTCTTCTCATGCTGTACATTAGTTTTAAACTTTATGTTTAGTATTTAGTAAAGGAGTGCTGCTCAGAAGGTTTCCTGTAATTAAAGAGTCTTAGATATTTTTTTTCAGTTGATTAACTGCTTGGTCTGTCAACATGCTGTACAATGGTACGAATATTAGAAACATTTGCTCAGACTAATTGGCTTAAAATGATCATTTAAATTAGTTTAAATGATATATTTTTAACTATTGGGCAAGCAAATTCCATCAGTTGTACGTGCAAAAATCCCATCCTTTTAAACTTTCGGTCAGGTCTTTAGGGAATTTCTTCGAGTTCATCTGAATCTGCAAAAACACATCTCCTCACATAAATCAGAATCTTATCTGAGAAACAGGAGGTGAGATTGTGACCATGTGTATTGAATTGGTGTTATGAATCTAGCATCCCCACTTTGAAGTGGTGATTGTTATATCGATCTACTGGGTTGGCAAGTTGAAGATGTGTGTCAATAATCCAAGTTTTACAAATCATTGTAGCAACATCCCCAAGTTTATCTTCTGAAGTAGATATTTCTTGGCAAAACATTTTATTTGATTCTTTTTTTTAATTAATTTCCTTTTAAAGTTTCACATGAGTGTGGACAAACATGAATATAAAATTGGTGGCTCGTGAACAGAGATGTAATCTGATTACTTTTTTCAAGTAACGAGTAAAGTAAGGGATTACTATTGCAAAAAGGTAATTAGATTACTGTTACTTTCCCGTAAGCACGCTGCGTTACTGCGTTACTAAAACCGTGATTTTTTGCGAGTGTCTCATGACAATGACGTAAGCGAGTGCGACGTTCGTGACAACAGCTGTGTGCAGATCAACAATGGATCATATATCGAGTGCAGGAGAGAGCATGAGCGTGCAGCGTTTAAAGCGTGGAAGTACTGACCTTACTTTGAGTTTGATTCCGTAAAAAGTGACAAAAACATTAGTGTCCGCTGTTCACTGCGTGGGAAGAAAACTTCTTTTTACAGCGAAAAAACCCCTGAACTTCCGAGCAAACCCCGAGTGTGCGGATTCTTCAACTGACCGCTGCAGCACACCTGCACCAGGGCAAACCTCTGCTTGCTATGCAGGTGAAAATAGAGCAACAGGACCGCTGAGTCTTTGATTTTATTTATTTTCTGCTGTGTTTTACTTGCATCTATTTGAAAGAGTGAGTGTAAACACAAAAAATATTTTATTGTATGTGCTGGAATGTGCAGAAAATAGGTTTAAATGTTAAACTAATTTCTTCAAGTCAGAGAATGGTGCATATAATTTAATTTTTGCTTGATGAATAAAGTTAAAAGATTAAAACTGATAAAACAAGTTTAAAAAAAAGAGACTTTTCCATTTGATTACATTTTGTATGATGGATTATGCAGAAAAAGTAGAATAGGGCTTTATTACCTATTCAGGTTTTAAATCGTGTTTTTAAAAAGTAACTAAGTAATTAATTACTTTTGAAAATAAGTAATCAGTAAAGTAGCAGGATTACTTTTTGGGGGAAATAATCAGTAATTAGTTACTGATTACTTTTTTCAAGTAACTTGACCAACACTGCTGAAGCATCCACCACGAACCCTCCTAACTGATGTCCTGCTGTATGTTAGAACCAGCAAACAACAAACAGAAAGAGGAAGCAGTGTGAGTGGCTTCCTGAATCTGTAGCAAAGGTGACAGTATTGATTTCCCACCAGCCTGTTATCCTCTGGCAATGTGTCAATATGCAAAAATTCTCATTCAGCTTTGCAGTTGGCTGGTTTTAATTCACGTTCTCACTGTGATAGGTTCATTAATGCTGCTGCATGCACGTAGCACAGGAGGCTGTTTCCATGGTAAATGTGTCCTGTATGATTCATGCTGCCATTTATTACAGCCAAAACTAGCATCATTTAAGGTTAACTGCTGCTATTGTTATAACAGCTTATTATTATAAGGTCAGTAGATGATTTGATCCTGTTTCAGTTTGTCCTTGTAAGCTTCTAAACTGATTATTATACTACCCCTAGTCTCTGCCCGTAACTGGCATGCTCAAAAGTTGGCGTATTTGCTTTCTTGCTGCAAGTTAGATTAGCCGTGTGCATTTTTGCATTTGGGGTTCTTGACAAGCTGTGCATTAACTTGGTGTTTATGCTGACCCTAGCAGTTTCTAAGCTGCACACTTCTCATTTTAACATCTCTCACTGTTTCGTCTTCATGTTTAAAATCTGTCATTTAATGTCCAAAGCCTCCAGCTGTTTAGTTTAATTTGTGTTCACTTCATAGCAAATGAGATATTTGGCATTCCTCATTAGTTGAGGAATGTCTGCTTTTGGAAGTCGATCAGGTAAAATAATGATGGTCATGATTTTACTGATATTATCAAACCTGGCTGTCGCTAATACAAGCATGCTCCAAAATAACTGCTGGACTATCCCTGAGATAAATTTAAGCTCTGGGTGCCATCGCAGTCCTAGAAAAAAAGTCTGACCACTTGACCGCAGCATCTCTGGCCACTTACGCTGGGCTTACAACAGCAGTCTTTATTTAAACGAATGAACAGAGAGCTAAAACTTTATATTACTGCTCATGTGGGTGTCAATTATACTTGCACAGTAGTTCAGGTGTTTTTACTACGATAACAGGCCGACCACCACTCAGGTGAAACTCTTGAGATATAAAAGTTCAATCTCACAGAGCATGTATAAACTATATATTATATATTTGAAAGTAGAATTTCTTTCTTTTAAACTTTAATGAACATGTTACACAAACTTTTGGCATTTCCGTTTTGGCCATCAAGAGCTCTGCTGCGGTAAAATGGCACAAACGTTGCTTGTGCTCTGCTTTTGCACCTCTGACCTTCGAGGCGAGGCAAAAATGATATAGAAAGTGAAGGTGTAACGCATTAATCTCCAAGGCACATACGCCCCTGTCGTGTGGAAGAAATGAGTGAGATATGAGGCTGCTGTGCACTGACAGCTATGACAAGAAACCCCAGCATTGAATCTGACAAAGTGACAAGTGGGAATTAGAGAGCTTGTAGATGGACACCCAAATCCGGCATCGCTGCATCTGGAAGTGAAATTGGGAGATTGAGTTGAGACAGATGGTGGCAGACAGAGAGAGCAGCATGAGTTAAGGGGATTTTTAGTTATTGTTCATTCAGAGAGAGTGACACACACATATGCATATGCACATCCTGAATTGATGTACGAGGCATACAGAGAGCCATCAGTGCACAGGGGAATGGTTTGTAGCATTCAAACATTGACAGCAACACAATGGGAGTAGTTCAGTATACGCAGAGCTCTACATGTAAACTGTATTTGGAGGGAAACGTGAGGACAGAGACATTCTGACAGCTCGTCTTTTTTCAGATTTGATCTAAAATATAAAAAATTAGTGGTGTTCTGAAATCGTACATTCAGTAATATTGTGCATTTTTGTTATTAGGTTGGGCTCTTTTGCAAATACTCCCAACAGACGGCTGTTTACTGGAAATGATTACAGTGCCAAGCTTTTTAATGAAGTCATCGGCATTCACAAATTAGTGTCTGTACAATAGGAGGTACGCTTTTATTGTAAAAGATCCACAACTGTGCTTATAAAAAGTCCAGACTTCATTTAAATTCGGCTGACCACCTGTTCAAAATCATCTCTTTCCTGCAGACACGTTACAAGTGCTTGTACGTACACCGCATCAATTTCTTCATTGACTTTAAATTTTCCTGAGAGCAAACATCATCTTCTGTATCACTGCTGATGAGCGCTGGGTTATCAGGCAACAACACAGGGACCACACAGCAATTTTCAGGGGAGGAAAGTGCAGAGTTCATGGTGATGCAACCAGACGCATGGTTCTCATTTATTTTTCCAACATTTACAGCTTTGTGCTGCCTGAATTCCCAGCCCAGGGTCACACTGTACAAATTGACATTGTGTGCTCTCACAGCACACTGAAGAGACAGGAGATTTTTCTTCACCACCTGCAACTGGCTTCCTGTAATTTTGTCCTTTTCAAACTGAAATTGAAGTTGCAGGATGGACATTTCTGCACAGAATAGGAGATTTAACACATCACTGATGCACAAATGCAAGTGATCAGAACAGAATTTCCATGGTGTGATCTAAAAATGGCAGCAACTGAAGGTCCACATGTGCACAAAGAAACTGCCTTTAAGTGGAGATAGAAGCAAATTTAAATAAAAACATCTTGCTCTAAACCAATAAATGCACAAACACATAACACGGTCTTTAGGTGTCGAACTTTCATTCATCTTTTTTTTTTTTAATCGTTACATCACTGTCCCAGTGTGTACATAACATACAAGACCTTTATGTAATAAATGTCAGACTGCAAGGGTGAGTGAATTGGTGAAGGTGAAAAAGTGCAAGAGCTGAAGGAAAGGTGGGTGAGGAGGAGCGGATAGAGATGTGGGCAGACAGCCACAGCAGCGTGACTTGGTGCTATTGATCAGACAAGGTCAAAGAGATGGGAGAGCAGTTAGCTCATTGTTGATTAGCAGTGATAGGCTAACACCACAGCATCCCCTTGGCTGCCCTATTCTGTGTATTTACTGCTGCTCCTGCAGGGCAGCTAAAAGGAAAGACTGGGCTGATAGATGGCCAAAACTGTAGTGAAGAGCCAACAACTGTCTGCCAGAGGATTTATATGCCAATTAATGCTGTGAGATCATTGGCTTGTTATCGTTCATTGAAATTAAACAAAATAACGTTGAAGAAAGGGGTGAAATACCGATTCTGAATCGGTGGCTCGCGTTGCTTCTGTTCGCAATCTTTTTTTTTTGTCTTTTTTTTTTTCATTCTTTTTTACCTCGTCTTCTTCCTCCCCCCCATTTCCTATCTAGTGCTGACTTTCCCCTCTCTCTTCTCTCTCCCGCCGTTGTTGTCATGCCAACTTCCCAGGAGACGGTGTTGTCATGGATACCGAGCGGCAGGGCAGATCAGCTGATGTCTGGTGTCATTCAGGCATGTGCACAAATCGGCCTCCTGTATGTGCGCTCGTTCCCTCCCTTCTTTGCAGTGAGCTCCCGCTCTCCTCATACCTCTCAACCAAACACAAACTAGAGCTGCAGTGTGACCACATATACTTTATTTACACACTCAGTTCAATAGTCTACATAGGGCTGTGTAGTGCGTGGTGTTTTTCTTGACCAGTTGTCTCCAATAACTCAAAAGCATTGAACACAAGAAGTGCCAGCTTATGCACTCCCAAGATCAGGATATGATGAAAAATAAATTGTAATAATACTGTAAATTTGTGCATCTGCAGCTTGAATGCCCTTGCATTTTTGCAACATGGATGGCTATGGAGCTTAAGTTATTTTATTCATTTAATCACAGAGCACCCACCCTTTCCATCGTAATTGGGCTTCTGGGATGTGTTATATAACCAATTATTTGATCCCCAAAGAATAAACTGGGAAAACCTGCTGTTCACATTTTGTCCTCTTGACATCCGTGGTCCATGTAGATATCTATCTATCTATCTATATATATATATATATATATATCTATCTCTATCTATCTCAAGTTTTCAGAAAACTTTTGGAAGATAATAAATCTAGGAAGGTGTTCATATTTACTTTTAATTGATTAACTATTGAAACATCTATAACATGAAGTGTAAGAGTGAAGGTTCCACTCACAGTTTCACATTTCTTGCAATATTCCATATCCTAAAGATAATCGGTTATTATTAACAAACAAGACAACAAAGAGGAGAACATGAAATATTATGAAATAACTGGGATTCATCACATCTTTAAAAAGTTGTACAGTCGTGTAGTCTACATAACAACTGCACTGAAAATCCTACAGTGTAATCGTCAATGCAGATCCAGAGCGTGTAGCGCCCAAATTGGAGGGCAGGACTAAAATATGTCCATATCTCCAAGTTTTGTTAAATATGTAACTGGATGACAGACGAGTCATTGAGCAGGTGGCGGGGCAGATGAATGGCTCTAACAGATTCCATATTCTGGTTAAACTGATTTGGGGGAATCAAGACAGAGAAAAAAATGAGACAAGGAAGCGAATCTGAATGTATCATTACCCAACTCATTAGAACACCGACTGTCGTTCCAATCAATTAAGCCTTTAATATAAATGTAAATGTAATCGGCTCTTTGTAATTAACTGTGGGTGGATTGCTATACAGAGAGGCATGGCTTTAGGCTTTAATTCACGGTGATTACGTGAAGTGTTTGTTTCTGAAATCACGGGCATCATGTTGAGGCTAAATAAGCTAGCTGGTTGATTTGCTGCCGGTCAAAACCTGTCTCTGCTTGTCTGCCTGTGATGGGGAGTTTGTCTCGGCATTGCTCTCTGGTGATGGTTATTAGTGTAGCTGACTGGCTGCCCTCTGGCTATTTCCTCAACATTCACTGCCTTCAGTTCAACTTGGAAAGACAAAGAAAAATGGCTAAAACCTAGGGGAGATGACAAAGGAGACAAAGGAAAGCGAGGCTAAATAGAGGGTGGATATAGGATAAAGGGAAAAGTAATGGGAAGTTAATGAGAAATGAAGCTCAGGTCTTCTTTTTTCTCCTGAAAAGTGTTTGTCTGTAAATATATTGGATTCTTCCTGCAGCTTTGTAGACCTGTGAAGCAGACAATCCAGCTGAAAAACAGAGTCTCCTTTTAACCCAGCTGCTTTAGTTCGGGGGGCTCTAATTGGAAAAATTAGACTGGCCCTTTGGGAGGCTAATCTATAAAGCATTACTCTAGATGCTGATGACGTTCTCCACCAGAAGAAATCCCGTACACCAGTTGACACCAGAGACGGATACTGACTGATATTTGTCCGAGTAATTCATCACATCTTGTCGATAAATCACCAATTTGCCTTAGTGTAATAGTAATGATCTTTTCTTATTTATTCTGAGAAAATTCAAAAAGGGGTTTTTCATGATTCAAACAGAGTATTTCTTTTCTTTTCTTCCATATACCATATACCCTGTATATGCATCCTTTTCGGGGACACATAAAAACAGGAACAAGCAGCAATATTTTGTACAATCTTATCATAAATGAAAAGTAAGGGGGGAAAGTATGTTTAGCCTACACAATTTCTGCTAGAAGATCGAGCGGCTAATAGTTTCCTTTGAAATGAAGAAAACACAATGTTTAAAGAATAAAAGTACATGCCCAGCCTTGTCCCACTGTTGAAATTAACAGGATAAAGACGTGCATATTGGAAAAAGACAAGACTAACGGAAGATCATTAACATATACTGGCCTCTTCCTCAGACAGTTTGCTTCATATTGATATGATGGCATCACACAGTTTCTGCAGATTTGTTGGCGAAACATCCACCATGCGAATCTCCCATTCAAACACTCTCTGGGACTGAGATCTGGTGACTGATGGGCAGATTTGAGTGGGTTAAACTTGCTGTTCAAGAAACCAGTTTTAGATCATGGATGGAAGCGGCCATCAAAGTAGGGCTGCAACAAACAATTATTTTGATAGTCGACTAGTCACTGATTATTTTTGCGATTAGCCGACTAATCATTTCAAGCATCCATTGGACATAAAATGTACAGCTTATTGCACCAGCAGCATCTGCTCTTATATAACTATCATTAGCATACAGCTTTAAGTGTTTAAGGTATGTGCTAACTAAAAATAAAGGCAAGATGATAGTTTATTAAATTTTAATGAAATTTGCAGATTGTTTTGGTGAAGTTTAATAAACTCAGCCGTCTGCACCTTGCTATCTAAAATATAACAGCCAAACAATAACATTTTTAAGTTATCTAAGTGACTTATATATCATGTTTAACCTGAGTAGCGAAAGGCGGCGGTGGGTTTGAAAACGATTTGCCGGGATTCCGGTGTTCTCACGGGCTCTAGCGAGCCTTAAACCCCGCTTAGCTATCGAGCTGGTGGGTAACAGACGTCTCCGAAAACGTAGGAGCGCTTTTGAAAATATGTGGTGTCCTGATAAACTGAGCAGATATTTGAGGTTTACACAGCTACATTCTCGCCTGAAAATATGTTAAACGTTTATTTTGTGACCCAGAAAGAATAATAAGAGTAATATTAAAACTAACTAGCTGCCGCCATTGTTGGAAACTGAGCTGGGCCGCGCTATGAATTCTGGGACACAGCTTCTTCTTCTTCAGGGTTTAACGGCAGCTGGCATCCTTGTACATGCAGTGCTGCCATCTTCTGTTTCAGTCCGTTATTACACTCTTAAATCCTGCTATTATTCCTGCGTCTTTGGGGATCTTACAAAGCTTCAAACGACGCGTCGACTATTAAATTAGTCGTCGACGATTTTGATAATCGATGTAATCGTGACTAGTTGACTAATCGTGGCAGCCCTACATCAAAGGATGGGTACACAGTGGTCATAACACAATAGATATGGTCGTTAACAATACTCAGACTGTGGCGTTTAATTAATGCTAAGGGGCACAAAATGTGCCGAGGAAATATCCCCCACACCATTACACCTCCACCACCAGCCTGAACTGTTGATAAAAGGGAAGATATTTTCAGTTTCTTACACAAAATGAGGCAGAAATTGAGACCTTTCGTTCTGCCTTTCTGTCAGCTCAAAGCAGTCCAGCCATTTTTTTCTGGCATCAGTAGGACATTTTCTCTGTAAACCCTGGAGATGGTTATGTGGGAAAATCCCTGCCCATCTGGCATCAACGATCATGATAAAACACCTTTCTTTCCATTCTGATGATCACTTTGAACTTCAACAGGTCATCCTGAAATGCCTAAACACGTTCAGCTGCTGCTGTGTGATTGGCTGACTACATTAATGTGTTATGAGCCATTAAACAGGTGTACCTAGTAAAGTGGCAGGTGAGTGTAAGTAATTATTGTACTGACCAGTCCAAATCCTTCAGCTCTCTTCACTTTACTTCTTGGTGAAGCAAGCTGTGGTGAAACCAAATTACTCCACTGATTTTCACAACTGTAACACTGTAACAGTGCAGAGTGTTTGTTTGTGTATTTCTCTGTCTGTTTTATGTACATGTTTATCTGTGTTTAACTGCGTGTGTCCTTTCTCTCTCTATTTGTGTATCTCAGGTGACAGGGCTGAGCGTGTCCCCCGGGAAGGACCAGCTGGTTGTGTTCCACACCAAGGACAGCAGGGATCTCGTGGTGTGCCTGCAGGGTATGGTGCCTGCCAATGAGAGCCGCATCGGGGAGCTAGTTGGCACCCTGCTTAGCCATTTCAAGAGGTAAGCAGTGAGGGAAACAAGTAGTAGTCAGAGGAAGGGCAACAGGCACTGGTGAAAGCAGAGTCACCTGTTTATGTGCCTAAATATGATATGTTAAAATGTCCCGAAAAATGTTAGCTGTTCTGATTTAAAGACTTGTGGGTGACACGAGGTGAAGGTAGCTCATTTCTTCTATTTACTGTGTAGAGAAAACTGCTTCCAGTTAATAATCAGCATATTGTCCCCACTTAAACCTTGTGCGGCTCTCATTTGAGGTAATTTCCCGCATAGCTGCAGGAGCAACGTGCTTCCTAAATTGAGAAAATAATAAAATTGGCTCAATTGAATTTCTAGAACATTATGTCAAATCCAGTCACACTGGCTCATATGTGTGGTACTGGCTGATGTGACCTGTGGTTGCAGGATTATGAGGCAGTTAGACGACGCAGCAGCAGCTGTCCCCACTTAAACCCTAATGTTCACTTAATAAGGACTCAGAGCACGCTTCAGGACAGGATATTAATTCGTACATCATTTGTTGTTTTCCTGTTCAGCTGAGAAAGGCAGATGGATAATTGGGATAAAATGTTTGTTAATTCTTTCTAAAGCTATTGTTTCGTTTCTACGTGGTTTTGTGTCCGCTTTAGGTCAAAAATGTGAAATGAACAAAAGTCAGTATGGATGCGCCAATCAGATGTTTTGATAGGACATCAGGCTAATCCTGATTAAAAAGCTGGATTGGTTCTTGCTGACAGCTGTCCAGTCTGTTCAGTTTAATTCTCGGTTGGTCTCTGTTCACTACGCCACGCGTCAGCATCATTGCATTGCTGAGGGAAAGATGTAACGTACGTAACATGGAGGAATCTTATCAGTTATGAGATATTTCACTTTTTTTGTAAATCTTCAGTTTTTTAACTTAACTGCAATCTCTGATCCAGTGAGCTGACATTACTGAGGAAGAACTACGCTATTTTAGATTTATGTCACCATTTCAATGTTATTTCGCTTCACCTGTCTCTTGTATGCAAGGATGTTCATTCACAGTGAGACTGGGAGCAGGGAAAAGACAAACGCAGTAAAGATCGACACACTAATGTGAAATGAAACTACTGTGCAAATGCAAACCCTGTTCTGAAAAAGTTGGGTTCTTTAAAATGGAAATAAAAATAGAATGCTCATCTAATAAATCAACTTTTATTCACATCAGAGGACATAGAAAACATATCAAATGTTTAAAATGAAGAAAAATATTGACTCATTTCAAATTTGATGACAGCAGCGTGGGAGAGGACCGTGTTTATCACTGTAGTATCTTCTCTTCTTTAATAACAACCTGTAAACATCTGGGAACTGAGGGGACCAGCTGAAGGATTTTTGGAGAGGATTGTGGACTGCAGACAGGGCAGTTAAGCACCCACACTCTTCTACTGTGAAGCCATGCTGCTGTAATAGATGCAGTATGTAGTTTGCTTAAATGCAGGCTTTGCTTAAATATGCAAAGCCTTTCCTGAACAAGTCATCGTCAGGATGGGAGCACACGTTCCTTTAAAACCTGTAGATAATGTACCCCCATACCATCAGACATGTTGGCTTTTTAGTAAACTTTGATAGAAACCTGCTCCTCTTTAATCCAAAGGTTGCATGTCCATGTTTTTGAAAAAGACTTTTGGCCCAGAGAAGATGTGTTTTTGGATCGTGTTCACTTATTGCTTCTACTTCTTTAATACAGCTTTAACCTGCATTTTTGGTTGATTCTCTGAACTGTGAGTTCTGGAAGTGTTCCTGAGCCCACGCAGTGGTTTTTCTTTGAATACTCATGCATATTTTTAATGCAGTGCCACCTGAGGGCCGAAAGATCTCAGGCATCAGAGATCTTCAGGCCCTTTCAAACTAAAAATCTAAAGCTTTTGAAGATATTGTGTACTGTAGATAAAATCTGGGCCAAATTAAATATGTGGATCTATCCACTGTGGGGACCCCTTGCAAATAATCGAGCAGCCGAATGAGGTTATAAAAATTTCTTTAGTTCAGTAAATCTATATTTATTTGTTACAATTTTTTGATAAAGTTACACAAAACGATTTCCCATCTGTTCTTCACAGTGAGAAATATACTGTAGCTTGTTTTAGAAGCAGGCATCCAGTTAAGTCTGGGCATCTTTATTATTCAATCTTTTCAATTTGTGTCACCAGAAAGAAAGTTTTTGTTTTTTTTTACCTTCTAAACTTAAAACAAATATAGTGGAGAAATTCCATGTATCCATCTTCTTCTGCTTATTCAGTTCAGGGTTGTGGGAGTTGGGAAAAATTGTGTATTTAAATTCAGTTGACTGGTAATCATAGATTTTTATTTGTTTTTTCAGCTCAATAGTGTCACCAAAGTCTACAGCTGTGGACATCAGACATGCAGGTGATCGGTCCATCTTTTATTGACGGCATAAAAAAGTTTAACTTCGCTGTGTGAAACGTGGTGTGGATCAGAAAATGGACAAAAACAGTCAGAGTGTGTCTAAACGTGCAGTTCTTCTATAATTGCTGTTTTGTGCTCCACCTGCAGTATTACGTATTGAAGTTAGGGAAAATTTCATCATGTCTTCAAATATAAATAAAACATTTTATCCACATCCAGTCGTCAGTCCAACAACTGGCGTATTTATTGAGGGGAGGTGTGTGAACAGTCCTCTTTCATCCAAGCAGCACACACTCGCTGGTTATGGAAAAGATTACAAAGTCATCTATATGGGATTATTTTTTAAACGGACAAAACCAGCTGCCCAGGGACTTGGCTGCAGCATTCAGATAAAAGATGCATCAAGCAAAGAAAACCACTAAGGAGATTGCTAAAACGGCCTCTTCTTCTATATCTTCTTTTGGCTTCTCCCTTTAGGGGTTACCACAATGGATCATCTGCCTCCATCTCTTCCTACCCTAGCAACCTCTTCTGTCAGACCAGCCCTCTGCATGTCCTCTTTCACTTCATCTATCCTTCTCTGTTATCTTCCTCTTTTCCTCCTGCCTGGCAGCTCCATCTCCAACATCCTTTGTCCAGTCTAGTCACTATTCCTCCTCTGTACATGTCCAAACCTCAGCCACCAGCCTTGCCCCTCTAACTTTGTCTCTAAACTGCTCAACCTGAGCTGTCCCTCTGCTATACTCATTAATAATCTTGTCCATTCTGGTCTGAACAAAACTCTTAGCCTCTTCACCTCTGCCACCTCCAGCTCCACCTCCTGTCTTTTTGTCAGTACTATAGTTTCCAAACCATACATCATAGCGGGTCTCACTATCATCTTGTGATGTTACACATCACCCCTGATGCTCGTCTCATACTACAATACATACTGTCTTAACCCGGCTTCTACAACTCCCTATAAGCTTTTTCCTCTGCCTTTGCAACCTCTCTGTCTGCTGTATGCTTTGCTTCCCAGTGCTCCTTCTATTTACCTAGAAAACAGAAGCTTTTTTTCTTCTTCTTGTGTTTGCTAGTGCGCACAAAGATTGGACACTGAAGCACTGGCTAAAGGTCATGTGGTCTGAGTCTAGATTTCAATTAGTGCAGAAAAGAGGTACATGAAGTTTATCAGTCATCCACGTCATCGTAGTTTAAGGATTTTGGAAAGAAAAGGATCTGGACTTCTTTAAATCGGATGGTAAGGTGGGGCTAGGCTTCACAGTGGGTTCACCTGAAACCTTGGCTGATTGTGACCCACACCCGTTTTCACACCTTGGCTCGTGTGACTAGGTAGAGGATCCATAGGGGGTCCATTACTCTCTTGGGGACACCCGCATAGGGCTTAAAATCTGTGACTCTCCACCAGTTGCTCTTAGAATTGATGAAGCTTCTCGGATAAGAGGTGAAACGTCTTCAAAGAAACTTAAAGAAGTCCAGACGCTTTTCTTTCCAAGCTCCTTAGACCACATGAAGTGATGCACCCATCGTGTCTAGTGTGGGTGCTGATCTGATCTGCTCAAGATTCAGTTGGGACACAACAAGATTCAGCAATGTTGTGTCCCCAAAACTGTGGTCAGCAGACTACCCGAATATACGTAATGAGCTGGAAACGACATGGAAATATTCCAGGATTCAGTGAAAGCGTGTTGAGTGTGAGAAATAATCTTGACGCTCGCCGCAAACCTCAACTTCAATCAGCGTCGGTGGGATGTGTGCCGCTTTATGCAGCGGTTTGACTTTCCCAACATCGATACAAGATCTCAGTGAAAAATGAATCCAACTCTGGATGGAAATCAATATGGTGACATGAGCTTGGCATAAGCTTATTGAAACAATGTATGTGTGCCATCATCAGCACTAAAGAGGGTCGAGTGAACTATTACAGTGTTTTTTTTTAATTTTTTTGTTTTTTAGTTGCTTGGCAGTGTGTTTAGTATTTTCACATGAGTTGAACTTTGCGTTTTCATGGTAGAAGAAGATGTCAATGTCCAAAATAAATGACTCAGTCTTAAAATAAACTCAGTAAGCTGCTAAATGACTGCTTAAGATCAAACCAGTGACACAATGTAGTTTGTTGATAGCTGACCTTTTCGTTAATTTGATATACCCATACATTAATGTTTTGATAAGGCGTGTTTTTAAGTCACTGACACTGATTATTATTATTCCTGACCCGTCTACAGTATAGTCTGCTACATGCATTGAGTTCTCTGTTCATGTTTGTGTCTCATTGTGTCTGTGGTTGTAAGAGAGAGACAGGGCGGTGCATATAGTATTGCTTGCAGACAGATGTGCCTGCATCTGCTCATCTTGGTGTTTAATGTGTTTGCAGCGTTGCCTGTGTGTGCGTCCTTCATCATTGCCGTTTGATGGTGTTACCTTGTTCCATTGTGGAGCCCATTTCCCCGTAGGTGTCGGGCTGTTAAGAACCTCCAGTGGGCCTCGCGTAATGACCCTGTATGTGCTTCACATTCAGGCTCATCCATCATTGTGAAACAGTGACAGAACAAAGGGAACACCAGCATGTGCAAATAATGTGTACGTGTTCGTGATTGTGCCTTTGTTCTTAGTAGATTTGTGTGTTGTGTTTGTGGAGGATTTCCCGTGAAGCAGTGTACATGCGATTGCGCTCATGCTTGTGTACTGTAGGATCTTCTGCATCCAGTGTCCTGCTGCTGCAGCTCCCTGTAGATGCGGCTTTAACCTTTATCTCTCCTTCAGCATGCTGCACAGTGTCCATAACAGCATACTGGAAGAAGGGCAGCTTAAATCAGCAACAAAGCAACACTTTATCCTCCTCAAAGTGACATCGAGGCCAAAACAGAATGACACCGCCAAAGGGAATAAATCCTCTTCTGTCATGGCTGTAGTCGGATACTTGAGTTTCCGTGTGGTGCCATTTCTTTTTGACAGTTTGCAAATCTGCTTGACATTAATCTGTTTGATATTTTCTGTTATTATTTATTTATTTATTTATTTTGCTGAGAAATGAAAGTATTTTTCATAATGTCAAGCACAAACTTATCAATACCAAGTTCCTTCAAGCTGGAGTGATTCAGAGATTTCGACTCCGCATACATAAGAAGATAACCCTCTTCCTCTTATCGGCCGTGATGCACCACTTGTCTGAAGAAATTCCAAAATATTTCAGTCTTATTTTGCATAAAAAGGAGGAGGAGGGATTAGATTCCCTTGCCTCCAGCCTTTCTTCTTTCTTCCTTCCTCTGCGTATCCTTTTTTGCTCTTCTTTCTTCTTCCTATTTTTGACTATCCCTATTGTCCTGATCTCAGTCTCTCCTGAACCCCTTAGGCCCCCCCTCCACTTGCTCATCTCTCTCTCTCTGACTCTTTCTCAATCTTTCCTTTTTCCTCCTCTGGCTCCCCCCCTCTTCATTTCTGGAGAAGAGGCAATGAAATATTTAAGGCTGTGCTGCTGTTGAGGCCTATATTTAGACAAGACAGAGCCACCCCCTTTTTTCTCTGTCTTTCCCTTGTGTGCGTGTGTGCTCCTGTGTGTGTGTGTTGACATGCGCACCATGCAGCAGTGACTGCAGCACACCCACAAATCCTCTGCTAGGATAGGAGTAGACACGCTGCATCTGTCACACATTAAAATCAAGGACAGAGTCAAAGAACCCAAAAGACCTCATATATATGTTCCAGCCTCTCTCACTGATTACTATACATCCTCTAATAGTAACAGGGTGGAATCAGGTCTATATCATAAACTGTATATACCATAACACAGTACATTAGTTTGTGAAGTCTTATTTCTTGTTCACCCCACGAAGAATATATCAAAGGACCAGCTATCAATAATGCAAAGAGAAACTATGGTTTCATTAGGACCAGTCTGCAGTGTGGTGTCAATAGACGCATATCAGAAATGCTCTGCCGCTGGCAATAAATGCCAAAGGTAAAGATTATCTGCCACCACAAGAAACGGCTGAATGTTTGCAAGTGTCTTTTTACCCTAAAATGTCTTTGAAGAGGACTTATTTTGCTTGTCCTTATTTTTTATCTTATATATTGTGTCAGTGTTTATATTAAACACGGTAGAAGTTTCAAATTATGAGGTCATAGTGTCTACAAATAATCTGTGTAAGCTAAAAACCTACTGAACTACTGCCCCAAGGAGCAGTATAAGATGAGAAGGGATTATTTTGAACTGTGATTCATGCAAAGCTTCTCTACTAGAGTCTAAGAATAAATATGTGAAGTATAAGGTAAAGCATTAACCAGCACAGAGAAAAAGATGGCAGAGGTATGGCAGTAATTCTCGTTTTCTCACTAGTGTTGCTTAAGACCTCAGTCACACAAGTTTAAAGACCAATCAGCAACCATCTGGTAACCACCAGTCACTGGAAATAAATGTGTATTCCATGATTGGTTGATGAGTGGTTGGTGGGAGCTGCTAGTGGTTGTAAAGAGGTATGAGGACCTCCAAGCCTCCTTATGATTGCTTTAGTTGCTAGCAGGTTGGCGAGGTCATCAGTAGATTGCACAAAAGACAGCAAATCTGCTGGAAACACTCACAGGCTGCTTGCTGAGCTTTACTGAAACTGACAAAAACCAGTTTTGAAATGTGCCAGCAGCACTGGTAAAGCACAACTTTTTCTTTGAAGACAAATGTCCCCCTAACCCTTGTTTTTTGGCTTTGTCTTCCAATATCAGACCCACCATGAATTGCAGGCCATGTTAAAGAACACCATTTCTCCTAACAGGGTGAGGTCTTTGTTAACTCATCATCATGAACAAGAGACTTGCACACTTTTAAAATGTGCACAATAAACCATGACTTGATAATAAATATGAGATTTACTTCGTGCTGTATTCTGTTTAAATGTGTTGCAGTTTATATCTCACTCAGTGCCACATCTCAGGCTTCCATGTTGACTCGCACTTTTCCTCACTGAGAGACAAAATGTAAAAATAACTTTGTAATGAATTATTCATCCTCGTCTTCAATTCTCATAGGTGATAAGCTCCAGGTGGTAGATGAATAAAATTCAATATATATATGCCAAAAAAAAAAAAAAAGGGTTGGGATTTTTTTTTTTTTTTTGACATTTGAAAGTGGCACTCAGTGGGTTTTACGCCATGTTGATGTTGTTCTGAATGTATTATTAGAAACTTCTTGGCACGTCTTCCCCTCCTAACTCACCGCTGATTCTTTTAAATCCTTGGTTCACATAATCTCTGCTGTTTTCTGCCGTTGTAGTTGCTGCGATGTGTAAGCAGCTGGAATTGGTTTCTTAGATAAAGACTCTGGGAAGTCAAGCTGTTGCTACAATGTCCACAGTGACTAATGAAAAAGCCTGTGCAGTGGATGGATTGTGTGTGGATGTGTGGGGGGTTAAGGACATTGATAGCATCCTTGCCTGTTGTCCTCTGTGTGAATTTGGCTGCAACAAGAGATTAATGGTTTTGTTATTAAAAAATTCGTCAATTAGTCAAGGAGAAGAACATCGGGACTGAATGTAGTGCCAATACAATAACCGATTACATCCTAGTAATAAAACAGTTTGTTTGTTTTGTTTAACAAACCTCTGTATTGACTATTAACTTATTATATATTGATTACATAAAAACTACAGACTGTAAATAAACATTGGGCATAGTCACCTTGATGTTGACTGTTGTTTTGAGGCTGAAATTTAGGGGTTTAGGCTTTAGCTTTAGCTTTTTAGCCTGAAGTGATCAGGTTGTAGCTTGGATAACATGGTACTTTCTCAGCCTGAACAGTTGTATCGCATCACACAGACAGCCTACTATTTATTGTACAAATGTACAAATGAAATATTAGAATTTCAGCAACCAAAACTTGAGCAAAGGCTTCTTGGACAGGCTGTATGTATTGTTAGTGCCATTATCCACACAGCAGACCGTATTACTTTGTCAGTATGAACAAGACATAAACATGGTTAAGAGGTCCAGTTTAGCTACTTAAATTAGCAGAGGTGAAGCAAACAGCTAGTGGCTACATCTGCCCGTGGTAGCAAGGCAGATATATTCCTAAGTATAAGCCTAAGTAGAATTTAAATGGATAAATTATACAACAATTTATACCAACTGCAGCGGTCACAAAAACGCTAAGACAAGTTTATTTGCAGTTTAATGTTAAAGTGTTTAGATAGTTAACAGTGCAGATTCCATTTGCACTTGCTCTTCCTTCTTTTAATGAGAAAAATCAGGCTGAAAAGCATTTATTTCACCTGGAAAAAGTTTTTTTTTTTTCCAATATTTGCCTTCTTTTTATAGACCGATTAAAACAGGACTTTTTATATGATAATTAAAGTATTTGGTGTTAAATTAACACAGATTTTGTTGTGCACCCGTGTAGTTTAGCTTGTTAGCTTTCAATGATATTTAGGTACAAACCAAAGTAGTAGCTGATGTTTTCAGTGTCTGAAATCATAATACTGCATCTTAATAAAAAGTTTTGGTATCATCAAAGTTGGTTAAATTAAATCAGAGGAGAACATCTACCTTCCTCGACAGTCCATCTGATAATTGAGACATTTTACAGAAATAAATCAAAAAATAAAGGACAGAGTAGTGCAAGACAAACAGTCAGGAAATGATGCTGAGTCATTGTTTGTTATAATGACAAATGGAAAAAACAAGACAGAGAAGAAATCATTTCAGTTAACTGGAAAATGTAAAAGTTGTTCTGGTAAAAGAAAATAAAGCAGCAGTTTGGTGAGTATAACATGACGTCTGACAGATGAAATTAACTGAGCATCACAGCGTGCTTCACATTTATATTTATTATTTTGTGCTAGTTATTTAATTTAAAGTGATTTTTAATTTGAAAATATTTCACTCAAAACTAGGGATGGGTATTGATAAGATTTTCACGATTTCGATTCCATTTTCGATTCTGTTTAACGATTCGATTCTTTATCGATTCTCTTATCGATTCTTTTTATAAAAGGAGAACACTAAGGTCGATTAGCTTAGAACTTTGTTTTATATCTTCTCTTTGAACAACATAGAAATTTAGGAGTAACATGGCCTTACAAACGCAGCAGTGAGATCTTAAGAGATCCACAGCCTACGGCTCCTCAATGGGGTGTCACAGGGTCCCCAGGAAAAAAATTGTAAATGTAAAATAATAAAATAAATATTCTTCTGTAGCAATAACAAAGTATAACATAAATTATTCTGTAACAATTACACAAGAATATCCAGTAATGTCCCTGCCTACAATTAAACACATTCACTTACCGAAAATCGGGGCATCTGCTGTGGCAAATGGGTCCAAGCCTTTTAGCACAAACTTAGTCACTGCTCGGTGACATTCGTCTATCCTGGCCTGAAAGGAGACGCTACCGGTAGACTGCAGCGAGAACTGCCAGCATCTGAGCCAGACTCTGTCTCTCTCATCATGGTCACCTAAACGCACAGTAATGGCAGGTTTTGTAATAAGGCAGATCGCGCTAACATAATATGCACTGTTAGTTGATTATTTACCTGCCGCATTAATGGGAGAGGACATGCAAACGTTACCGCTGCTGCTGGGTTGAGATTCACGAGTCCGGATCGGAATTAAAAACACGACATTCATTTAAGGTCATCGCGTGTTTTGTGAGCAAATGCTTTTGCATATTCGTAGTGTTTCCTCCCTTAAATGAAATATCTACTTAGCAAGTATTGCAAGTTGCCCTGTTGTCATCCGTTCTCGTAAAGTATAACCAAAGTTTTGAGGCGCCGTGTTTCCTGCCAGGTAAATGACCCTCCGCAACGTGGTGACGTCATTCGGGGCGACTGGAATCGATAAGGGAATCGTTTGCAAAAATGGCAAACAATTCCAAGGAATTGAAACAGTGGGAACCGGTTCTCAACAAGAACCGGTTTTCGATACCCATCCCTACTCAAAACTAAGACTTTGTCCAGATGTTGTAGAGTACACTCGCTCTGGTCACCGACTGTAGAAATCAAAAGAAAAATCAAAATAATTTGCAGGTTTTTGTGGCTCTTGCTCAAACCAGCCATAACTCATTCCCCTGCACTCATCCTACTAGAAGTCTGAGGTCCTCTCAGTTTGAAGACTAGTGGAGTTAAAGCAGTATTTTTATGTATGTACTGATTTTGTTACAACTGTGAATGTTTTTACCAAAAGCTTACCTCCTACATAAGAGCATCCTAGCTTACTTTCTCCTTCCCTCCCTTGTTCTGTCCCTATAAACTGTTCAGGTTTGTCTTTGTGACAGATACGTCTTGGTTATATCATTTGTTTCTCTTACTCTCCTGTAATCTCTACCCCACCCTTTGTCCTTCTGTCTCACTCCCACTTGCTTATATTATTCATCCTCTTCTCCCTCCATCCTGTCCGACAGTATGAGTCAGCAGTAGTGTGCAGTACACAACGCTTCATTGATCAGAGTTATGTGGTCAGATTCTCTTTCTGCTTCCTGCCTCCTTTCCTAAAGACTTCAACATTTAGCCTCCCCCTGTCTGCTTCTGACACCCCAGAGGGGTGTTAAATCAGAATGCTTGCAGGGTTTAAGAACAGAGGGGGGGAAATAAACACAGTATTAGTAAGAGTGTTAGGAACAGGGAGAGAACAGCAAGGGAGGTGAGGGAGAGAACAGCAAGGGAGGTGAGGGAGAGAACAGCAAGGGAGGTGAGGGAGAGACTGCAAGCAATGCAAGAAATGGATCAAATTAGAGATAACAGAAAAGGAAGGAGAAAATTTAGAGGAAGTTGGTTATGGAAAAGTTGTATTTATCTGAATAAAGTCTGACTGATTTGTGTGTTCTTGGTTTAGGTTGCGTATCAGGGATCACATTAGTCTCCAGTAGTAAGATGATGTCGTCAGACATGCTGGCGTCACTGTTCCTTAATTTCCTTTCTGTTTGTGTTTGAGTAAGATCGTTATTTTAGTCATAGACGCGTAAAGCCTGTCCTTCTCTATTATGACAGTAGTCTTTCTTTGTATGGGTGTATTGAGCTTTTTCAAGGACTGGCAGGGTTTTAATGTGAGTCTCCAATGGTTAGAGCTGCGTTCATCCTTTGAGACCCTTTTTCATATTTTATTATTCCACAGTGGATATTTGAACATGGTTACGTACATGTGGAAATAAAAATACTTAAAACATAAATTGTATAGACATCAGCCTTTGTTGGCAAAGCAAAAATAGTAGGCATGAATCTCTTATGTTATGGCCTTTAAATCAAGTCCAGTCAGTGTCTGCAGCAGCAGCAGTGCTCTCATTTTACTTAAGTTAAGACCTGTATGCTTACTGGAATCTGTTTTTCAAGGTAACATGAGACCAAGAGTTGCTGTGTCACTGAAAGTTGACTATACAATCCACCAAAGGTCCATCAGAGGTTGTAACTGATAGGGGAAACACAACAAAATGACTGTCATTTTGTCTTTAAGGTCAGGTTATTAGATCGAATCTCATCCCAGGGCATCAAGTACTACTGTTCAACGTCACTAGTGCCACAGTGGGTGCACGCAAGGCGTTCTTTGGCGTCTCCTGAGTCTGTGTGAGGAAGCCACAGGGTTGGCAGTGACTTAAGTCACAGACAGGTGTCCCACTCTGGAAACCAGAGTTCATGTTCCTGTTTAAGATCTTTGTGTTTTCTTGTTAGTTTAACTTTCACTGGTAAGTTTTGTATCGACTCGAGCTTTCACCCACGACTTGGTTTGGTTTAGGTACCAACAGCTGCTAAAATTAGATTTGATAGGAAAAGCTGGGTTGTAATATATGCCAGCTCAATGTTAAACCTGCCTGTAGAAAAATGGTACTTGAGGCTATCCAGTGCATTTAATGTGACCCCCAACGGATCCTGAACAAGGGTGACAAGACCAGCTGTATTATTGTACTATTGTATATGCTTTTAACATGACCTGATATGTCACAGTAAGCCACATATCTCTGAGATGCCACCAGCTTTATTTGGCACCCAACAGACTCGCACATTCCTACCTGGAATTTTTGCTAAACTTCATCCAAATAACTAAAACACAGCATTAGGCTTTTCAGGATTGTTATCTAAAAGCTGGGAAAACATTATGTGTGCAGTAAATGGGACAACGTGCTAACACATTTGGTGCTTTGAATAAATCAAGGCCATCCATTCATGCAGTTTTTTCTTTTTATAGGAATCAGGTCTGTTTGCTGAGACTAATTAATATTTAAGAACAAAAACTGCTGTTCAATAAATGTGCCAAAGTGATTTTTCTGTTATATGTGAAGATGGCACTAATATCTTTTATAAAAGGAGGGGGAGGGTGGAGGAGAGGAGTGATAAGAAAAGCAAAGGGAGAGAATGAGAGAGAAAGCCGACCTGCTTTTGTCTTCCTCTCCAAGGTCACCCTTTCTGCTGAATCAAATATTTCAGACTGATAGAAGTGGGCTTCTCTCTTCTCCTCTTTCGCTCCATCCCTCCTTCTCCATTTCCTCTTTCTCCATCCATCACCCGCCCCACTGCTGCTCCTCATCCCCCTCCCCCTCTTGTTTTTCACTTAACATTCCTCATCCTCCTCCCGCTCTCGCTCTCTCTCTCTCCGCCCCCCCCCCTTTCTGGGGCGCTGCGGATGCAGTTCCCATAGCAACCATCGGATCCATGTTTGTCTGATACGCATGCGATCCATTAATAACCCTGCTGTCTGCAGATAATAACAGCAAATCTCATACTGCAGACAGAGAAATGTGAAAAGAAACATACTAACAAAACTGTAGGACAACAAATTGTAAATAATAGAAAAAATCACACAAAGAAGAAGGAGATGGATATGTTGTGTAATAGAAAATCAGCACAAGCTGGTATATTAGCTTTTAGCTGTCTAGATACTCAATCCTCTGTGGATTTTTCCACGCTATAGGGTATATACATGCTATATTGAACCAATATGACCTTGACTAGTCTTTGATTAGATAGCTAAGGGTGTTTCTTGAACAGCATCTTAGATGTGAATAAAGATTTTTATAGGCAATAATTATAGTCAATTATTTATACTTAAATTAGGTATCAAACCATTTGTAATGACAAGTATGCATTGAAAATAATATCAAATATGTAGAGATAAACAATTTTCTTCAATTTTCTTACTTTTCACACTCGGAGTCATTGTTATGTGGGCCAGTGGGTAGTCCTACTCGTCTCATTGGCACCGTGCTGCAGCCTGGGGGAGGAGGCTGGCCGGGTGGAGTGATGGATGGCGAGTAGCCAAGCCCAAGTGCTTGTGTTGTTGTGACTGTGAGGATTGTGTGTTTAGGTGTGCCGACTGGGTAAGCATACATTAGAGATAATACTTAGAAGTGTGAAAATGTGCAGTGTATGAATGAAAAAAATGTGTGTGAATGTGCAAGTCAACGTGACCTACTTTCCACTGCAGAGAGCCCCAAACACCGTCTGTCTCGCCACATTTTTCGCTCCTTTTCTGTAACGCACAAGGACGAAAGAGGCGCTGGATTAAATAAAATAGAATAGAATCCAATATATAAAGGGTAATTATTCATTTTACTTTGTGCCTTGTATAGCACACTGAATCTGCATATGTGGAGAAAATTTCACTTTAAATCGCCTTCCCATACCATGTTGTATTATTACACAGTGCAGCTACCTTCAAGGCTGACTTGGTTTTGCATTTTCACATGTTTAAATGACTACTTGAGGATACTTCCAAGAGTAAGTCTGTACCCACGACTGATGTTAAAATGCAAGCCTTTCCAGCAGAAATAAACATGTTTGCAGCCTGATCCAAAAATGCTTTTGATCATTTCCTTTTACATAGGAATCTTATTGGGGGGAATTTTTTAAAAGAATTTCCCCACTGAAGTTTTATTAAAGTTATTAAGACTTTGACTGACCAGTTGTTGCTGACACATGTTGTGCAACATCTGTCACAACTTAAAGAGATGAAGAGACAGACCACACATGGCTGAAAGAAAGTTCAACCAAACCCAAATGACCTGGAGGAAAGAGAGAGAGGCTGAGTACAGACTCACATAAATGCAAATATACATATATATGTATGTATATATGTGAGCAGTCAACCTGGATACCAAACTTTACTCCAAGCAAGCGACTCCTCTGATCCAAGTAGTTACAAAGTGTGGGTAATTATGCCTCGAATACTTTGAACTGCTGAACTCACCTCTCAAGCATGTTTGTGGTGTTGGTCCTTTTTAGAACATCATTATGGTATATCTCACAAATAACATGATTTTCTAGTTAATTGTACCAACAGAAGATGTATGTAGAGAGATTTGGTAAGAGGTTTGAATATTGTATTCATATGATACTAATTAACAGGTGTGTGCGTCTATGTGGCACACCCATCCGGGTATGGATCCATTTTTCTAGCATTAGCTGATAGCTTAGCACCCTAGTCTAGTCTAATATGATTACTTCAATATCAACATAATAATACTAATAATAATAATCAGCACTTTGAAATGGGACTTTACAAGGTAATGGCTAGAACTGGTGGTGATGCATTTAATGTATTTATCAGCTAACAGAAGAAAAGCCTTTTGCATTGATTGCTTTAGCGGTTTTGGTGCATTGAGCATCAATAATTCCACAGTGACGAGCTGAATAGATCATATGTCTTCAAGCAGATTAAAATTAAAATCACCATGAGTGCATCTAAAATTTCAGAGACTCAGTAATTAGTGATAAGACTTTGAGTCCTTGTGTGAATGTTAACAGAATAGTGTTTACGGCGTGTGTTTGCCGTACTACTTGTGAACAGAACTGCACAGATGTAATTAGTGACCTTCTGACAGATACAGCAGTCTGGGACAGATTTATTAAGCATCATTTCAGCTGCGCTCTAATGGGCTGAGATAAGTGTGGCTGGATTTAGGAAAGTTCAAGCTACTCGTAAGGATCAGTTTTTCATGGGAAATTCTCTGAAGTTTAATTGCACCCTCAGTAAATTATTTTAAACCTTGTGGCTTCTCATTATGGAGCGTTGCTGTTTAATTCATATCTGAGCTCTCTGACAAATCTCAACTCTGAACTTTACCTTTTTAAACTACCCTTCAAATGCCACAGTTCCTGTGGTTCAATGTAGCAGATCAACAAATGATTACAAAGAGGTGACGACTGCAAATTGAACGAGAGGCTCAGCACAAGTGTAACTACAGGGGTCCAACAAAGAGTGGCCACGCATCATACTGATGTCTTCAAAAATTTATTTTTTCCTTTCTCGCTCACTTATTGTCTTCAGACGCAGTGTAAACTGAAGAAAACACAAAGTTTCCAACATAAATGTCTTATCAGAGTCTCTCGTGTTAGTGTCCATAAACAGTCTTGAGCAAGCAGAACAGAAAAAATGCAAAATAATGGATATTATGATGATATTTGGTATGCAAACAGTTTTGCAACAATGTAATTAATCAAGTAAATGTGCAATAAATGCATTTGCACTGAATTGTTTAAACTTTAATTGCACTTCTTCTTTTGGTGCTTTCTAACTGTAGAAGCTGTCGAAGGATGAATGTATTAGTAGACTACGGCTGTTAATCCAGTCTGTCTTTTATGGACCAGTACTCACCAGTTTGCATCTGTTTTTATGCACTATATTTCTTCTGCTACATGACCACTTGCTAGCAAAGTAGCTGGCTCTGCATTCCCACAGGAGCTCTGCATGTATGGATATAATGTTCGCTCTTACTGTAGTCTAGTATCTTACTCTCCATGTGGATAAAAGCACAACACAACAAGTGCTGTTAGGCTGAGATGAAGTAGTAGGAATGAATTAAGAGCCTTGATATTTCACGGACTTCATTTCTTCATTGACCTTTACATTTACCCCGTACTCCTCCCCCACCCCCAAACACACACATGTTTCGCCCAGCAACAGCACCATACCATCTCCCAGTGTCAGGCCAATTATGATTAGCCTCAGCACAGTTTCTCCTCCGCCTCCTCCTCCCTTGGACTCTTCTTCTTTTCTCCTGTTATCCTTTCTATTATCTCTCCTCCCATTTCAGATTGAGGCCTCATTTGTTTTCTTCTTCTTGTTCCCGTCCCTGCTTTCCTGTCTTCATTTCCAAATTGCCATTTAAATCCCCATCATTTGCTGTCTCACCACGCTTCTCTTGTGCCTTCATATTTTCCTTCCCATTTTCATTGCCTTACTTTATTCATTATCCCTCCATCTGTGCTTTCTGACACTAATATCAAAAGTACCACAGCATATCTGTCAATTTGATCTAGCCTTTTCTGCCTTTTATCCGAGTTTATGTAATATCCAGCCCTGATAAACTTGGGGCTGCTTGCCTGCAGAAATACTTTGACTACTGATTTCATCTGAAAATGTCAAAATAGAGGCATTAGACCCGTCTTAATGTTTCTCATGGATATTATTATTATTATTATTATTATTAGTTAGAGTGATTCAGAGAAATAAGGACATATTTACACCATCTTTGTTTGTTCTGTAAAGTAAAGAGTATTGAGTCTTGTCAAATAACAAATTCTAATGCAGGTTTGCAGTGCATTGAAATTTTATGAAGCACGAAGTTTCCAACACTTCTTACTGTCACTGTAGTTTTCTCCATAGGAAAAAGATGAGTGCTGAATTCTGCTAGTAAAATATACTTGTAACTGTTGAATTCTTTAAAAAGACTAATATTTTCTAATAAGGCAAACAGATGCTGTCACTCAGTCTACCATTTCTCTTCTTTCAAACTCAGAATTTATGACTAAACTGCTTCGTACAACAGATCTTTTTAGTTTCTCCCACCTCTAGTTAGTGTCTAACTTAATGAAACTGGCCTCAGGTTTTCTTGCCTTTTAATATTTTTAATACTTTGCGCATTCTGGTTAAAAATACCTTGATAAGCTTTTTAAACGACGGGGGAAAAGCTATTGGTTAAAAGTTCTCAATACTGTTTACTCCAGCTGAGCACTCAGGAATAGTCACATCCTTAAGGACTTTTGCTGGACTGATTCATTGAGTTTGCAACTTATAGAAAGTGGGGAAAAAATGTTCTTTGAATTAAGTCTTTCAAACTTTTTCTGTTGCCTGCTCAGTGCATATTTTTCTCTTGATTATTTGCTCTGAGGATTTGGTATCTGACCATCTGTGCTCCCAAAATTATGTTTTTACCTTTTAAATAACTTAAATTTGAAAAATGAGTTAAACCCGTCGTTACATTTCTTGTCCTAGAATTAACGATGAGTCCTGTCTTTCTCAGACAATTAGCGTGTCTGTTAATGTGATTTACTGTGCACATGTCAGATTTCCTACCACTGCAAAGAGAAGAGTCTTGTGGCAGTATATGGAAATGGATGAACCTTTGATTGATACGTTGATTGAATTTAATGAACACAAGTGGAGGCGTAACCACTTGACAAGTGAGCAGTCACGCTTTGGTAATGAGCAGCTAATTGAGGCTGACTCTGTTTGTTATCTGCTCTGAGTCAGTGTGTACCAATGTACTGACTGACCTAATGTGTTTAAAGTAAACTCTACTGAGCCTTGAGATGCGATCAGTGAAATGCCAAAGGCACAGGTGATTGGTGAGTAAGGTTTAACTCGCTGGTTTCACGGTATAAAGAGAAGAACAAAGAGAGTGACAGGATCTGACACAGAGCTGACCTCCTGCACAGGCTTGTTTAAGCCTCCTGCTGTGTGGCTATAATGACTCTGCAGTGTTTCATAGCCTCCACCATCTGTGGAGCAGCGACAGTGTCCCCCTGGAGAACAAGGCTTTTGCTTTGCACATTTCCGGTTCTTTTTCATCTCACACTGATCTCTTAAACAATGAAATGTAGAGGTGAGAAGTCTGTCCTTTTGTTTAACTGGGGCATCTGTGAACAGCTTGTGCAAGTAGATGTTATTGATGGCAGTCATTCACCTGCTGTCCTCAGGGAATAAGGATGTCATGTGGCAGTCCTACCAGTAGTCAACACACATTTTTGGTCCTTTTGTTCTAAATGGTTTTGGTGCTTAAGTTAGTCTTAGACTAGGTGTCAGATGATTTTATCAGAGCAGCATAAGTTTAAATTATATAAAACTGTGGTGCATATTGACACAAAAAAAAAGCTTTGTTGTGCTTTTTTCACCCATAAAATAACTTTAAAATCACACCACAACATCTCTAAGTGACTACTGGAAAAGGTTCTCAAACCACTGGGTGCCATGAGGGTGGCTAAATCCATCCTTCATATACAATCTAATATATAAATGTGATTCAGTGATCTTCTCCTTCCAAAGCTTTAAACGTAATTGTCCAATCACACATGTCTCAGACTTCCACAGACTCATTCGCAGGATAATGGCAGCAGTTCTGTGCTGAATCAGAGCAGGAAGAAAAACAGATGAAAACTGAGACGCGCAGCTGCTGAGCTTTAGTCACTTTTCATCAGAAAACACAGCAGCTGTTAAATTGTTGTTTTTTAAGCTCTTGTATTTGATTTCAGCCCAAACTGGGAAACACATGCTTGAAATTCTCAAATTTTACACTTATGGATCACAAAAAGGCACTTTATTCAGTCACTACAGTTGACCCTCGACGGCCCTTGATAGTCGGCATCTCTATTCCCCGACTGCAGCGCTCCAGAACTCGCTTACTGCGCATAAAGAAGCAGAAACACTCGCTTAGAATATTAACAAGAAGAGGCCTTTTTAGCTCGTGTTTACTGTTCATGTATCATCAAACTTCATGCAGCTTCTCCTGGGAGTTTTGGAGTCTAGTTCTCACAATATTGTGAAGTCTAATTTGTCTTATGGGAGTTCAATGCATCAGAACGAGAATAATATACCATCTTACATGTTTGGGAGTGTGATGAACAAAGTGGTTTACGGTGTTATGCAGCGGCAACTTTTCCATAGCTTGTAACATTCCTCTTCTTTGTCTTGTCCAAAGGCCTGGAGCAGGACTGAATCTCAGCCGCTGCATAGATTGCTTTGATGTGAGCCTCACTTGCGCAGCTTCACCTCTGAACTCCACTTCTCCATGTGCACTGAAAACCAACTTCTTTTCTTCCTTCCTTCCTCCCCACACCAGATTTAATCGATCGCATTTTTCGCTGTCAGTGCATTTTTACCCTGTTCTCAAAATGACCTACTTTGTGATCTTTCCCACTGTGAGAACAGCTCTTCTCTTTCTGTAGCAGGGAGAATAGATAACAACGGGAAAAGGGAAAGCACGGTGAGGGTGAGGCAAAAAAAAAAAGACATGAAAGGAGATATGCCTGCTTGCTGCATTTTCACAGCTTAGTAAACACTGCAAGCAAAGGCTGTCTTATGGCAAAATCTCATTCTATACCGACCAGGGCAGTTGCTGCAAATGGTTTTCAGTGTTGCATTTGATCTTGTCTTTGAGGCTTTCCTTGCTTCTACAACAGTTAATAGGACACTTTTTGCCAGCCCAGAGGTACAAAGGGAAGGATGGAGATGTAGAGTAAAAATGTGGAATAAGCTGTAGATCCAGATGAAAGGAAATTATCTAAATGGTTCTGACTTGTTAGCTTTGACTTTTAGGAATCTAATATCTGCAATTGGAATATCTCCACCAGCATTCATTTTTCACTGAACTAAAGTGTCCTGCTGCAAACATTTCAGACCCATCAACACACTTAGCTCGCCATCAGAATTGCTTCTTCCCTCTGCATTTCTCTATTATTAATACACCAACCCTGCAGTTGCAGTTCTACCAAAACTTTTCTACATGGGCTCACTAATGCTAATTATAGAACTGAACTCAAAAGCCTCTCAGGCAGTTTTCACACTTTGAACCAGTCCAGACCTCAGTCACTTTAAACTGGGGCACTTTAAATCACTGTGTGTGGTTTGTTTTTGTTCTAGATGGACATCACTAACCTCTACCTGTAGTATGTATGCATTCCTTATACCCGGAAAAAATGATTTTAAGTCTGATGCGGGTATTTGTAATGATCGTTTGTGCTGCCTCACGGCCTGTGCATCTTTCCATTTCCTCTGCAGCAGTGTGAATATAGCACACGGGGGCACGTGAGACATGCGATGCAGCCATGTGAGACACAAAAACGGTGCGACAGTGAGAGGAAGAGAGATGCTGTATCAGGTCTGCTGTTAAATATAAGCCTGTGTAGCAAATAAGGAAGAGGAAATGTAAAGAAAATGAAAAGAAAAGTGGAACAGGATGCAAAAATGCAGATTCTGTGTTCTCTCTACTTTTTAATATGCCATTTTTAAATGCGTAAGTCTCAGAGCAGAGATGAGAAGCTTAAATGTGACATGCAAATTTTAAAAAGTAAGCCTGTAATCTGGAGGAAGGCTATGTAGTATGATTGAGAAGGGTAGCACAATTATCAGCGACTAGCTGTCCCTCAAAGTAACTTATACAGGACTAAACACCTTAAAGCTTTATTTTTTTCAGTGTATTTATGTTTATTAACACCATCTCAACTTTCCACTGTTAAGCTGAAATAAAACGAATCTCCTCGTAAATGTACCTGCATCTCGTGGATATGAAACACATGATGATGACATGTAAGCCCCTTGATTAGTCTATGGCTAATGACCTGGTGAAACTAAATGTAATATGTAATGGGCTTTGCTGTTTTTATAGCTCTTCTAAAACCTGAGTTGAAATGTGTTTTGAAAAATGAAAACAAACTAACATCAAAAACATAAAAACACAAAAGAACATGAAAGCAAAATATGTAAGTATAAAGAAGACATTATAAAAGGTTTTTAAAACTGAGTAATCGATTAAGCTGTTTTAAAAGTTCACAATCACACTTGTTTCATTTCTGTAACGTAGAACATTGTAACAGCAACCGATCTGACGGCTCTGAGTGCAGAGTGAAGGGTAAATGGCTGACATCATTGTTTAGATGTAAACAAGAAAAGACTATAAATCATGTTTTGTTGGTGAAGGCAGGCATTCCTGTAAACTTTCTGCATGGGCACAAAAAATTCACAGTGCCTGCTTGTAGTGCAGTGCGATTATATTTCTTTATCTTTTGTTATCCTTGTGGTAACCATCATTGCTTACTTCCTTGTTTATTCTGATTCACAACTGTAATATTTTTTGCTGATATGCAGCATCTCAAAAAGCTGAATTTGTAGAAAACAATAAAGTAGCCATACTGAGCAATTAGGTGAGTTTCACTTATTATGCTACATACCTTTAACTAATTGCTGTGCCTCATTGTTTTGTGGAAAACTAGTTGTGCGTTGCTTAGCATGAAGTAAATAAATAAATAAATAATTAATGAGTGATATCTTTATTAAAACAGTTCTTGTTCAGCTGTACTGTAAACACATATATCAGTAGCTGCTGGAAAGGTACCCGCACATACAAAGGGTGTCAAAACTACAACACAACAAATGTCCAGCCTCACATAAATAATTTAACCATTTTGTATGGAAAAGCATCTCTGGTTGACAGCACATCCATCTTTTCAAGAGAGAATTGGCCTCGTTTGTTTGGTGTGTGTAGAAATCTTTTTTTTTTTTTTTTTTTACCCAGAAAACACACAAAATCAATAAGGCATGCACACCATACAATTTTATTGTTATTACTGAGTGTATGTTAGTGAATCTCAAGCATTTAAAATTACTGCGTGTAGCAGGCACTGCTACTTTCGCTTTCCTTCACCCAAAGTGGTGAGGTTGTCTAAAGGGAGAAGATGAAACCAGTAAAGGCTGAAACTAAGAAATAAGAGTTAATAATATGTATACTTTATTAATTCCCGTTGGGAAATTTGTCCTCTGCATTTAACCCTTTCACTCAGTGAAGCAGTGGGCAGCCAACAATCCAGCACCCAGGGAGCAGTGTGTAGGTACCTTGCTCAGGCGTACCTCAGAGTAGCCGTTCAGTGGATTTGAAACCCCGACCTTCCGATCACGGGGTGACCAAAAGCAGCTATTGGAGAGTTTAAGTTATAACGAGCAAGAATGGAAGCTTTTGTCATGAATTTGACACGTTAAGCATTTGAAACTGTGGATGTCATCATTGTGCATTAAATGTTTGTCATACCTTCATCGTCTGTGCTCATGCACGGCCGGTGGCATTTCTAAATTTGTTTGTACAAAGCCGGGAGGAAAATACTGATTAAATATTCGTGTGTTTGAAGAGCTTGTGCACCGATTTGTGTGTAGTTACTGTTAGTGAACGATGCCCCGTGCCTGTACTGTAAAGGGAATGCTTTTAAAGTGTGTAAAGTCGTGGCTGTATAGTTGTAGCTTTAATGTGCACAAGAAATCCTGAAATCCATCAGTCAAGTTGGCCTGCGGTGCCTGAACTTCATGCTCACTGTCAGGAACAAACATATGGCACATTTGTGCATGCCTTCCCTTCGTGAGGTTCCTCTCTTGATCTCTGTGATCTCCCAGCTGAAATATTGATGTAAGGAGACTGTTCTTTTTTTTTCTTTTTATATATAGAAGGTGGCCTCACTTTTTCAGGACTGTCTGTAAGGAGGAGATCTGTGCTGAGGCTTTGACAGATCTCCAGTGTAGACCCAACTTTTGTTCTCGTGTGTCAGCCTGCAGGAGTTTCGGTTTCTTTTTTCTGTTTTTGTTCAGATCTATACCTTTCTCTATCCCTCAGCACACTTTCACAGCCTGATTCTTTCTCTTTGCTCTTTATTTTTTGTTCTTTTGAAGACGCCTTGTTTCGTACCGCTGCAGAGATTTCTGCATTGCATTATTTTCTCCTTGATAACCTGTTAAATAAGATTAGGACCAGAGTATAGAGAGAGGTTGGACGCTTGCAGTTTATCCTTAAAGCAAATATAGCTAAATAGGATATGTCACTCATGATGTCACTGGAAGCTCTTCAACCACATGTTAATATGATTGAGATTATTATCCAGATATTTCTTTTCTTCTCCAATTTTGTAAGAGCTATTTGAATCATTGTAAAACTCCAAAACCATCACTGCCTCTGATTAAGCTCCTGCAGTAGTTTGTGTTCTGTGCTCCAACTTTGATCCTGTCCTCAAAGTCTTAAGTCTTTAGAGCAAGCCTAGCTTTGCAAAGTGGTCCTCCCCACTTCCCCACCTGCAGAGCTCATATATTTTTCAGCAGCAGCAAGCTTGGGGGACAGCCAGGTACACTATTAGAGGGATGACTCAGAAGTGGGACTGGATGGCTTAACAGACTGGAGGTAATCCTGCCTTCTCGACCTGAAAATAGTCTTTCCAACATCTCTTCCCCCCTGTTTCATTTTGCAACACTTTTCCTTTCAGATACCATTCTGCATAGGACTTTCTACATATTTTATATTTGTCTTTCCTTTTCATCACACTTAAACTTGACCTCGACCCTCCACAGTTTTGCGCTCAAGTTTTATTTTCACTCCCATTTCATCTAATCACTCATTTCAGTTCACCTTCTCTTTATTTTTCCCTTTCTCCTCCTGTTCTGCATCCTTCTCAGTGAAAGGGAATTACTTTAGGAAGCAAGTGAGGCTGGGCTCACATGGCATGAAGGGCAAAGACGCACAAAGGGAGCGAGGTTGGAGTAAAGGAAAGAATTGATTTTCCAGTTGGAGAGGCCATGCAATGAAGGACCAAGTCTACCCTCGGGGCTCTGGCTCGTTATGGGAAAGGCCAGCCAGTGACCTTAAGACTCAACTGATCACGTTTTTCTATTCACAGATAAAGGCTTCTATTGGTTTTTATTGGAGTATTTATTCAGAGTAAAGGTTTGGAGCTGACAGATCAGAAAGGTGTCTGAGATCATTTTGGCTTTGTGAGAGTGTGTTACAGGGTATTATGTGTGTGTATACATGTGGGTATGTTGCTGTTTATGTGAGCCTAACCCTGTTTGCCCTTCACACGGAGCACAGCACAGCATCCCCTCTGGCAATTCAGCAGCGCGGTAGAGATGGGAGAGGTAGAGATGGACGGAGAGAGAGGCATATCTAAACATACTCACACCAACAGTCCCATTTCCTGGCTGGCAGCCATGACAGATGGGGGAGTTCAGCTCACGGGGGTTGCCATGGAAACCAGCATCGGTGGTAGTCTGAGCTTTTCCACTCTAAGCAGAGATGGAGAGCTGCACACACACTCTGCAGAGGAGTGCAGCGTGGGCAGCAGAAGCCTTTCGCTTGTTGTTTATGACTTCTTGTTGTTGTTGTGCAACAAGTCGGCGTTATCGGTTCACATTTCAGGGACAGAGATGGGAGGCAGTAATTGCGGATAATGAATTTGTTTATGCCACGATCGGTAATTGTGCCACTGAAGAAAGTGTGACAAGACAAGCACTTGACTGAACAGAGAGATGCATATTTATTTATCACACTTTCAGCTTCCTGTCGCCAGCCCTCCTGTCTACATTTCCATCTTCCCCTCCACCAGAGAGCAATTATCACTCTCATCTTCTCGTTCCCCTCCTCACATTTACATCACCTCGGATTTCTCTCTCGCTTTCTGCTAACAGCAACCACACGATTTATGCCGTTTTCTTCTCACTCTTTGATTCCCGTCATCGATCCTGTTTAAGAGCAAACGAGGCAGAGCACCCGTTCACCCAGAAAGGGTCTAACTAGATGTGACAGGCACTAAAAGCCAATCCACTGCTGTGCTCCAACCCAGCACCACCATATGGATCATTCCTTCAACAGCAGAGCTGCATGAATTCTTCTCTGTTATTCATCTTAATTTTCTCAATCTGTGAGCTGAAACATGCTCGTACATACGTCTCCACTGTGTTGAAGGTTATTAAGATGCACAGCACCGTAATCATACACATTTCTCTCCCACATACACTCGTATACACCCACATAGCATAATCACGATTTATTTCCATAGCACGTTAGCATCTCATACATATATTCTTGCTTTAAAAACACATTCACACACACACAGATATAAAATTCTGTCATGGCGATCGCCAGGGCTTTATTCAGTTGCTCCCTGTAGCTTCATTTTTTATCGTTAAAGAGTTAGGAACTGAGAAATTTAGCTGCCTACTTATTTTTCCATTTAAAAGAATATTTCTACTCTGTTTTTTGGGCGGGGGGAATATTTGTTTGTCCAACAGCAAAATCATACTCACGAATATAAGTCTGCATCTGCCAGCCTCTTAGCTTAGCTTAACAACACAGTCCTGTCAACTACTAAACTACTGACTATACTCAATATTTAGAAGCAAAGTGAATACATTTAGCTCAAATGAAATTGCAAGTTTTACACTTACATCTAGTTATATTCAGAAATGAATGAGTCATTGCAACATTTTGGCTGCTGTTAGCCTGCCAGCTGCCCAGTACTGCAAACATTTACAACTTGCCAAGCGTTTGACCACATGTAATACTAAAGCCTTGTTCACTGTGATGACTAGAAATCTTAAAGACTGCACTCTGTCAGCATTACATGCAGCTTGTAACTAGTGACTGACACCATAAAATCATCAGGAAAGTGTTTACTTAGTTTTTTTTATGCACTTTTTTTTAGCAAGAGAAGTTGCTTGCTGTTTTCCATTAGAAAGAAACCAGTTTTAATGCATTATCCATAATAACTTTACTTTTCAGACCCAGAGGCTACATCCATATTTTATATACTACATCGTGTGATTGTTATTGGATGAGAATGAGTGCAGGCAGTCTGCAGCTATCATGTTAAGTTGTATTTAATTGACATTTCCAGCAAATAGCTTCACATCACGGTCCACCTACACACCAGTTTTTATTTTTGTTGTTAGAGTGAATAGCTGTCGTCTAAGGGTTCAGGTGAGAAAAACAGACATGCTTTGATTTGACAGCCTGGATCATCAAGCACGTTCCAGGACCAAACCAGCACAGTGCCAGTTTGTACTCGTCGAGTATTCGTTTCAAATTGGTACACAAATACTGGCCATTTACTACCTTTAATGATCCATTTGAGCAGCATGTAAACAAAATACTATGTGTGCCCTTTTATATAAATATAGTTCAGATGGTTTTCAGTGGCTGATTCAGAGTAGAAAAGGCTCTGCAAGTTTCTGCAAAAACTTAACTGCAGCCACTACTACTAGTGCTGCTGTCTATTAATGCTAGCATGCTTTATACACTACTAGCAGTCACACTTCTAGGTTTAGACTGATTTGACACTAGATCACATGACACAGACATTAGAGTAGGTCTGTAACGTTTACAGCCACAGTAATTTAAAACGCCTACATGGGTGTGCAGTGTTTCTACTGTACCCGTGTATTTTCGTGCTGTGGCTTTGAACAGGGTGCAGCGGCAGTGTTTCTGCTGTCTTGACCATACAGGTCTTTAAAAGATTCAGCTTACAAACTAGTCTGCATCACATATCCAATGTGAGGTGCGATCGAATCTTTGCTGCAAAAAACACATTTTGGCCGATCTCCCCTTGGAGGTTTCCCTCCTTGTGCAGTTCTGGACTGCTTCCAGCACAGCTGTCACTCCATGGAGGTCCCCTCAACACTTGGATGTGCACTATGTAATTTCACCATGGATCAGTTTTCATGTTGAGAATCATCACTAGTAATAAGAACTAGTTCTATGATAAGTATTCATGCCATGCTTGTCATTCTTCAGCGGGGTTGTGCACCGTGAATTCTTTCCTCAGGGTCAAACACTTATTTGAGTCTTGGGTCATCACGAAACCTGCTCGTCACATTTGACTATCTGCAGCTTCATCCTCGTTCAGCAAATTTAATCCCAGTTGCAGGTTTCTGTTTTGACACACTGAATGCACATCACAGAGGCACATGTGCAAGGCGACAGGATGAAGCAATCTAAAAAAAAAAAAAAAGCATAATCAGCTAGATTTAATCAGATAATGTTTTTGAATTTTACGGCTGAAGTCATTAAACTTAAAGATCACATTTTGTACACTACTGCAAGTTAGTGCATGCTTTTTTTTCTTTAGTAGACTGGATTTCTCCTCCTCACTCCAAATTTAAAATCTCCATGAACCGGCTGATGGGGTTTTTGTTGTCCCTTTCTGACCTTGTAATAAGTCTGTGGTTGCTTGAGTGCACAGTGGGGGATTGTTAGATTTCTCTCTATAAGACTTTCTATGTAAAGTGACCCAGGGTGACATCTGTTAGTTGGTGTTACGTGAATAAAATTCCAAAGGATCTCTTTGATCTTCTGCCACAATCCTTTAAGCTGATTCCTGAGTTCAAAACTAAAAGGCAAGTTAGCCGCTCAAGTTTAAGCAACTCGAGGTCTTTCAACTGTGTTTTTAATTTAATACACTTTATAATTTAATTAGATTTTGTATTTCACTTTATACATCTTAATTTAATCATATATCTTTTCTGACTTTTATTTTAAGCATTACACAGAATTATTATGTTGTAATTTTGTTTGTAGACCGTGGATGTAAAAGCCCAACAATGGACACGAGCTGGAAATTAGCAATAGCTATAGACTGTATGTGCAGCACATCAGTTTCATGCTCCATATGAGGACTATGTTAGATTGCATTGTCCCTTTTTAAATAAATACGAATTAAAAAATTTTATTTTTATGGTATATTTGGATCACTTCCCTCTGGTATTTTTTTCCATCTCACTTAAAAGCAGTTTTTCTGTCTTATATGCTCTGTCATTGTTGTGCACAACAGTACCTGGTTTCATAAAAGTGTGTCTGTGTGTACATATGTGAGTCTGACAGTGTGCATGACTGAGAAGGATTTTGTTTTTATGAAAGGAGAGTTTTTTTCTGAGCAAGATTTGTGGCTCCAAGATTTATTATTACTGCGTGAGTGTGACTGTGCATATACAGTAAGAGCATTTACAACATGAGCGTGTGTGTGTGTGTGTGTGTGTGTGTGTGTGTGTGTGTGTGTGTGTGTGTGTGTGTGTGTGTGTGTGTGTGTGTGTGTGTGTGTGTGTGTGACTGTGGTGTATTTCCAAGATTATGATGGAGTAAACATGATTAATGGCTTGTACCTGTGCTCTGCCTCGTACACACATTCTGGTTACTAATGGATCTGCTTATTTTATCTCTGTGCATTAAACAGTGAAACCAGTGAGGCTGCAAATATTTTCTGATTGTAATGACCAGACTAATAATCCGAGGTTATGTTTGCAGATATTTTCATTAAGAACGTCTAATCAGTGTTCAGTAATTTGTCTGAATTCTAACAGGTATTTCTGTCTTTGTATTCTCCTTCCACAGTGAGAAGAGGAAGCTGCAGGTGAACATTGCGAGTCCCATCCAGTGCAGCATGAATGGCAGAAAGTGCACGGTCATCGTTGAGCCCAAGATCAACCAGTCGCAGCCGGACTTCACCAAGAGCCGGTCTGGGTACATCCTGGCTGTTCCTGGCAACTAAAGTGGGCCGAGACAGAAAAAGCAGCTGATTTTGAAGCTGTCTTGAATAATAATGATGATGATTCACTTGTTGTGTTGTTTTGCAGAGCTGCTAATAATGTGACAGAGCAGCTCGGTCCTCAGTTTGGAAAGCAATGCCAAATTTGAATTTTCAGTTGAATTCTAGGCGGGGTTTTTTTTTTATATGCACTATATGATTATGCACCAAAGAGGTGTTCGTTCTTTTTTTAGAATCAAAAATTGAAATGATTTGCTTTGTGCAATATTTTTTTTATTGTGCATTGATTATTTTGAGTGGAGGTGAGAGGAGATTATGCAGCAACTGTTCTCAGAACCACTGATGTTGCATAAGAGACAAAAAAAATAAAATCCAAAGGCTTTGCAGCAATTCATAATCCCTGCAGCTCCGTGTGTAGGAGCCACATCAAAAGTGAAACCATAAAAAATTAAGTAAGAGAAAATTCATGTATGACTTTGATTCATCTAAATTGCTTTAAAACAGTAGAAACCTGTTTTTGTTTTCTAAATAACTTTAATTATAATTACTTTAGTTGCAGACTTGCCTGCGTAAGCGGTGAGTGGAAGGTTGTCCACTTATAGTTTTTGTTTCAATAGTCACAATCACTTAAAAGGACAGTGAGCGAGAATCAAATAGCACATTTTTCTTTTAGTTTTAGTCACAGGGTGTTGAGCTGGATGTGTTGAGCACATCCTGAACTTTGCAGCCAGCAACACAGGAAAAATCTACTAATTTTAATCTTGTAATCTTATAGTTTCTGTGCGATGTCTGCAGTTTTATAATAAACACGCTAATGCTGCTTATGTGAGGTTAGAACGTGCTGTTTGTGAACAGCAGTGCAAATATGTGTGCATGCAGAACTTACACTGCATTTGGTGTAAACAGGGATTCTGTAACTCGTTAACAAAAGTCAAATAAGTGGATGATGACATAAGCGTTACTTTGTTCCCTACAAGTGTTTTCAGTCCATATTTTCTCTAAACGTGAGACTTCATGTTCTTACTGGCCAGTACTGTATAATCCCATGTGAACTCCAGCTCCTAAATGCACTCTCATTTGCTGTCTTTGTGTCTAGTGAATAGCCTGATGACTTGTAGTGGCCCTTAGTCCTTTGGAATAGGCTTCCACTTGACAAATATCCCCTTCATCAAAGGAGAGTGAGTGAGTGTGTGTGAGTGCGATTGAGGAAGTCTGTGTGTGTGTTGATTAGCTCTTTTCGCTCTTCACTTCTTGGCTCAGAGAGGCTGGCTGGTAGCCACCAAGAAGGAGCGAGGACAGAAGGGTGTGACGTCCTTAGTCAGACTGCTGTCCCCATGACTTTTCGTATATTTTGTGGTCTATTCAGAGACTTCATTTACATCTTATCTCACTAAAAAAATTAATCACACTTCTCAAAGTGTGAAAAGCCAAATTGTACTAATCTAATCATCAGCGCGTGAAAGTGGCTCTGGGTCTGGTTTGTAATGTTCTTACAAGCTGTTAGGTGAGTGTCCATTGTTAGCACATTCCAATATGCTGTTTTTGTGTTTTTTAGATTAATTACAACAAAGTGTGGCAGCATAAAAATTGCAATATCTGTCTTTATGTGCATTGGATGGTGATATTCAAATTTCGGTGGTTTTCAGCAGTGCACATACAAACAAAACCAGGAAGCTTCCTGCAGAGTAGATCTTGAATTGTAAACACAGATGGCTGTGAAACTACAGTCGATGAAAGCCTGATGCTCATCTTCAGTCAGCAACAACACTCTTTGCTTTTCTTGTGTAAATACAGTTTTGCTACCATGCAACAAATATATAAGCTTAAAAGTAAAAACTCTTGACTCTGGCAGTTTTAAAATCATTCACACATAACCTCATTTAGTTGGTTTTTCAGGGTCTTTTGATAAAAGTTCATAATTTTGATCAGCCGATGACATTTCTACTTGTTAAGAAAAAAATGCTTGACAACAACATTTTTATAGCTAGAAAGCTGCATTCAAGAACTTCACAGACGCAGGTATTGAGCTATATGCAGCACTTAACATACTAATAAAATAAAAATTAAAATGGGTTCTTTCTGATTTGTCATTTGTCACCAAAAACATCTGCTAATGAAAGTCAGGTTGGTTCTAAAATAGGGAAGGAACAGTTATGCTGTCGGATGCTTTTGTTGAGTCCAAAGATTATCGGAAACTTTTAGTACTATATAATTATTCTGCCCACAGTCACAGGGCTGCATTGTCTCTGTGTAAAGACACAGGAAAGAATCTGGGTTAAGGAACAACAGCCCAAGGTTAGCAATGGAGTTCCCTCTGTGTCTGCCCTAGTTGAAGAGGCAGGCTTCGTCACAACTGAGAGGAAAACTTGTTAGCAGTCGTTTTAGCCACAGTTCTCCGACTGTGTCTGAGTGTTGTATGAACAAGTCATTTATCTAAATTAGCTTGTGAGTGCCCCTCTCCCCCATTTTTACCTCAGAGCTTTTCTGCTGGATGACCTTGTCCTGTTGCTTGATAAGACACAGAGTTGTTTGGGGAAATTGGTGCATTCGTGGTGTGGATTAAGGAAGTGACATTGGCAGCGCTAATAGGTGGTTTTCAGAGGAGCTCAGCAAAGTCTGTGTGTGTGTGTGTGTGTTAGCTATAACACTGCAGCTCTCCATATCCTCCAACATGCAGTAATCTCCCACAGGGCTTGTCCTCTCCTCTCCTCCTCTCTGCGCGGCTATTCACCGCTCATCATTAGGATGGACTCGGTGTCACTTCTCACTTCAGCGCTTCTCTCGTTGCTTTCTTAAGTTAAAGGGGGTTGGTGAACAAAGCCCTGCCCGGGATCCTTTCCTGTACTTGCTCTGCTTCTTTTCTCCTCTCTCCCTGCCCCCATTCCTCCCTCCTTCTCTGTTTTTGCTTCCTCGGTCAAATCACTTGGCTGCCTGCTCAGCTAGGCTGGCTGTACCATCCTGCAAGGCGATGAAGATCCTTCAGGTTTATACAATTCTTCAGTCATCCTGGAGTCGAGAGGTGTGGCAATAAAGAGGGAGAGTACACCTGCAACAAGACAAGGCAGGAAATATAAACGATCAGAAACAAAGCTCCTTTAAATACAGAGACAAAGATCTTAATAAATATGAAGGAAAGGAGAAGATCTCTTTGTCTTGGAGCCAGTGAAAAGCTTTGTCACATCTTTATAGGAACACTCACCTTACCTGTGCTCTCTGACAGGCGTCTTTACCAGCTTTGATTTTACACATTTCCGAATAGTTATTAAATCTGATGCACTAATGACTACCCACTCTGTTCACAACTACATGTGAATTATAGTCTCTGAATTAAGAGCAGTGGCCAAATCAAACCTTCAGCACCTTCAACTTCACAGCCAGCCTGTCAATATTGGGCCATTTCATTGATTCAAGTTGGAAACCTATCCAGAATAGCTCTGCCTCTTTACTGTCTGTAAATACTGACACACATACTTACTCACCTTGTCTTTGACAGAATTTCATGCCCTCAGCTCCAGAAGGAAGCATTATAGAACCTAAAAAACATATATATATATAAAACATAACTAACCCTCCGATAGCTTACATTTCATTCACCTGTATTTTGTTTTTTTTATACCTTGAGGTTATTTAAACATACGTGTTTTGAAACTGATGGAAAATTAGTGCTGCAGGTCTGCAGTGGATCAAGTGTGTTTTGGGCACCACAGCTCTGCACTGGGAACATGACTGAAAACTATATCTGATGTCATGTAGTGTAGATGACAAACATGCAATTTCATTTTCACAATAATCTTCAGTACTTGGGCATTGTAGATTTAGCAAAGGTTACTGAAGCACACATACAGTTGTTGTGGATGTAACCACTGCATCAGAAATGCATTGATGCACAGTTAGTGCAATAAATGTTATACAGCACAAAATAGTCTGTGCATTCATTTTAATGGAGGGACATGTCGCCCGGTAATACAGTGATCTGGATGGCACATGTTTTTGGATATGTACACAGTGTGTTGTTGGCTGTGGGGTTTTCACGGGATTTATTAATATGGAAAAATCACAAAATTTATTCTTTAATGATTTTTATTAAAATCTTTGATGTGCGAGTCTAATCAAAGATAATTACTTTTCCTTTATGCTGATTAGAAGTTTTACCATAAGATTAAAAATCAAAGGCAAGATCAAATATGAATGTTAACATTTATGGACTTGTGCCATTCTTCACTTTATTGTGGCGTGCAGTGAGATGCAGTCTCTAGTTTCTGTTATCAAGCCCATCCATGTTAGCCAAAGTGAAACAAATTCCCTTTTCTTTATTGTAATTTATTCTGTCGTCTGTAGCTTTAAGCTAAATCTGTATGTATGCAGCATTCGTTCAGCAAGTGCCTAATTTTATATTAAGTTTGTATTTTGCATATTTGTGTAAGATGTCATTAGTACCATAAATATACTGTAATATATTTATGGTACGTCTAAAGGGAAATGCTGTAATATTCTGTATGAATGCTAGTTATATTTCTTAATGAAAGCAATTTCAATAATTGATTTATTAATAAATTTATTTGCTTCACTAAGTGATTCCCATTGTCCTTTTGTTGCATGTGTGTGCCGTCATGTGCTACAGGCATGCTCAGATAAGAGGTCATTAATCTGTAAATGATGTAAAGGCTAATGTTTTGTTTCCCAGTCGTAGTCTCTAACACATGATGCGGTAATAGCTGGGCAGAGCGCAGTGTTAATCCACCCACTAACAGCTGTTTCTCCGGTTGACGTCGAGACAGCTAAAACCTCTGCAGTTGGCATGACAACACCACTTCCCACCGCCAATGTGTCACCAGCCATCATCAGCTATCTCAGCAGGGGTTTATAATCCACTGGCTGATGGATGACTATCTGCTGCAAAGAGTGGGATGAGTCTACTTTTCTTCAAGGCCAGTGACTAACTGAGGCCGGACTGACTGATCTGTTGGGTAAATGAATGAGCAGAGCTCAAACTAACCCAGAAACGTCTGTCTCGGTGTGGGAGGTTTCCAGTACATGTGAAGTAATGTACGGATTTACATTTCTGGGGTCTGTTCTGCAAAGATAGACTCTGACTATCACTCAGAGATGTTAAACATACAGCCATACATTAAAAACATAGACTGTATACTAAAAAAGGACCGAGCCACAATAATGTTACCAGTTGGTTTCGGACTTGAATTTAGGGGCCGATGGCGCGATATGGCAGCCTCGTTTCTGTCAGTCTGCCCCAGGGCAGCTGTGGCTACAACTGTAGCTGCCTCCACCAGTGTGTGAATGTGAGAGTGAATGAATAGTTGCATTGTAAAGCGCTTTGGGTGCCTTGAAAAGCGCTATATAAATCCAATCCATTATTATTATTATTATTATTATTATTAGAAGCCTCGGTGTTGACATTTTGGTCAGTGTCAGGTTTGCTTATTGGAGCCACATGGTGGAATTAGGAGTTACTTATAGCGAGAAGCATCTATAAAGTGTACAGGTGCAAAGCTCAGGTGTAAATGCTTTCAAGATGCCTACCAAGCAACAAACTAATAAAATACCAGAATTTTAATTTCTAGAATATGGAGTTATTGGATGTCTTGCCAGCAAAGTAAGTTATATTATTTGTAAAATAGCTCTATAAACAGTGACACAGTGGTTAGCACTGGTGTCTTGCAGCAAGAAGGTCCTGGGTTCAAATCTACTGGCTACCTCTTGTCCCTGATTAGCTTTTACCCACAGTCCAAAAACAGGCTCATTAGGCTAATCAATGATTTGTGTTGCCACCCGCAAGACTGGCAACAGCTGCGCTAGGCTCCAGAGCACCCATGACCCCGAACTGGATAAGTGGAAGAAGATGGATGGCAACCTAGCAGACAGCTGTCTGTGTCGGCACACCTGTTCAAAATGGGCACACGCCTAATTCCAGTTATTAAAAATTTCACACAATATACAGTTGCTATGAAGGCGGAAGCTTTCCATAAAGAGCAAACCCATTTTTAGCACCAGGCTTCAAACATGCTTTTTAATGCTGCCAAGAGAGCGATTATCAACCACGTGGTTACAAAGGAAATGTATATATTTCCTGACCAGTTGCAAGTTGTTAAGAACTTAAGTAGAGGTTTCAAATTGCTAATTGCGCTGAGGTGTTTTTGTTCTTGACAATGACAATTATTGCTGATTATTTTGGGAAGACACAAAACATAGCTGACTGAGCTTTTCTTTAACAACATGAGAAAATATTTATGCTTGTGATTGTTGAATAAAAGGTTTGCAGTAATGTAAAGCATAAATCACTGAGGCTCAGGATGATCTCAGTGGACTGATGACAGCCTCACTCCACTACATTTCTATTTCTACTACAGTCTCTAAAAAAAGCTTGTTGTTGCTGACTCTATTTCCATCAGCACACAACAGAATATGATAGATTTTTATCTTTTAACACCACTGGTGAGCAAAGGAAACATGGCTCTTAATTAAGTAGCCTTAATTTGACCTGTCCTGCCCCTAAGCCATCAACGGTAATGTGCAGACCATCTGGTTACACATATTAACACCTACAATCAGAGAGGCTACTCTAATCTGTGAAATCAAATCAGGTCTTTCAAAACCCCACACATCTAGAAAAAAAAGAAAACCTGATACAAAAAACTATGGATGACAAAGTTGCACTCTGTATATTTACAGCTGTCACCAACAGTTTTATAGCACGTATGTCTCTGTCCCGCATGTGGGGGTTTCAAGGTCATTGCTCAAGAACATTAGTTGTGGATGTGGAGGCTAGGATCAGTTTTGCCAACACAGTAAAAGAGAGCCGAACAGAGCATGAACTGCCAGTTCAGATATAAACACAGGTGTGGAAATTAAAAGTTATATTTTCCTATGGCTCAGTAACACTGAACCTAGTACAGAGGGCAATTCCACTTCCTATTAATATTGTTCTGACAATGGCTGCAATTCACCTAGAGGGCACTCATGAGATAGTCCTCAATGAACTGAACTGAAATACAATATACAGCTTAAACAAACCATCTTCTGTTATGACTTTATTGTTTTCTAAGTCTTACAGGAAAGCAGATTTCCTCCCTTTATGGCACGTGTTTTCATAGGTAATCTTAGGAGTGTTGTTATGAGCGAGTGGTGTCTAAATAGTGCTGGCATAAAAGTCCACTTTGTCCCACTGGACACAAACTGGCTGCAAATCGAGAAGGTTTACAGCAGAAAATGCTCACGAAATGGTTCTGAATGGGCACGACTGAATAAAGCTGAACTAAATTATTATTGATCTATGATCCAATACAAAAAGGGAAGACAGTGAAGACAATTTTGCTGTAAGACACTAGCATTGAGCTCATTCATATTGACTGATCACTTTCAGGATCATTGATAGTACAAGACTCCATTAGCAGTGATAGCACAGAGTCTAACTATATGTTAGAAGAGTAGTCAAAGAAGCACATGTGTGTATAAGAAGCAGCTGGTTGTGGTGGGTAAAAGTACGGTGGCCCTGAGAGGCCAAACGGACTGCAACTTCAGAAAAAAGTGACTGCCAAAGTTATAACAGTTAAGTAGACGGTGTATGTGTTTTACAGAAATTGTGCTGCGATTGTAAGACATATGTACAGTGGCCAGCTATCTTAAATTTCACAACAATAAGGCATCATGACAAGATCTAATAAATAACTGGGGGTTTTATTTTGAAGAAACAAACATTAGAATCCTGAGAATTTAAAGAATCCTGTTTCCCAAGAGCCTTTATTCTGAAAATGATGGAGCTTAGATAAATGACTCAATAATAGAGCCGCTTTGGTTTTTCCATACTTTACATCCACACTAAAAGTCACAAACAGTCAGTGACTGTGAGAGAAGGATAAAAAATTTAAGATGGGTTGAAGTTGTCTGCAGGACAAACATTTGATTGAGAAAGAGACAAGTCTTTGCTTCCACCAATCAGAAGAACGGACGGTTAAAGAAACAGAGAACGGAGATTTAAATTAAACAATGTAATGATTATATTCAAGTCAGTCAGCTTGTCAGTGTGTGTACCTGTGTAAGCGCCCCAGCAGTTAGTTATTCTTGTCATGTTGTTGTGTGTACACAGAGACATCTGGGTAATATTTCACTCCAGAGAAAGTTAAAATTCAGAACCACAAGTCTCATTAACATGATTTAAAAAAGAAAAAAGAAAAGAAACATGAACCCGAAAAAAGTTGCTCTACAGATCAGCGGTTGGGTGAATTTACCAGAAGAGGTTATTTCAGCTTTATTACACCCTGTCACTCAAATGCCTCCACATTAAAAAGTCTAGATTTGTTGGTTTTGAGGAATTGTTGCTCTAGAGTGAGAATTGTGGGCTCGCAAACATCATGTTGAAGAAAAACTTCTCTGCTCCTCCAACTCTGACAGTTCATAAGCCCAATCTAGCCTTCTCATTCACCTGAATGGGAAAAGATTTGGGACGATTTTTAAAGAATTCAAAGCCCATAAAACAAACATGTTACAAAGGTATAAGCAGCTGTTTCGTTGCTGGGCTGGTTGTTTTGGTGTAACAAGCAAACAACAGGGATATATGCCTGTGATGTGACTAATGCTTACAGAACATTTTTCACTACAAACTAAGCCCCTGATCTAGGAATCATTGATCCATCCATCTGTTTTCTTCCACTCATTTAATTCAGCTCTTAAACCAGTTGAGGCAACCCCGGACAAATCACAGATCTATCACAGGATCTAGAAAGTAAACTGTATCTAATTGCTTGACAATTTGAAAATTGATAAAGATAAAAATGCAAATAAATATAGCCCTGCAACATTTCTGGGCTACAGCTGCACAGTGCTCAACTGACTTCATACTTTTGAAATCTTGGAAGCATCACTTATTGATTTGGAAGTCCTGAGTATTTACCATAATTCTCCTCAAGGCTGGGAGACTTATTGATAACAGCTCTGGGCACTTACTTGGTAGTTATTTTGATGCATTGTTTAAATTAATTTTCAAATAAATGAACCATCTTTGCTGTTGCAGAATTCTTCCATAGACTGCAAGCCAGGCACGTACCATACTGTGTCACCACCCATGAGCTAGCTGTCAAGCTATCGTTTTAGACCAGATTAGATTTTGGTGTTTACTGGGCTGCTTCCACGGATAAATCCACACAAACCTAATAAAGCTCTTTCCCTAAGAAAGAAGATGCTAATATCAGATTTCACACACATTAATCCACCGCCGGAGGCACAAAAAGACAAACGACGGCCTTGAACGATCAGTGCATTTTATTTTTTTCCATCACAGTACAAAAATAAATTAAAATAAGCAGAAACAAACTAAAAAAAAAAAGTTTCAATTACAGCAACAGCTTTTTTGTCTTTGTCAGAAAAAAAAAGATTGTTTTTTTTTACTGAATAGCATCAACGCCCCTCCCTCAGCCCATCATGGGAAAAACCGAGTCCTAGTATCAGTGTGGCTGGAGAAAAACAACATGTCACACATTCTTCTGTACAGTTAAAATGCTGTCATTCACACACACACGCGAGCGCACGCACGCACACACGCACACCTTTTTCCATTCGCTCACACGTGCAGCCTTCGACTTTTTTGATTTTAATCACCTTTTTTTTTTATCTACAAAGTACGCAACGAGATACAGAAAAGAACTTGACAGAAATCGTTAACTATCACTTGAGGGGTTTTTTTCATATTTTATAAGCTTTTGAAAGTATTTTTTCAAACAACTACTTAATGATGCAAGTGAAAAAACATGGCACGTTTCAAGTGGGCATGTGGACAGAGAGAGAAAGAGAAAAGGGTGTCTGTTTTGAGACCCTGTATCCCAAATGCCCTGCTTTTTTCTGCTAGAGCAGAAGCCCGTCCAAAGTGCGTGTCCCTCTATTGTGCCAGAGCAAATCCCTCTAAATGAACTGTCTTCTCAGCCAGCGTGTGACTCCCCATCCACAGCAGAAAAAGCCTCAGGTCATGACTGCCTGAGCTCCTCATTTTCTCTGATTCGCGCAAACACAGCGGTGATGAGAGAAATAGAGAGGATGGGTGAGGAGGGGCAGATCTTTCTGATCAGAGCTTTCTGTTGGCACTGCCAGCTTTTTAGACAGATTTTCAGAATACTGCAAGCTAAAGAAGTTCACACAATTTCTCTTAAGACACCAATTGTGAAGCTTATGTTACCAAATACTGTAGCTCATGTAGTAATTGAAGTCATTAGGTTAAAGAATGAGGGATATCTCAAGTATTCTGCATGCTTTCTGTTTGGTTATTCCATGTCTTTGTAACTTCTGATTAAAACTGTGATTAGTCTTCTGCAGCTTGCCTCATCTCTCTCATCAGAGGCCATGCTGATGGATTATCCTAAAGGGTGAGCTGTGCTTTTCTGCAGTCGAGATGCAGGAGTCATTGCGGTTTAATTGATTTATTCCACCGTAAAAATGGTTTGTGCTTTCTGTTACTGATATGTGGGGGACAGCAGGTTGGGATAGCTCCCGATTCAAGTCAGTCTCTCAGGACAAAGGATATTCTCGGGGTGATTCTCATAACTAACAGCTCAGCGTGAGTCAAGGTGTCCTTCGGGATGCCACATCGGTGATGGTCAGATTTAAGCATGGTTTTGATCTAACGGCTTTTCTTTTTAAATTAGATATCCACTGATAAATCCCTGCAACATTCATTAGCATAAACCAGATCAATCTTCATTCCCACCAAAGATAAGCACACCGGCTTTAACCACCAAGCCCCCTTCACCTTTTCTTCGTGTCCTTCCCTTAAAGTCTCTCATCGCAGTCTCTCATTTACATTAAATGTGCCTAAATAATACATAAGTGGCAATAAATTAGGTTTCCTTATATTAGTGTGTGATGAAAATCCACCCTTCATTCAACAGCTGGTCAACCTGCTCAGAATTTTCTCAGACGTGTGGGATTTTCATCAAAGATATGGCACTGTTTTAACATTTTCTATGCTGAATCAGAAGCACAAAAACTCAAACATCATTCCAAAATGGTTGCAACACAACCTATAACGACGAAAAGTACAAAAAAAAATTTCCCTGGTAAACAAATAGCCTATTTTATCAAGCATAGCTAAATAAACTAGTGTCACTTTGTTCACAGCATTCTCTAATGCAGATGCAGTTGGTTTACAAATCAAGTAAAAAGAAGAACTGCTCCTGCCCTCCTGGAGACTCTGTAAAATTGCATGGCACACATGCAAAAACGTTACATTTTTCTAAGTAAAAAAAGAAAAAAGGAGAAAAAAATCAAAGAAAACTTGTTCCAGAAAAGCAATAAATAAGCCTCCACAGGTGCAAGCCTCGGAGTAAAACATCCATTAACTTGTTTTATTTTTTTCTAGATGAAAATAAAGTAGGTCTTTCTGAACACACACAACATGACCACTTGTGACTGGCCACATGTCCACTGGCTGTTGTCTTTTCTTTTTTTCTTTTTTTTTTTTATCAAAAGTTCCACAATGCAGTGCTTATTGTCCATCAGGTCGCTGCAGAGCCGTAAACAGAAACCCACGAAAATATGGATCCAGCACTGATGGCCCCTGCTGTCCTTTCCTTAGATGGCCAGATATGCATACAAAAATGTCCAGTCGTATCTGTTTTAATGGAGAGGACGTGGGTGTTGGCATTCCAGAGAGGCAGGGTTTGCAGCCGGGGGTGCCTGCTCATCCGTGAAGAAAGCCAGTCAGGCGATGGCCCTCACCCTCCTGCAGTAAGTAGGCAGTGCACATCACATCGTCAAACAGTCAGAAGGTCACTGCTGCAGCCTCAGTCCTGTCCACATTCATTGCTGTAGATGTAAGCTTCCTTTTCAAAACAACTTTTTTCCTTTTTTAAAAAATTTTTTCAGTATTTTATATAGATATAACATATCTGCATGTTAGCAAAGGATTTACCCAAGTCTGGCATTTCTTTGTTTACATATAACTGTCAAAAAAAGAAGAACAAGCTTTCATTCTTGGGTGTATTCATAATCCATCCTTTGCTGGTTTGGAAATAGTTTTTTTTAAAACCCTAAGCCCCATTTTTTGGTGACCTTTGTGACCTCAAACACACACATATGAGATAAACATGACCCATATCAATCCCCCCTCCTTCCATCAATCAGTCCTGCTAGATGCAAAGTTGGTGTGAATGTCAAACACTTCTGAATCAGTCTAGTTTCTCAGCAGTTTGGACGATTATAAATAAAAAGCATCACAAATATTCTAAATCCCAGACCGGAGGTTGCCCCCACCTCCCCAAACCTCTTCGCTCCCCCGCCCCTACCCCACCCCCAAGCATCCCCTCACCGGTCCAGGCCGATGAGCAGGCGGCTCCTCTCCTCCTCCTTCTGGCTCTCGTTCTTCAGGTCGGCGAACACTTGAGTGAAGTAGTGCGGGTCAGAGTTGATCTGCAGCATCTTGGCGCTCATCAGGTTGATAATGGACAGGCAGCGGTCCCAGAAGGTCTCCTTGGAGCTCTCAACCAAGAAAGGCTTGAGTGGGTAAGAGATTTCATTGCCCATGTAGGAGTAAGACAGGTAGAGGCAGGTGAGCAGCACGGCTTGCAGCTCGTGCTCCGTGGCCACTTCAGAGGAGACCACATCGCGGCACAGCATGTAGACAAAGACCACATTGGCGGGGGTGATGAATCCCTGGTCCTGCCAACCCTGGAGCAGCAGGGAGCGGTCAACACTTCGCAGCCACAGCACTGGGTCAGTGGGTGACAGGTGCTTCAGCCGGTAACAACGTCGGCACAGAAAGTCCCCAAGGCAGCGCAGCAGCTCACTGGTGGAGGCCTGGACGATCACTCTCTTAGGGGTGCCAGGGGCCACATTGGAGTTTGTCAGGGGGGCCTTCTTGACAGACGATGTCGTTGTGTTGGAGTTCTTGGTGAGAGCTGGAGTGCTCTGATCCTGGGTGAAGGTGGACAGGTTGGCGCATGACTGCGACTTCTTCAGGTTCTCGTTGTTCAGGTGGGTAACATTGTTCTGGTAGGTGCCGTTGGGCTGCACCTTCTTGGAGCCTTTCTTCTTTGCTGACACCGCTACGATCCGCTTCCAGGGGAGCACGTTGATGAGCGAGTGGCGCTTCAGGTTCTTGTCTTTGGCGTTCTTGCTGTTCTGGACAGCTGTGTAGTGGCCCACGGTGGCTGGTCCATCTTCAAACAGAGCCGACTTTCTGTAGCTAGGTGACAAAGATAGCACGGTTCCCATGGTGACTGCAGGGAGGCTTCCAGGGGCTTTAGCCGCACTGGTTCAGAAGACGTTTGGAAGGGGTGGGGTGGGGGGGATCCTGAGGGTCTCAAAGCCTGGATGTTTCTGGGAGCTGAGAGTCCCAGGCTACAGGCTGCTGCTGGGCATCTAAAGCGCTGGAGGGGATTGTCCTGTAACGAGCTCTCTGAGGGGATTAGAACCACCTTGACTGTTCTATTTCAGCTCCCTGTCTGCGTCTCAGGATGGCCACTGCTGCTGGAAGCAGAAAAGATCAATAATCAGAAACATAATTAGTAAAAGATCACTCCCGTTTAGATTATCAGTGATTTTTTTTTCATAGAAGCAAACATTTTTCTTTTTCATCAGATAACAGAACCATCATTCACCTTACATCAGATAATATCTGTTTACAATGTTTTCATGCACTCTTGTCTGAGTGCTTTATCCGGCAATCAGGCTTATTAGCAGTATTGATCCCACTCAGTAAGTGGTGGAATGGATCAGCCTATAGCTTAGGCTCATTAGTAAAACGGTATAGACCCCCGCTGCTGCAAATGATCAGCACAATAATCACCTTATAAACGCTTCAGTGTGAAAACGGCGCTTTAGCTGATTTTTATGTGCAGTAGATTATAGAGCATGTAGAGTAATGCACGTGTGATTCGAATAGAATCATGTGTCGTAAATATTTTATAAGAGCTATATTTTACGGTCAGTGGCGACGAGTAAGAGTGAAGCAGGCGCCACCCTTCTCGCTAAAATGGAAGACCGGAACGTAAACACCGTAATAACAGGTGAAGGTCGCGTTTGATCAGCGTAAAAAAACAAAACAAAAACAAAAAACCCCCAATGTCACGACAGTGATGTCCGTTAGAATTAGACGAACAAATACGTAAAGGGATGTTCGCATTTTTTTTATTTGGACGTTGCTCACTGCAGCACCTTTGAACACGAGAGGCAGTCGGTGGATCGACCTCGCTCTCTTGCGCAGGATGCAAGCTGTTCGATCCATCATTCCAGCGCCCCTGTTATCAGCTATTATCAGCCTCGTGGCTCAGTTATTTGTTGCGAGAGAGATACCGAAGCATCAGGCGAATGTGCCTGCGCTGGATTGAAATGAAAGGATTTATTGGCCTGTTCGCCGTGTGCATCGGTTGCTCTCCGTGGTGCTGAAACTGAGCGTCTGCGTCGAAACGAGAACGCTGGTTGTGATAGGCGGTGGCTTTAAAAATGAATCAAATCCTCATCTTTTAAACCTCCCCCGTCCCCGAAAGTGTAACAATGCGTCGATGCATTGTCTGTCTTCACCTTCACAACCCTTTACTTTACATTTATAATCATATTGTCTTAATTGGATATCGCTGCGCATTGTTTACACATAAAATGAATCCACAAGAAGTTAAAAAAAAGCCTGGCTTTCAAAACAAAAACAAAAAAACAGAAAACAGTCCCCCAGATTCGAAGCAAACTTACCAAATCTCCAGCTCAGTGTGAAAATAACTGCGATATCGAGGTGATGCTCCGCGTATCGAGTCTCTTCTTCCCTATGAGGCGTGATAAAAACACGAAACCATCTCGCAGGATATGAATGCAACAAAGAACGCAATCCGAGCTGAGTTTAAAAATATATATTTGTGTATCAAGCAGCGCATCAACACGCGCCTGCTGTCGGCGGTGCGCAGACGACGGCAGGCAGTTGTGGAATGGATGCTTGGATGAAGATGTGCTCCCTCCTGGTCCTCTTGGCCGTGAGATGCGGATGCTGCGAGGGCTGATGTTGTGTTGTGCCACTGACTGTGTGAGGATGGTTGACGCAAAGGCGGTGGTGGGGCGCCGCTATGCGCTCTGTGCGCGGTGTTGTTTCTGATGGGAAACCACCCCGCCTTTAGCCACACACACACACACACACACACACACACACACACACACACACACACACACACACACACACACACACACACACACACACACACACACAGGTGCTGAAAATGAACCCGATGAACTCTTAGCATGTTTTTCTCGTGGCACCCTATAGCACCTGCATAACCAAAGCAACAGCACTCATCTGGAAGTATCTCTCCGCCTACTTGTAATGTGAGCATAGCCCCGGGTTTGCAAGCCTGTTGTGAATATAGGTCCATTGTACAGCCTGATTGGCAGATTTTAATCTCCATACCGTGTTGTATATTTCAGAGGGCTATTTTTACAGTAACTTGCTGTAAAAACCCAACTGTATTGTATTTATTTATTACAAATATTTATATTGAAATAATTTATTCTTATTTATTTCTTTTTAGATAAAGGTCGGGATAAAATATTTAATTTGCCATTTGTACACATGCACTTGATCTGCATAGCCAATGTTCTGTAAAGCCTATAGAGTCAGAGTCAAATAAATACAAATATATATTTAAGTAACCGAGGTAATGTAGCGTTTCTTTTTTTAAATACATAAAGATAAGAAATAAATAAAGTCTTAAGTAATTGTGTAGATTTTATACTTTTATGCATTATTTAACCTTTATTTAACCAGTAAGTCCTTTGAGATTAAAATCTCTTTCTCGAGAAAGATGTGACCAATGCACACCTTTATAAGATTAAAATGGTCAGGTAACAAAAAAGAGAAAGAAACGAAAAAGAAAGCAAATTTATCCATTTCCACTGCATGTTGAACAGAAATCAGTCATATTGTGACAAATGCAATATGGTTAGAGCAACAGAAGGGGAAAAAGGCTTTGCAAGTTGTAGTCGAAAGTCCAAACATTATCCTGGCAAGTATTCTCTTTATCAAGCTTGGTGAGTGTGGATGCGGCCAGCAGCATCTAACATTCTTCATCATTTTATTGTAGGATATATTATATTTATTAGATGAAATTACCATAGCGTTTCTCCATGTGTGGAAATAATCGTCTTTTCTGAAGTGATCACAGCAATAATCTAGGCAGATTTAAGGCTTTGTGTGTCACACGCGTCTCTCAAACATTTAAAAAACACACAGTAAAAAATGCAGTACATTTTAAAAAAAAATACAATAAAGCACGTTTATAGAGAGGGTGATATCATGCAAAACTCTCAAGAGGCAATGTAATCTAAAGTTTTTAATCAGAAAGTAGGTTTTGTGTACTGTGAAATATAGAATTAGTATCCATAGAATTCAGCTTAAATTGGTTCAGTTTTATATCTATAGCACCAACACACAACAAGAGTCACCTCAAGGCGCTTTACAATGCTAGATAATGAAAAGATCAGTATTAGAGTGCAAACCCCAACAATGATGAATCCCTGTTAGCACAATTTGGCAACAGCGGGAAGGAAGAACTTCCTTTTAACGGGAGAGCTCTGGCAGAACCAGGCTCAGGGAGAGGCAGCGTCTGCCACAGCTGGTTTTGGAGTGAGGAAAAAGATAGGAGAACATGGAGAACATTGAGAGACAAGAACAAAACAAAAACTATGAGAGACAGAAGACAACAGTTATTGATATGCAGTAAATTTAATGACATTATTTGTATATGTTTTTCCAATTAGAATATGCTTCAGCAAGAGCACAGAATGAATATCAGCACACATTTAGGGACCCAAAGAGATATTATGACCTGGATACTACGCCGGGGTAAATTTGCACTAAATAAAAATATAATTGCATGATTTTAATCCATAACAAACACACCAAATAGACCACATTAATGTTTTATCAGTTTTTAGACTCTGTCTCCCAAACTGATCTCAGAATAGCACAGCCTGCGCGCATCATTAGGGATGATCGTTCTTAGGGCGGCATTTAGCCACGGAGCTCTCTGAAAGGGATCACATTTTAAACTGAACTTTAAAACTGAATAGAAAATAAAACAGAAAAATAAACAGACCTCTAAAAACTGTAGTCAAGGTTAAAAAAAAAACTGAATACGTCATCAGAATTAACATTAATTTCTCACAGCTGGTAGAAGTGAAGACGAAATGGATCCAAGATTCTCAGTTATTGTGGGGAGAAAATTGTCATGGGCAGAAATAAGAACTAGTTTCTATTTATGTTTTTAATACTGCAACAAAGGAATTTGATGACTACATTTCCCATTATTCCTTTCAATCCCGACATGCAAGATGTACAGTGGCGTCACAGGCGTTTGGTAACGTAGTCCCCGCACGTATTTTTCATTCAGGCAGCATTTGAATAAGGAAGATGGCGGCTGCAGCGGTGGTTGAGTTTCAGAGAGCTCAGTCTCTCATTAGCACGGATCGCAACGCCTCTATCGACATCCTACATTCAATAGGTGAGTCTTAGGCTGGTGTTTTGAGGTGAATATCATCCCATTCACTGCTGTAATGAATGATTTTACAGTTAGTGTGAGGCGGCGGGGTTAGCATGTAGCTAGTGGCTTTGAATAGCTGGAGCCGGTGGTGTGCCGTGCTGACTCACTGTAGAACGGTGGCTAACGGGAATTGCTAGCTGGTGGATGTTAGCTCGTTAGCACCGTTGCTAACTCTAGGCCTAGCCATGGAATGTGTCTGTTGGTGGTTGTCAGAATTGTGCATGAGTTCCACTGTGTGTGTGTTGGAGCTGTGACACTGAGCACAGTTGTCATTGACCCAACTAAAGACTGTCATGTTAGCATAGTTAGTGTTGAGGCTAACATCATTAGCCTGTTATCAAAAGCCTCTCAACAACACAGTGAAAAGCAGCTACCTTATAAAGCGAGAGGACCTATAACCTGTTTCATAATCAGCTCTACCTCTATAAATAACTAAATGATGGTGTAAACACACGAGTAGTGGTAAAGAGTTCTTACATTTCCCACAACAGACATAGCTGTCCCCAATCTGCCTTGTCACACCAGCCCTACTAGCTGGCAAGATGTCATTTTCTCTTGTTTACCTCTAAGGAACTTATGTTCTTTCCACCTGTATATCTCTAGTATCAGTGCTGAAATTATTAAATGCTCAATTCCCCTGAAACTGCTCAAAGGGGCAAAATTATTTCTTAGTTATTAAGCCACAAATTGACTGTTTCCCTCAGGATTGTTTTCTTTAGTAAATTAGTTGGATTTTGGAGATGGTGATGGGACTAAGATATCTCAGTTTTGTCCTGCACAGCTTTGGCATTTCAAAAGTATTTCAAAAGATTTTGTTATTGAGGATTTTATGGAACCAAGAAAATTTAATTTTATTTATTTAAATATTTTTGGTTAAACTGTTTATGTCACATGACAAATCACAAGATGGGACTGTGTATTGTTATAATAAAGTGTGGATCACTATGCATGTTTGTAAATTTACTTGCCTCATAGTTATATTTTAATATTTTTTTTCTCATGTGAACTTGTTCTGTTTATCAGTGAGAAGAGATGTTCAAGAGAACGATGAGGAAGCGGTTAGAGTTAAAGAACAAAGCATCTTGGAGCTGGGCACACTGCTGGCAAAAACGGGACAAGCTGCAGGTAATGTTCAAAGACATTCTGTGTACATTTTATGTTTGGCTAAAACCTGGGTCCTGTTCCAGAAAACAGTTTCAGTAAACTGTGAGTCTAGACTTAAAGTCGGAATTGATTTACTCTAACATGAGAAAAGTTAAGCTTCCAGAAAAGCTCATCTGACAGGGGTGAAATTCAAGTTACATCAACTGAATATAAAAATATAAACCATACAGATAATGGTTACATCTAGTAAGAATATCTCACTGAGATTTCAGCATTTGTAGTGTGAACTTGTGCTGATCTGATAAGAGCTCTTATAGCTGCTTTAGGTGCAGCAGGAGGTGCCAGAGAGAAAACCTGCCAGTGAGCAAGTTAGGTTCACAATCTGTTTAGGTTATACGTCTTTTTGCAACAAAAAAACTCAGTTTTCCTCATTTCAGGGTTAACAAAATAAGTTTTCCCTAAACCTGTTGCAGGGCGCTGCTCAGACTAAGAGATGTTGTCATATATATGTTTTTGCTCTTAAAGTTTTGAATAAGTTTTTCTTGTTTTTGTCCACAGAACTTGGTGGACTCCTGAAATTTGTGAGGCCTTTCCTGATGTCCATCAGTAAGGCCAAGGCGGCTCGGCTCGTCCGCTCTCTGTTAGATCTATTCCTTGACATGGAAGCAGCAACGGGGCAGGAGGTGGAGCTGTGTCTTGAATGCATTGAATGGGCCAAGGCTGAGAAGAGGACCTTCCTACGACAAGCTCTGGAGGTAAAAAGATGTCTAGCATAGGCTTGTAAAAACCCTAAAATGTGTAAGCCCATACATACTTTGTCCACACCACGTATGAGAGCAGAAAAGTGTTAAAACAGTGCTTCGAAGTCTTTTTTTCTGAACTCTATCACTTTTACACCAGATGTGGCCTTTCTACTTTATAAAAGGAAGGGGAAAGATAACTGGATTAAGTGGGGGATTATTTTGTATTTTGGAAGTTTGATAGTAAAGACCTCCAGAGTAGTAAAAGCAACAAATTGCAGTACATGAACTGTGCCATTCTGATAGAAGAGGAGTATAAAGATGGTTATTGGATTTGTCATAAATGAAGTTATTGCTAGCTGATATATTTGTCCTCCCACCTGACCTCACTTAGTGCTGACATGGAACACAGTTTATGAGTAATGATAGTGAAAACAAAGAAATATGATATCCCAAACATAAATAGCAGCTGTGGGAGAGATCAGATTTAATGCGTTCTGACTCATGGAGTGGGAGACGCTGTGATTTCAGACAGATAATGATGGAGCGATTGGTTGTGCAACACCACCACTGTGACTCTGAGATGAACCTGGATGAAAACAGGAAACCTAAGAATTCTTTACCTTTGCCTGAAGAGGATGACAGTTGTAGTTGTAATTTACAGCAATTATTGGAAAGCTAATAAAATGCTCACGGTGTGATTTCTTGATGCTCAGTGCGGAGCTCGATATGATACCTGCAAGAAACAGTTTGATACCAGTTACAACCAGATGTTTTCATCATCAAAATGCTGTAGAAGTTAAGATTACTCTGATGGAATTAATAAAGGGTACGATTCTGTCATTAGTTGTTTCTTATAACTGCTTCCATGTCACAGCTGTTGCTGCTGTTCTCTGCTCGTCTAACAGCTTCTTGTTCTTTCAGGCACGACTGATCTCGCTCTATTTTGACACCAAAAGATACCAGGAGGCCTTGGCTCTCGGTGAGTGTTTAGAGATCCTTTTTAACATTTTTATGTTTTGGGTGAATTGCAATGTCTGTTTTCTACCACCAAGATATTTGGCAAGAAGTCTTTCATTCTTCTAGTGCTACATTTAAAAAGTTAATGCTTGACTAAAATACTTCATAAATAAGGGGTTGTGGGAGGAAATTGAGCAGCACATATCAGCACTATAATTGCGCATTCATCCCCAGGCAATTACATAATTTTGATCAAAGTTATTGCAGAAGCTGGCGTACACGATATTAACCCAGATTTGCCCTCTTACCCTCAGGCTCCCAGCTGCTCCAGGAGCTGAAAAAGATGGATGACAAAGCTCTTCTGGTTGAGGTGCAGCTGCTTGAAAGTAAGACATACCACGCCCTCAGTAACCTGCCCAAGGCCCGCGCAGCCCTCACTTCAGCCAGAACCACCGCCAACGCCATTTACTGTCCTCCAAAGCTCCAGGCAGCTCTGGACATGCAGTCAGGTAAGAGTTACCAAAGTCTTACCTGGAATAACTTTCTGTCTGGGCGAATTATCAAAAAATGGGAGACTATTTTTTTCCTTCATTTTTTTATTCATAAAGATGCGGGATTGTAAAGGCCAGGTTCACACTTGACCGGCTGATTACTGCTGAATATTTCTTGCATGGGGCTGAAACGGTTAATAAGGCAGATGGATATAACAGCTAATGAATGGTGTGCTCATCCATTGTAGAAGGTAACTGAACAGACTACATAATATTATACCTCTGCCTGAAGGTACATCATCCATGCTCTGCTCAGTAAAAACAAAATGATCCGATACTGATTGAGAAAAAGTAATAATCAGCCTAAACAGTCCCTCTGAATAACTAGTGAAAAAAAAGGTGTCAGATTTAACACTGATGATGCTTGAAAAATGTTGCAAGGGTTAGTTTCACATTTTTACAGTAAAAAGAACAACTTAGTTGTTCAGAGGAGGGGAAAGGACTGATGTATTTATTTTATTTATTTATTTATTTATTTATTTATTTATTGTCATTGTCAAGAACAATGAAATTGCGTTTGGGGCTTCCATACAACCCAAAAAAAAAAAGAAGAAAATAATAAATACCCCTTAAAACCCAAGTGTACATATTTAACCCAGTGTGACTCCAATGCAATAAGACAATCCTTAGCAATAATGTTCGTAGAAATTCAGACAAAGACCTGAGAAACATGACAAAATACAACAATGCAACCCATTCAATATTATTGTACTGTGAGATATGATATCAGATATGATAGTTATCTATTTAAGAAAGGGGGGGGGGCAGGAGGGGGAAGAGAATAAAGATATGATGCACCAATGCAGACCAGTTCATTGCTATTAAGAAGTTGGATGTCAGCAGATGCTATGACGATGTGAGATCGGCACAGTTTTCTGGCTTTTTAAGCCATCCTTTCCTGCAACACTACCATGCAAAAATTCAGACTTTGTCATTGATAGAATCTTTTATGTCATTCGATTGCAAAAGTTGGATATGTGGAAAATTAGTGCCTGATGTCTACCATGTTGTCCTCTTTTGGTTCAGTCATTGAGCAGGTGCCAGGCATGCCATAAATCTTTGACGAGATGCCCTTTTCTAGAGTTTAATATTGTTTGATAGGATCTCATAGTAAATGGTAATTTTCTGGCCTTTTTTCCTTTTTCTTAGTTTCAGCTTTATTTACAAAAAAGGCACATTTTTCTATTCTTAAGTTGAATGAAGTTATGGTGGTTTAGAGTAATAAAATGTTGATGTAGACAGTGCTGCACCATCAAGAATTTTTACCCTTATTAATAATTATTTTGTGTTTTAATAACATAAAGCAGGTCTTTTCTCGACAGGTGCATGACAAATTTAGATTTGATCTCCAGTGCCTCTAACGGTTATGAGTATGTGAAAACCACACAGTTTCTGATGTTGAAGCCAGAAGAGCTTGGAGGCATGATCTTATCATATTTATTCATGGATATAAATGGCGGAGTGGATGAATACAGTAGAGCTTTTCTAGTCTTATAAACAGTTTAAAGCAGTTTGCACCAAAAGCTGCATTCAGGCAGCCATTTTACGATTGCATACATACTCATGACACATCTGGGATGTTTTTGACTTTCAGTGTTTTGTCTACATGGCAAAATACAGACTTTGAGGTGCTTGGGATCAAACTGCTAAATTCCTGATTACAGGATGGCTGACTAAATTCTTAGACTTAGCTGCATAACACAATATGACCTGAAAAAAATGACACAACATGATCATTTCTTTTGTACTTTCCAGCATTATGATTAAGTTGTCCATGTCGGGCAACGCCCAGAGAAGCTCAGCACATGGTGGTTTTAATACTCTTTGGAGTCATGCAGTCATATGGCAGCCTCGGCGCTCCGAGTTTTTGTTGAAGCATCACATACTTCACTGTTGTGGGTTTTTGTTTTTGCCTGAAATGGTAACTGTCATGCTGTGCCATCTCTGGTGCAGGGATCATCCATGCAGCAGAGGAAAAAGACTGGAAGACGGCCTACTCCTACTTCTTTGAGGCCTTCGAGGGTTACGACTCAATCGACAGCCCCAGAGCCATCACAGCACTCAAATACATGCTCCTGTGCAAAATTGTACTCAACTCGTAAGTAGTACTTATACTGTTTTACAGTAATACGTGGTACTAAACACTCTTTAAATGTCTAATGAATGTATTTATTACTTGACTCTTTCAGGCCAGAGGAGGTACAAGCCCTGATCAGCGGTAAACTGGCCCTCAGATACGCAGGCAGACAGGCAAGTACAAGCTGTCATTGGATTTTTACCCAAACACGGAAAGAATCACAAATGCTGCAAACCACCTTTTGAACTAAATAAAATAGAAATATCAGTTGTGGATTATTCACAAAGCAGCAGCTTAGTGTGCAAAGGTGTAATAAACATGTTATTTAAGTGAAGCACACAGTTTTTGTGCGAGTGCTGCAGAATTTTACTCAAATCTTTGATGATATTTGAATTTAAATAAATGTCTTGGTGTGTTTCAGAAGAAAATGACCTTCACTGTAACTACCAGATATTTCTTAGTTTTGTGTGGGTGCTTCATTAATGTTTTTTTTCTTGATAAAAACATTACTAATATTTTTTTCTCATCTTTCTGTTTGTAGACAGAAGCATTGAAATGTGTAGCCCAGGCCAGCAAGAACAGATCATTAGCAGATTTTGAAAAGGTAAGAATGCCTTTAGCATTGTCAAATTTTGCCCGGTGGCTTTAGATAAAGATAAAGAAACACACATTTTGTCATTATGGTCTCTTTGGCCTCACATTTGTCAGCTGAGGGTGAGGTGACACACTCAGAAGTTAACATTAGGTCCTCGATTTTCATTTTGAAGGATTAAAACCTTGACGTTTTGTGTCGTAAGCTGCCTCCTTGTTATTTGACAATTTAAAGTTTTCCTAAGTCAGAGTTTGGCATGTTCCAGGCCCTCACAGAGTACAGAGCAGAGCTGCGGGACGACCCAATCATCAACACTCACCTGGCCAAGCTGTACGACAACCTGCTGGAACAAAACCTCATCCGAGTCATTGAACCATTTTCCAGAGTGCAGGTGAGAACATGCAAGGCTCAGGTGTATATAGGAAACCCACCACTGTAATACAAAATGTGAAAACTTTTACCAATCAGTCCTAAAACTTTACATTTGCTGAAAAGTAAAGTTGTATTTGTGTCTTTGAAGAAAAAACATCTCATAACATGGGGGATCATTGTAAATACAGCCGCTAGCAGACTTTGTTGCCCTGGCAGCCATATAAGCCACCCTCTGCTTTTCTGAGTTAATGCGATACCATCTCTTGGCCTGAAAGCTTGATTTTATAAGCAATAATGCTTCCCCCTCCCCTGCTGTTTGGTTTATTACACTTTCATTTTGGTGAAAACTTTGGGAGATACTGGCATCTTTCTCTCTAGAGTCACTGCTTAACTGCGTGAATATATTTTAGATGCATCACCTTATTTCCCAAAGGTATATCAGTTTGAGTGATCCTGGAGAAACCCTGCAATATCCAGAAATGGCACACGGACACACTGTGGACTATTAGCATGATGAGGCAGCTACATTAAAAGCCTTTCTATTTGATTTAACTCTTGTGCTAATCATACAGTTTATACTGCGTATTTCTATCAAACAATAGAAGCTGAAGTCTGCGTGACTGCAACAGGTCTATTACTTAATACTAGTACAGACTGATGTTATTGTTTGTTCTTCATCATTACAACTGAAAAATGTATAATTAAGATCTGTATTTAATTTGTGTCCTTCGGTTTTCAGATAGAACACATATCAGGTCTAATCAAACTATCTAAGGTAAGTGTTGCTGCATTTTGGATTTATTATTTATTTAAATTTTTTTAAGCTAACATTCAGTCTTGTGTATCAGCTCATTTTTAATTCCTCATCTTTATCTCTTTAGGGCGATGTTGAGAGGAAATTATCACAAATGATTCTGGACAAAAAGTTTCACGGTAATTGCGTTGTTGTATTAAAAAAAAGTATTTTGCAAAGCTATACTCGGCAGTCTGCTGTAATACTGTTTTTTTGCACGCTGCCTTAGGAATCCTCGACCAAGGTGAAGGTGTTTTGATCATATTTGAAGAACCCCCAGTGGACAAAACATACGAAGCAGCTTTGGAAACAATTCAGAACATGAGCAAAGTCGTGGATTCGCTTTACAACAAAGCCAAGAAGCTGACATAGGTGAGTAAAATTAAAGGATTCGGTTATATGTGCAGTCTTCTTTCTCTCGTCTAAATCTATTTTTCTTCTTCTTTTTTAAACCCCCTCAGAGCAGATCACTGCAGCAGTGAGATGGAGAAACTGTGTGTTTGACCAGCGTGTGCAACATTTTCAGAGGGGACAAGGGAGAGCAACAGGAAGTCCCACAAACTGCAACAAAACAGGATCCCCCAACATCAAACCCTCCCCCCTCTCTACCCCTCCTCCACGGACAATTTCATCACTTTTTTTTTTTTCCTTTTCTTTTTATTCTTTTTAATTTTGATATCTCTTCAGGATTCTGTATAACACTCAGCGGCCATATCAGGCCATCAGGGAATATTGTACAACCACAATAAAAAAAAGATGGAAAGGTTTAAGAATATATATATGTTTATATCTGCTGTAAGGTTCGGCCTGCCAAGCCTTAAAGCTGACTCCACTGCAACCTCAAAGGTGCAACTTTGACCTCTGTGGCCTCGGGCTCTGCGAGGCTTTCTCTTCCTCCTCCATATCTTTCAGAAGCACACTGTTCAGTTTTTGGAAGGTTGGGATGCTCCTTGGAGTGCTGATTTTTAGCCCAAGAGCTCCCTCTAGCTCTTTTTTTTTTTTTTTTTTTTTTTTCCCCTCCTCCTCCTCGCCATATCAATGCCAACAGTTAGTCCCCTCTGTATTTCAGATATGTATTAAACACTTTCTTTGTTTTTGGCTTTTGTGTTTCTTTTTTTTCTTTTTTCTTTTTTTTTTTAAAAAGGAAATCAGATGGTTGCCACGTCTGCCCCTCCTGCTATTATAAGTTTCTAGAACAGACAGGATGCCATTTCACCACTAGTGCCATGTTTTCGGCGCTTCTGTTTGCCTCAGTGTTTGGATGCAATGAGATCGCAGGGTAGAGGTGGAGATCATCGCCTCTGAGCGTCTGTGAGTTAACCCGGGTGAACAGTTCTCCATTGTTAGTTCCTAGCACTAGTGTGGTATGCTAGCAACCAAACAATTTGTATGGTTTTGATTTGGTTTTTGATTTTTTTTTTCTTTTCTCGTTTTGTTTTTCTCTTACAAAGACATTTTCGAAAATAAATATTTTGTATTTTAAGGATTTTGTCTTGTCTCTTGCAAAAAAGAAAAAAAAAAGTTGATAATTTGGGCCAATGGAGCTAGTTTGTTAACCACAAAGCTGCATGAGGTGGTTAGTAGGCTGGTGTTTCATGTTGCAAAATTCTCTGACATGCATTTAATGATGGTAGAGTATCCCAGATGATGTATACGATAGCAAATGTCTTTTTTTTTTTTTTTTTTAAAGAAGAGGTGTTTACATTTAAAAAATTAAAATTACTCCCAAAATGGAGATGTTAACACCCTAAGAACAAGACTACACTTTTGTGTGCTGCTCTGTCAGTAACAACTTTACATCAAAGGGCATTAAATCCATTTTTTCTAATGGCTTTGATTTTCATTTTGCTTTTTTTTTTTTTTCACTAAAGGTAATTTGTTTTATCACATTGAATTAACCTTTTCTATGATTCTAAGCAAGATTTATTTCTTTTCCTCAAAAAACAAGAAGCACAAGTTGTTACTGTAGCTGTCATGATAATTAAGAGTTCCAGATCAAATACTGCATCATTATGAGTAACTTTGGATCCCCTCGCAGCATTTCTACAGATTTTTTTTTTTTTTTTTAACAGATTTTCCACATAAATAAAGATTTCCATTTGCCTTTGAAATTTAAGCATCTTGTTTTCCAGCTTATGTTTTCATAAATAGTTTTCTGCTGTCCACGTGATTTGAAGGCAGTTATATTTAAGTTTTTATAACTCATAGAACAAGACGTGGTTATCAAATTGCACATTTATAGTAGTTCTTTATTAGAAGTTTTTCATGTGGAAACGATATGATTCCCAGAGCAGACAGATCATACACTCACTGGACACTTACATATGCATTTTCCCTTAAAAACAGCCTTATTGCTAAGTAGCACAGGTGGAACAAGCTGCTGGAAACAATCCTCAGATATTTTGGTCAATACTGACATTACCGCATCATATCAACACTTCCTGCAGATTTGTTGGCTGCACGTCCGTGATGTAAATCTCTCCCCTCCACCACATCCGAACATTGCTCTACTGCACTGAGTTCTTCAGCTACAGAAACTATTTTGAGAAAACAAAACAAAAAAGTTTCACACATTATCTTCTTCACAGAATCCACAATCCATCTGACTAAGCACATTTACATTTTAGCCACATTTTTTTGTTTATTTGTTCTTTTCTCCCATAATTCTTGTTCCCAATGATAATAATGCCTATATGTTTAATATGTGTTTTCACCTTTATATTGCAAATTACAATGTTGTATAATCCACAAATTGACATTTTAATATCTGATTTCCTAAAACATTTATTTCTTCAACGCCATTGTTTTATTATAGCTGGACTTAGGACCAGATAAGCCTGGTCCAAGGGCTACATAACTTTTGATATCCCTAAATAACATCCCAGTTTGAAATTTCTGAGGGTTTCTAATATGAAAGGAAAACACAGGCATAATAAAAACTGAAGACTGTAATCTAAAACTAAGTCTAAACCCAGCCTAATGTTATTGTGGATCATTTTTCCCCATATAGAAAAGATTTCGTTTTATCTATTATCTGACACAGCCTTTTTTTTGTCACCTTGGAGCAATCCAACCTGGGAGAAGATCACTTTTATGGGTGTCTAAGGATTTCAGAAACAAGCTTCCCGTCGCTTGCGTGATGACGTTACAGTACGTGTTGAAATCCCGCCTCCTTCGACGTCAGTCTGTGCGTTTACCTCTGTCAGCGGAAGCTTGATGCAGAGTTTTACCAGAAGTAGGATAAAAAACAAAAACAGCCCACAGTGATGTCTACACGGGTGAGTTTATTTGAAGCTCAGACTCAGAAGTACACTTGGAGCGGAAAATATTGAAGAATAAGCCGGAAGTACACTTAGAGGACTGCAGGGGGGTTTGTACTCGGACAGTGAGCCAGCACAGCACTAGCTGTGTGGCAGATTCAGTTGTCATTCATAACTTCGTAGGCAGCCCGGAAGACAAATGGAGTATCTTATGACCACTGTGAAACTCAGCATTCATGCAGCTGTTTTTGTTTCCCACCTGTGAATTATTATAAGTAACATTTGCCATATTTGGGCTGTTTAGCTGTGTTTTTAGCCTCGATATAAAAAACCTGCTGTTCAGGGTTGGATGTGTCTCTGAAGTGAAATGAAGGAAGTGTTGCGGTGTTTAATGGGTAAAAAGGAACAAGAAAGGCACATAAAGAGAAACGTTTACTGAAAGCCCAAACTTACTTTTAACTCAGTGTTAAAAATTGCATTTTTACTAATACTTTAGCTACTTTCAATTAACCAGTAATTAAGCCTGAAAAGCCCCATGTTACTGGGTATAGGGCTTTTCAGAGATATAGGGTATTTGGTGATTTTAAAAGTGTGATATTCTAATATATCATCCTATATATTAATTCACACACATGAAACAAACACATTTCAGCAGCATTTTTGTTATATGCAGTAATATATTTGCTTAGGTACTGGGGCCTGTAATTGAAAGTAAGGTTAGTATATCCAGGGTATGTTTCCTTTGTCTGGATTCACCCCTGACATGTCAATCAGACTAAGCAGTCACATGAAGCTGGTCATCATCTCATTAAGTTAACCCAGGATTTCCCAATCTTGCTACAAGTGTATTTGTAAGGGGAGGCGTTAACAGCACAGCCGCTGATTTTGCAAAATAAGATGCACCTTTAATAGCAACCCTGCTGCTGCAGACATATCAGCATTGTAAGAGAAAAAACTCTATACAATAGTTTAGCATTAAAAGTACTGTATTAATGTGTGTGTATTCTAAATGTTTTGATCAGTAATACTGGAAAAGAACTACTAGGCTATATTAATAAAATTTAGTGTATTTGAAGGCATCTCTGTCAAGACGTGAGAGAATCTGATGCATTATAGTCAAGTTCATTTCATTTCATTTATTTATTCATTTTCAGGCACAACAAATACCTATATTGAACATAAAATACACAAAACAAAAAACAAAAATTGCCTGAAAAAGGAGTTGTATTTAATACAGTTAATACTATAGCATAATTCATGCGCAAAATATTAGTAACCATAGCTTTAAAATTAATGTAGTGATCGCCGTTTAGATTCACCTCGGCATAGTACAGGTGTTACTGTCAAAAAGAGAAAGAATGGGCTGTTCTCAGCCAGTGCAACATGTAAACGTGCATTTTGTCTGCGTACACACAGCCTTAGTTTTTAGTCAGTTTTGCTGTAGCTGTGTAAAACAAAGTGCCGCTGGATGAGAGTAAGAGGAAAGATCAATTATCTTCTTGTTTAAGCTCGTTAAACAGATGGTTTGCTAAAGGACTTTTATCAGATTTTTCCCAGTAAACGTCTTGAATGTTGATAACAGAAGTGAGGGCTGCTGTGGACTCTAGAAAAACATGTTCTTTCATTCCCCCAGTTCAACATCGCGGTCACTGTTTGCTGTGTGGAGCTAAGTTGTTAACTACACCCATATTGACAGTAAGCTTCACTGCTGTTCTGTCATCAAACTTATTGCTGAGAAAAACAGAGGCCTCTTGGGCTAAATCTTATAATAGATACTGAGTGTAGTTGCAAATGTGAGTCAAGTATGGTTTTACATGCCATGTCACCTTTCTGCTGTACAATAAAATTGAGTCTGTTCACCTGGACGTAGTGTTTTCAATGGGAGAAACATTTCATGATTCATCCAGGTGACTTCTTCAGTCTCAGAGGCTTTTTTAGGCTTTTTTTGGTACTTTAGTACTCTTTTTGTTCAGAGAGGAAGGGGAGGCGGCCCACTGAACATGGGCCAAGACACCTTCCTGCTATTGTTTTCCCTTTTTCAATGAACAAACCTAAAACAGTTCTTATTATCACCAACAACTCGCCAAAAAAATAACAATTCTTAATACTTTTGACCTCGGATAGACTGACAATCTGAGATTATCAGGAGAGCTAAAAGGCACAAGAAAGCCTACTTCCTGAAATGCTCAAAGTAGGCCAAGATTAACGTTTTTAGATCTAGGTCAGCACTTAATCATCTTTTTGGATATTTGAGATGAAAGCAGGTTAAATCTTGGTCGCTTTCTAAGAAGGATGTAATGAGATGGGGGTTTTCTTGTAATTTTCAAGATTTTGTTTCTACAGTAATTTGGTTTGGTAATGTTTTTTTTTTGCTACGCAGCCTGTGTGTGTCAGTATAAAGACTTGTGTATGAATTTGCCTTGAGACATTTTCTGTTTTCATAGTTTCATAATTATTTTTTTACACAACAGCCTGATGTGGAGTCATAAAGATCACTGAGCTGCAAACCTAGTGTGCAATTACAGTACAAAATGATTCTTCAAGGCCAGTCTAAGAGTTGACTAGGCTACGCAAAGAGAGTAGTAAAAAAAAGCATGCATGCACGTGACTCAGGTGTGCAGAAAGTTAATGTTCTGCTGTGGCTTTGACATCATTGCTTTGCATAGTGCAACTGACAGGAAAAAACCTACCAGCACAGAAAAAAAAGATTGTACAGGCCCGTGGTGCATTGGACTGCTAGTTTTAAACCTTTTTAAAGATTAGGGTGCACTAAACCAAAATTTGAATGCACACTTCATTAATACTGGCAATAAAAGGCTTCTTGGTTCAGCCATGACAGCACACGTGTGCTTCTATGCCAGTAAATTCAGCTGGGTAAATCCAAAAAGGAAGGAAATAATACAAATTATCATGTCACTTTCCCCATGATACCTTTAACTGGTAAAAGAAGTGAGGTAATGTGCTAACAGTTTTAGCTAAGTTGCAAAATTTAATTAATTAATTTACAATTAGTCTGGCCAAGTGTGATGATCTGATTCCTTTTTCAAATTCAAATCAAATTCAAATTTTATTTGTCACGTACACAGTCATACACAGTACGATATGTAGTGAAATGCTTGGACAACTGCTCGTGACCTAAAGAAAACAAAAAAGGAAAAGGCTATGAATAAGATAGGAAATAAATATGAAAAATTAAAAAGGGTAAATTTAACTAGGAAGGAATAAAATATAAATTAAGGTTAAAAATGAAATAACTGTACAACACAAATTAGAATGAAGGGTAAATTTAACTGGGAAGAATAAGATAAAATATATAAATTAAAGTTGAAAATAAAATAACTGTACAACAAAATACACAATATAGAACTATATAAGAATGTATGAAGAAATCTAAATATAAATAAATATATACACAATAACAGCAGCTGTACAAGTATTAACTAGAAATGAAGAATATAGTGACCAGTGTTGTGCAAAAACAAAGTCCAGAAAGTCCAGTGTGTGTGTAAGAACCATATGTGTGGGTCAGTACTGTGTGGTGGTGTGATTGAGAGACCGTATCGCCTGCGGGAAGAAGCTCCTCCTCAGTCTCTCTGTGTTGGTCTTCAGGGAGCGGAATCGCTTTCCTGACCTCAACAGAGAGAACAGTCTGTTGTTGGGATGGCTGAGGTCCTTCACGATCTTCCTGGCCTTGGTCCAGCACCGCCTGCTGTAGATTGAGTGCAGGTCAGGGAGCTCGGAGCGGATGGTGCGCTCAGCTGACCGCACAACCCTCTGTAGAGCTCGTCTGTCCTGCATGGTGCTGTTCCCGAACCAGGTTAAGATGTTTCCCGCCAGGATGCTCTCTATGGTGCAGGAGTAAAAGTTCCTGAGCACCTTGGAGGGCAGTTGGAAGTCTCTCAAGCGTCTGAGGTGGTAGAGACGCTGTCGGGCCTTTTTCACCACGGTGTTGATGTGACAGGACCATGACAGGTCCTGCGTGATGTGAACTCCGAGGTATTTGAAGCTGTCCACTCTCTCCACTGGGCACTCGTTGATGACGGGGGTCTGGTAGTTCCTCTCCTGCTTAGTGCTGAAGTCCACTATCAGCTCCTTTGTCTTACTGACGTTTAGAAGGAGGTTGTTCCTCTGGCACCAGTTCTCCAGATTCCTAATCTCCTTCAGGTAGGCCGTCTCGTTGTTATCAGAGATCAGGCCCACCATGTCATGTATGACCATAGGCCGACCAAACCTTTTACCCTGTGGTTTTTCTACACAAAGCCAACACAAGTGATGTAAAGACATAACTTGAGAAATGCTTTTATTTGTATTTTTTGTCTTTTGCAAAGTCACATTTTTTTTTTCTCTGTTCAGGTTATGCAAACGGCTCGATGCCCGTCAGACGAATTGTCGCTCACCAACTGTGCTATCGTCAGTGACAAGGATCAACATTTTGAACAGTGAGTCAGATTTTTGGTGTGCATCTACACAGGCTGTGTGTCTAGTTTCGTCAAACCAGTGGGTTTATGTATCAGCTGATAGTGATGTCTGCATTCAGATTTTTGACGTTCTAGTAGATCAGGGGTGCCCAATCCCGGTCCTCGAGAGCTACCGTCCTGCAGCTTTTAGATGCATCCTTGTTCCCACACACCTGAATCAAATGAATGGCTTGTTATCAGGCCTTTGCCAAACATGATGGCATGCTGAAGAGGTAATCAAACCATTTGATTCAGCTGTGTTGGAGTAGGGATGCATCTAAAAGCTGCAGGATAGTAGCTCTTGTGGACTGGGATTGGGCAGCCCTGTAGTAGATGGACAGACCCAGTTAACAGACCCCATTATGGGATGGATGTTTGTATGTCCATGGAATTTTCTGAGTCATGGTCTGATTAATCCAGTAAGATACAACTTAAAGTAAAATAGATACAAACTGTTGTTGTTATGCTGTTAAAAGGCCAAGAATGAACTGTCCATCATTCAGTTTATAATCATAAATTCATCAAAGACAATTAACGTAAACATGTTAGGTGCTTCTGTGAAGGACAGTCAAACATGTTACCATTACATTTATAATATATGACTTCATTCGTAACTCAAGCCAAGGTATCTTGTTTGAAAACCTTTGTCAAGACAAAAAAAAGTAATGGGATTTTGTTTGTTTCAAGTATTTGCTTCATGTTTGCTTTCCTTCTAATTCTTCGTCTCGATGCAGACACGTGATTGTGCGCAATTCAGCCCACAAGTATGTTTTCACCTTGAAGCCGCATTCCAGTGTGAACATCAACACCATCGCCTTCAGTCAGGCTCAGGTAGGCTTAAATGTTTGAGAGTTTCAGAGGATCCTTGGCTGCATGTTGTCACTGATTACTCAGTTCCTTGATGTATTTCCTGCAAATATGATATCTCGGTATTTTTACCGATACTTTTTTACCACGACTGTTTTCTGTAAGTACAGCGTCTTTAAATTCAAAGGTTGTAGATGTCAGGAGGACGTTAGCAGGTCTTAAATTGGGTAAAAACAAACTCAGATAAACTATAAAACATGACTTAAATAAATGTGTCATAAATGAATAAAGTTAAAATGCAGAAACAGTCTGTGCAAAATTAATTATCAGACCGTGCAATGCTCAAAGAAACAGCAAAATAACCCAAGAGATCTACCTCAGACTGTACAGGCCTCAGCTAGCATGTTAAATGTTAAGGTTCATGACAGCACCATTGGAGAAAGAGTGAACAAGTATGACTTGTTTGGAAGTGCTGCCAAAAGAAAGCCTCTTCTCTCCAAAAAGTAAACAGCAGCATGGCTCAAGTTTGCAAATTTATATGTGAACAACCCATAAGGATTCTGGAGCAATGTCCTTTGCATAGGTAAAGCGGAGATGTTTACCCATGATGTACAGTGCTACTTTGGCAAAAACTAAATAGTGGATATCAGTAACAACACCTCATGAGGGGGGGGGGGCTTGTTTTTCAGCCAACCTGAGCACCTCGCAGTCATTGAGTTGACCATGAACTTCTTTACATACAAAAGTATTCAGGTTTTACATGTGAGGCCATCTGTCCAACAGATACTAAATCATCAGGGGTAATTACACACGCTGCTTCTCCATTGTTTATTTTTTGTTAAATAATAATTACATAGTGTAATTTATGATGTGTTTCTGTTCATCTGAGGTTGCATTTACCTAACTTTAAGACCTGCTGTAGAATAGATCATTTATTATGTCCTGAAATGTAAAACCTTAGACTTGACAGAGTGTACTTTTTCTGTTTTATTGATGGTATATACTGTATTTTGAACAAAAGCAGCAGGTGAGCTGTTAGGTGTACAGCAGTGATTAGAGTGATTGACTGGAAAATGTGACTTCCTAGCACGTATTTAAAAGCAGAGGTAACCTGCGTCAGGAGCTGCTGTAGTTTTCAGGAAACTTAGTAAAACACTTCAACATTTTCACCTTTTGACCGATTGATGTTTTTAATCAGTAATAAATAGCTCAGTGTTTTGGATGAGAGGTTTCTATGAGTTCCTGAGCCACAGCTCATTACCTACAGTAGATTGCAGTAGTCACATGACCAAGCTGACCAGCATGGAAACTAAAACAATGCACTGTTTGGGACACAGTGAGCAGCAACAGACACAAATTTGTGTCATAGATAACTTCCACTTATTAAAAAAATGCATGAAAACACTTTGATGGTGTTCAACAAAGCATATTGTTGTGTATTGCTCTTTTAATCTTCATAGCAGTTTGCAATCTGATATTCTGACAAGTAAACTTAAAAACTGTGGTAGTTTGAGAGCTCTTTGCATGGACCTCTTTGTTTGTCTCAAACTGTCTGTTCCTGCTTTTTCCTCTTTTTGCCTTGCCTCTCTCTGCCTGCTCTTCTTCCATCTATAAACTTGGCAGCTACGACCGCACACAGGTACTACTGAAACCCCCTCAAAATGGTCTTATTTTACCACAAGAATTATACTTACTGAATGACCATTTAAAACACGGAAACTGAGTCTGCCTGCTGTCTCAAATAAAAATGGCTAGTTGCCCATCAAAGACACGAGTGATGTATTTCAGTGGAGTTTTGTGAAATAAGACCATCTCGCAGAGGAATGTTGCACTGTGAAACGTGCAGTGATGTTTTCTGTGTGGTAGCTTCGTAGGAAATGTTAGTGCCTTTTAGACTGCTAAATGTTAGCAAGGTTGTTGCCATAGTGCGTCACTTTTTAAGAGCAAATGATAAGGCGTGGAACTAAATCAATCACTTCTCTTTGTTCACAGAGAAAATGGGCAGGTATAATAATTGGACAAGAGATTGAAGGTGAGTTGAAGATTTAATCTTTTCAATGCATTTTTTATTTAAAGCTTTCCACATTTGGCCACTTGGGGGCAGCAGAGCAAAATGAATACAAAACATGAAGTTTTTTTTGCTTTTTGTTAATTTGTTTTCTCCCCATCTGACTTCTTCTGGAGAAAGAAGTCCCTCTTCACTTTACAGATATGTGATACCTCGTAAATAAGTAATAAAGTGTTCACTTCATTTTTCCTGGTTCATATTGGGGATGAATTTGTGAGACAGTACACAAGATTGACAGAAATCTCTGCATTTTCATCCTTTTTTCATCCTGTTATTCTCGAGGCTTTAGAATGCAGTTATACTGATATAGCTGATAATTAAGATAAATTCTGATAAAATATGGATAATTTCTCTTATGAGCAGCTCTCAGTAAAAGTTTCTTACATATATGTACAGGGTGCATAGACTAATGATTGCTATAGTAAATAGATGTGAAACTCATTTTAGTTCACAAGCCACATAGGGCCCATTAAAGAGAGCCAAACTAATGAAACCAGTGCACCACCAGTCTAAAAACACCTCTGACTTTAGCCTGAGTTTTGTGTAAAGAGGTTTCAGTATATTCTGAAAGGTCTAACACAAAACCTTTTGTGATTGCTACTGTTACATGGTTGTGTATTTATCAACAGAGTTTCAGTATTTCTCTCATAGAAGTGAATACCTTTAGAGTCACTGGCAACCAGATAAGAAGCACTAGCAGGGACCTTGAGGGTTCTTTGATGTAGCGTGCATACTTCTGACTGCACACTGCAGTCTTTCTCACTGTGCTAACTTCTGATGGTCTTATCATACAGATTTCTAATTGTGCGTGAGGTTAGAGGGTATAGCTATTATTCAAGTGTCAGGAAGGAATGAGGGAATATGATTTGCCCGGCAGATTGAAAGACAGTTTAACAATATGTGTAGGTGTTGCCTCTGCATATCTGTCACAGAGGCTAGCCAGCATCCAGTGAAAGAGGAAGACTTTCCTTTGATAGATATTTTTACTTAGCCCCCTCGGCTAAAGTGGTGCGTCTTACTTGATTTGGGGGGAAGAAAAGAATAAATGTCGTCATAGTTTTAAAATTTGATCCCCGTGAAAAACATGAAAGCCCTTACTCTTATTCTTCACGTATTCTTATTCATCAAATCACTATGTTTTGGTATTTAAACCTACCATGTATTTAATCATTCAAATCATTTTCATAATGAATATAAATGTGGTAGCAGTGTCTTCTAGTGACTATGATTAATTTGGGCATATTGAATGTGGATATTTCCACTACCTGGCAGCAGTGGAAATATCAGCACGCTACTTGCAGACTATCTCATTTTCATAACGAGATAGCAGCAGTTTGAAGAGATTCAGTTTAGAGTGAAAGGGGATGATGGATCATATCTAATTCAGGAGCTGCCTGGATTTCATTTGGTTTCTCACATTAAAGGCTGAAGGAGCTGCTGGCTGCTAACGAGGAGCTAGTGATGTGGTTATCCCTCCATATGCACTAATGAGCTCAAATTCAGCTATTTAGTTAGCATTTAACAAGAGATGAGAGGGATACTAGTAGATATAGCAACACTCTCTTTAAATTCTAAAGTTATACCTATCAGAACGTAATAAGTAACCTGGTGCTTAGCAGGTCTTAAAATTAGGTAAATAAAACCTCATATCAACTGCAAAAAAACTACATATTGCATTTCTTATTGCTTATTTTATAAAAACTAAGCCAAATGCAGAGGCAATGTGCAAAAAACTAGGTATATTTTACTGCCCTGTGTTGCTAATCAGCTTTATAAAAGCAACATTTTATCAGTTTGCTGTTCTGGACACTTTAGGTGTTAACAAAATGCAAAGGAGGAATGATGCCAGCAGTAATCAACTGTAACTGCTCATCAATCTGGGAGTGGTTAAAAAAAGTCAATTTTCACATTCCGACACATTTTGAAGTCCATCATTCTGCAGTGAGAAAGATTATTCACAAGTGGAAAACTCTAAACAGTTGCCAGTGTTCCCAGGAAGAGACCTAGCACATTCTTCTTTGGAAGTGTTGCCTCCTCTATTTACAAAGAACATGGCAGCATGGCTCAGGTTTGCAAAATTGCATCTGAAACTTGTGGTTTTGCACATCAGTTTATTCTGCTTTTATTTACATTTTGTTAGGCTTCATAGCCTTTTCAAACAGACAGTATAGTACAGTTTTTTAGTTTTAGTAAAGCTACTAATGTCATAACAGATTGAAATGTTTTTAGGCAACGGTGGTGATAAAAACAGCTTTCATGATGTCTTTTTTGAAAGTTTCTCCTTTTTCGTTTACATCAGCAGGCATAATAAATCGTTTGGGATCAGTGTTTGGAAAGAGTCGAGGAGCTAAATAACAAGATGGAACAAGAGAAGCACTGACTTCTATCCAAATAACATGACTCCAGACAAATTCTAATGTTGCGCTTTACATGGTGGATATATGAATTGGCAACTGTTTCCTCACTTGTTCACTATGAAGTATTATCTTCAATGTAACTTTGTGTTTTGAAAACTGCTATACAAATAAAGTGATTTTTATTATTCGGACAGCTTTATTAGGTGATATAATAAACATTTTTACACATGCACTACAGTCCTACACTTTTTCAAACATTACTTTAGCTGTTTGCAAAAATACCAACTGTCACATCCAGCGTTAAATAGTCTGCCAGCTCCCCACTACAGTGCCCATGAGCAATGATTCAGGTTAACGAGAAATACTTTGTGCTTTCATTTTGTTCTTTTCTGCCATCACAGTGTCAAACTACACGTTTGACAAGTCCAAACAGTGTGTAAGCAGCATGACCGTGGAAATCGACTTCCTGCAGAAGAAGCATGCAGACAGCAAGGCCTACGACACAGACAAGATGGCTGCTGAGGTTCTCCAGAGCTTCAACAACCAGGCCTTCAGTGTTGGCCAGCAGGTGCTTTTTGGCTTTAACACTTTAAATACTGATTCTAAAACGAAACCGGAGACCAGTTTTAAAATGAAGCTTAGTAACACCTTTACACATAAATTTAAGAGTAAATATGTGATCATTTAAACTTGTTTACTACTTAAATGTGTGTGTGCTTGTTAAACTGATTATCTATGTGTGTTTTTGTTCGTTTTGTCCTGTGCATGTATCTTCTTTTTTAAAACCAGCTCGTGTTGAGTTTCTGCGAAAAGCTGTTCATCTTGGTGGTTAAAGATATGGAGGCCATGGACCCCAGCATCCTGAGGGGAGGACATGGTTCTGGGAAGAAACAGAAGGTATCTGGAGAATATTTTTAATGCTGTCCCTTGATGTTCACTCACCTATATACCATGGTAGCTATTGATTTTAATCCATACAGTTTATCTTAAACCTTCTCAGGTAGTTAAAGGGCCAGATGTTGTACCTGAATGTTGATTTCAAACAGGTTGATGCTGTTATTGAGGCAGTGAAAACAGGGCAGTGTCTCAAGCCAGTTATCATCTTACTTTTGCTTGTTTCTTTAGATTGACATTGGTTTGTTGGTGGCAAACAGTCAGGTGATTTTTGAGAAAGCAGAGAACTCATCCGTAATCCTGGCCGGTGAGTGTCGGACTTTTACTTTTTCTCTCATTGTAAAAATAGATTCTCATATGCCTACACTTAATACAAAGTGCAAATGTGACTGCTAAAACCACTACACCTGTTACACCTGCATTTACATACATCTACATTAACTACATCTGAAGCAATTCTCTAAAGTACCACAAGGGGGCACACTTCACTCACTTAGCTTGGCCTTTGGGGTTTAAAGGCATTGGGTGACTTATTAATGCAATACTTTAAATACAGAAACCAAAACTGGCTCAAGGAGAGTTTAAAGTTACATTTTAAAATTTTAATTAACTTTGATGCACATCAAAATAAAGCTTGCAACGTCTAAGACACTAACAAACGGAGGAAAAAGGAATTAAGTGTACTGTTGAGTGAATAATAAACATTTTTATGTTTTACCCTTCAGGGAAATCTAAGACTCGAGAGTCACGTCAGTCTATTATTAGCCCAGACTGGAACTTTGAGAGGATGGGCATTGGCGGCCTTGACAAGGAGTTTTCGGACATCTTCCGGAGAGCCTTCGCCTCCCGAGTGTTCCCTCCAGACATAGTTGAACAGATGGGTAAGCCCCCCTGGTTTTGTCATCCCGTATTCATTTGTTTGTGGCTCTTTTTCCACTTTTTATACTGCCATGCTTAAAGTCTGATGATGATTTAAGACATCTGTGTGATGAGGCCATAACTGGCCAACAAAAAGAAGTTCGGTTGTGTCAAAATCTATGAAAAAATGACCCTATTTCTTACTTCATCTATGATCTCAGGAAACTGTTTCATGATGATGTTACTGTCTAAACTGTTTCTACTCTTATTGGCTCTAATATGGAGTTCATTTTTTAAATTATCATCCCATTTGGAGTGATAAAGCACTGATCCTCAGTGTTTTGTCAAAGAATTTCATAGTCACTCGATATGAGTGCATTTGTCCATACTTGATGAACATTAACAACCAAAATGTGGAAAGAAAAAATCAATCCTAATAATCACTGTTTTTCTCTGTCTCAGTATTTCTTCCACTGTTCATCAGATTAAAGAGATTACTCATGCTAAATGTAATCAGTGTTTTCAGTTATTACATTCAGCTTGTGTTTAATCCTTTCGTCGACGTAACACAAACATAACGTCGAATAATTCCTCTGAGAAATGCAGCAGCATTACCTGAATCGGCAACCCCCACAGTGAGGGAACAATCAAAGCAGTGTCCTTTCTGGGTGCCTGGACCGTGACTAAATTCCCTGCTATCCCCTCTCATTAATAAATCTTTGACAGCAATCAGATTACAATGATGATTCATTTGCCAAAAGGACAGCAGCTCATTCTAATGAAAGCCATCAGGCGGTCTTTGTGACTAATACGCAAACCCTCGCTTCTCACACGCATTCACACACATCTGTCCTAATCCTTGCTCCAAGAAGCTAACAGTCTTGTGAAAACCTGCTGTAAGGACCCCCAAAGCATGGCAAATATACACTTTACATGAGTTTCCCAGACTCTCCATACCTGCAGAGCTAAGAGCGGCAGTGTCCAGCAGTGTGCGAGCTGACCTTTAAACAGTTGGTTGTGTGCAGGGATTGGCCTTTGGCTGTGCCCAGCTGGATGTTCTAATGAGATGGCATGTCCTGATAGCGCACCCAGCAAAAGGTAAAGTGGTAATTGGCAGGCGTGGGGAGCAGGCGGTGCAGGTGCTGACAGAGCGGCAATATGCGTGCATACGTCACACATGATGTGTGTGTACCTGAGATGCTGAGAGCTTCACCTTGTCTCCCCTTTGCTCCCAGAGAGGTGAAGCAGACAGAGAGAAGCTTCAGTGCTTGCTCTTCCAAACCCGACACAACCACATCACTTCTCCCCACCTTGCAAGAGAAGCCAACCCCCTCGTCTCTACGCTCTCACCTGTCAGACTGGGCCGCTTTTCCCTCAGCAGGCCAAATGGCAACTCAGATGGTTATCTGTGGCCTCTCAATTAGTCTGAGCTAAATGTCATTAACCAGGTGCAAAAGGCCATTTAAAAGAACCACACTGTAAACATTACCGAGTGGAGAGCTCATGGATTCCACGCATGATCTTCTTGGAGAAGAAGCAAGTCTTTGAAGGAAATCTTAAGTGCTGGAATTATACGGCTTACACTTCTGCTCCTTGGTCTGATCATTAAGTTCATAATCTTAAAATTAACAGCAGCTCAAGATATTTTAAGGTGATATGAATGTGCATCAATGGAGGTGAGGTAGAGTAGGAATTGCAAAGAATGCCTACTCTACTCTGTTCATGTTCATCACACATTTACCCCCCAGTCAAAGGGGGAAAGGTCAAAAATGGCTGTATTTCTTAAGAAAACTAAATTCATATTTCAGCTTCTTGTTAATATCTGTAGACAAACTATAGAAACTTCATCACCTAACACTAACACCTTACTGGCTGACTAAAACTTTGCAGGGCGTCACTGCAGTCCCTTCTCAGTCAACAAAAAAGTAATCCATTAAGATCATTTCTATAAAAGGCTAACATATAGCCAACTTCTTACGAAGGATTGAATATTAAGCTTGAGAATGACGACAGAGCGATAATACACCACAATACTAGGGTGTATGCCAACATTTTGCAGCTGCTACATTGTATAAAGCTAAATTATTGTCCGAAATCTTGGGTAATGAACAACACTTAAAGCAAATGCCTTCTCCTGTTGAATTACTATTTTCTTTTAACTGGAGAAGCCATTGGTCATCCTTCTTACGTAACCTCTGGGCTCTCCAGTGTAACTAGCAGATTTCCAGGCCAAGACTTCCTGTTCTTTTGCTTGTCTATGTTTACTAGTGCATATATATATATTTAAACACAGCTAAAATAAAGCTAAAACATTAGTGGTTTTGAATTTGCATTTCAGCAACGTAGTTCTCCACGGACTGTTTACCTGTTTGCAGCCAGAGCCTACTCAAATGTGGCTGATCAATACAACCTGGACTGCAGACAGAAACCAGATAGCTTCTGGTATCAAATCCCTTATCCCTTTGTGAATAGATTTAGCACATTCTTATGCAGACATCTGTTTAAATAGGTAACTGTTTTGGAAACATATGATACAATTTATGCATTTTGCCACTGATTTCTACTCATTTTCTAGCTGTTAAAGTGAACTGTGGGTGCTCGGTTTAACATCAGCTCCTCTCCTCTGCTTGTCCATCTGTCTCCAGGCTGTAAACATGTGAAGGGAATCCTGCTGTACGGGCCCCCAGGCTGTGGTAAAACCCTGATGGCACGACAGATTGGCAAGATGCTGAAGGCCCGGGAGCCAAAGATCGTCAACGGCCCTGAGATTCTCAACAAGTATGTGGGAGAGTCTGAGGCGAACATCAGGAAGCTGTTTGCAGATGCAGAGGATGAACAGAAGAGGGTGAGAATAGGACACGATGTACATTTTGTATTGTTCTTCCACAACAGAGCCAGCTTACCAAAGCAGAGCAAACATAAAAGTCCTGTTTGTATTAATAAACGAGTCTGTTTTGTTGCAGCTTCCAAGTAATATTGGCTGTGTTGCTAGAACTTTCCTAAACTTCTAATCTAGAAGTCATCAAAAGTCACTGTGTTTGTTCAGAGTATTTTCTCAGTAGCTATTAGTATTCTTCCAGCATCCCAGTGAAATACTGATAAGCACTGCAGAAAAAATCTAATTTCTCAAGAGTGGAGAGATCTGCCCTTTAGCCAGACATAGCTGTAATGACTTTTTAAAGTTTGTGCGTGTGTGTGTGTGTGTGTTTGAAAGGGAAGAGGGGCCACTGAAACCCAGCAGTGATAGTTGGTTTGGATGGTGTGACATAAGCCTCACTCTGCACCACTTAATGAGGGGCTGGGTTCTCTTTGACCTCCTATAAGACCTCCCTACAAACCCCCACACACACCGTGTATGTGTGTGACATTAACAGCTCTACACCTGCTTTAAAAGCTACGTCAGAGTCTGACAGGTCCGTAGATGGAGCGATAACCCCCCACCCGGCTGCTCCATCGCTTTTTTTTCATTCATTCATAAGAGGCTCAATACTTGTATTCAGCTCAGGATGAAAGAAAAGCAGTCACGGTTTCTTCTTGCTATGCTTCTGTGTCTCAGCTGAAAAAAAATGTAATTTGATTTTATATTTTACAAGGTTATTATAGTTTAATAGTATACTTTTTAGTAGTTTTATTTTAGTTTTATTTTAATGTAAATTTACAATTTCCTTATATTTTCCTTATGTTTGCTGTGTGGATTTTACTTTAAATTTGGTTTTTATTGTTAAAAATGTAATTTTTTCTATTAGTCTCACTCTTGGGTTGAGTATCTTTTCATATAATAGGGGGCATTTTTAAAAAACAGTTTTTACAATATAAAAACTTGACTCACATTTTCCACTTTCAGTAAAAAGTTTACTTTCAAATTTTATTTTATTAACAAAAATATGTATTTTTTGTTTTTATGTTATTTTAGGAAGCTTCTTTTTTTTATTCTTCTGCCTCTGCAAGGTGCTAGATGGAAAGCCATTTTATGGAGTTCCACATTAAATCACTGTAAATTGAATTGGATGTCAAGAAAATACAGGTCAGCCAAGGAGAGGTAGTACCCAGCTGTAATAACACTGCTGTGCTTACTTTTTGTTCACTAAACATTTAAATGAATGTCCAAACCAGAACTTCCTATGGTTTGCCAGCTTCAGATCTTACAAAAAAAATGCCTGAGACTTTAGTTATTCCAGTTTCATTAACCAGATTTTCTTATTTTGAGAATTTTAGTAGCCAAAACAAAGTCAGTTTTCTGCACATCTTCCAATAAAATGCAGCTGTATCAGGTGCGTCTAAGCTCCAGGGCAGAAAACTTTTGGAGGACAGAAATGGACCGCAGCACACTGATGAATTTTCAGCCTTGAGTTGTGCAGGCAGATGAACTTTTCCACAGAATTCAATGGCCAGCACCAACATACTTTACCCGAGGACCTGAAAACTGACTCCCAGAACTAAGAGACAATTATAATATTGTAAGACCTTGAAAATAACAGACAGCTCCTTAAAACCAACCCCCTGTTTATTTGGTAAACTTATTCATACACCTATATGTTTAAGAAATTAAGCTACAAGCAAAATTAAGCGTGTTTGAGAAGGAAAAAAAGTTTAAAATACACATTTGTGTTTGTCTATAGTTTATCTTTTAGACATTTTTGCAAATTGGTGCATGTTTAAAGGTGTTATCTCTTTTCTTATACTCTGTGTATATACAGCGCTTATATCCTCCAGATGTTCCAGATGTACTCCTTTCAATAAGTTTTAACAGAGAGGGCTTTGTTCATTTATCATTCAGTGCATGATTTAGTGCAAAAGATGGACTCGTTCTGGCTGTTGGAAGTAATTTCTGATTTATAGACAAATAAAAACCTTTGACTTTTATATGGCAATAAAATCAAACAAGAACTATGTATCTATACTATCCAGTTCTGATTTCAGTTTAGGAAAAGTGTGTCAGGAAGGTCATATTTATCTAGATAAATCTGAATTTTTATATTTAAGCATTACCTTTTCTAAGGCTTCTAATATAAAGAGAGAATGTTCCTTAATTGATTTGTAAACAGGGAAAGTTTTTTTTTAACCCCCGTAGTTCATCTGTGTTGTCTCCCCTGTAGTAAATATGATAAACATGCATATCACTTTTGCGCTTTCAGGTAAGTAGGTGTAACTGTGTAACACCATCTCCTGCAAAATTACTTATATCCAGCATGACAGATGTAGAAAAACTGGATTTACTCAGCATTATCGAGGCGATGTCCTCCCTGCTTGTGTGAACAGATGGTATAGGATAAAGGTGCAAAGCAGGTATTTACAGTTTACACATTAATCTTCTTCCTCTGCGTCTGTGTCGGCGAACAGCTCGGTGCCAACAGCGGCCTTCACATCATCATATTTGATGAAATTGACGCCATCTGTAAGCAGCGTGGCAGCATGGCAGGAAGCACAGGAGTCCATGACACCGTGGTTAACCAGCTGCTATCCAAGATCGATGGAGTGGAGCAACTCAACAACATCCTGGTCATAGGTGCAAACATGCAGACATTTTCTCGCAGTATATGTAAACTAGCATAAACACTTTCACATTTAAATCCTGTCCTGTGTCACGCCTGAACAGCCAAACTCTGTCTCATTACTTTTGTTCTTCCCTTTCTTCTGGTTTCTTTTCTTTCTGCCTCAGGTATGACCAACAGGCCCGACCTGATAGATGAGGCCTTGTTGAGGCCAGGAAGACTGGAGGTGAAGATGGAGATTGGTAAGAAGTAGCGAACACACAGAATTTCATTCAGTAGACTTAAAACAGCGTGTCCACAGCATGTCTTTTGTCCTTTCTTCCTTCTCTTACCCAAACTGGTCACGGCAGATGGCCCCGCCCCTCCCTGAGCCTGGTTCTGCTGGAGGTTTCTTCCTGTTAAAAGGGAGTTTTTCCTTCCCACTGTCGCCAAAGCGCTTGCTCATAGGGGGTCATCTGATTGTTGGGGGTTTCTCTGCTGTATTATTGTAAGGTCTACCTTACAATAAAGTGCCTTGAGGCAACCTTTGTTGTAATTTGGTGCTGTATAAATAAAACTGAATTGAACTGAAAAGAAAGTTAAAATGATTATAAAGAACATATTTTTAAAACCTATGAAGTAATTAGTTAAAGTATTTGCTCAAATAATTAATAGAAAATCAGTGAAAATACTTCTACTGTGGGTCAGAAAGTCTTAAAAACAGTGTAAATAAGTAATACTCGTGCTATCAAATGAAGAAGTAATGTATCTTATGCAGATTTCTGCAAGTTAATACCAGCAGCCTTACTGGTAAAGCTCAATGGATACAAGGCTGTTATCAGCTGTGACTCTTTGACTGTGTGCACTACAGAACCAGTACACCACACGCGGTCACTTTCTCCATTTCCTTTTCCACTTTATTCTTCAAGGCTTACCGGATGAAACTGGGCGAATTCAGATCCTCAACATCCACACAGCGAGGATGCGGGAGAACAAACTGCTGGCTAGCGATGTCGACGTTAAAGAGCTGGCTGTGGAAACCAAGAACTACAGCGGTGCTGAACTGGAGGGTCTGGTCAGAGCTGCTCAGTCCACAGCCATGAACAGACACATCAAGGTCAGTCCAAGGAGCTTATTTACTGTCCATTTATTAATGTGTATGTTTTTTGGGTTATAGAAAACAAGGAAATAATAGTAAAATGCCCTCAGAGCAATATGTTCCTCACTAATATAAGAGTTAAAATACTGGCAAGCAACCAGTATTTTCCACAAGCCAATACGCACTATAAAAAGCAAATACAAAGTTTAATTAAAGGGCAGTAAATTTAAAAAGAAAACTAAAGGAAGAGAAGAAGGAAAGTAGAAGTAATGCAAAAAATGTATTCAACTTTTGAAAACCTGTTCTTTTTATATTAGATACATTATTTTCAAAAGCACTGACAGGAACAGTGTCATGTTCCTGGCTTAAGTTGCAGGCCACACACCTGGTGGGCATAATATATGGTATTATAGTGCCAGTTTAAGCAGCCACCCAGGTGTCGAAGGGTTGGGTAGGTATCCAGGTGTGTGTGCTTGTGTGTGTGCCCTCCCTTAAGTGTTTTATCAGGTGCATTGGCTCAAATCTATACTGCTCAGTAAGGCACAAAGATAAGGTGAAGTTCTCATCTGTTAAGCATTCTGCCCCCGCAGAGCAGCAGATATTGGAGGGTGATGATAAATGACAGACACATGTCTGATGGCAGCGATGTTTCTCTTCACTCCTTTAGGCACTTATTCTTCCCTCCCTCCGTCTCTCTGTCTGACCTTTCTGCTCTGAGGGAGTACATTGTCTTCTGACACATTTTGCAATCTACATGTGCAGTACTTCATTTAATGGATTTCACGAGACAGGGTACGGAGTTCATTCGAAGCAATTTGCTGTCTCTGTACCTGTGCTGTTTGTCTGTTGCTCTGATGTAGGCCAGCAACACAGTGGAGGTAAACATGGAGACGGCGGAAAAACTGCAGGTCAGCAGGATAGACTTCATGGCCTCGCTGAATAACGACATCAAACCCGTAAGTTACTGTGCACATGTCTCTCTTAAGTTCTTAAACATGAAATGCAAAGTACAGTGAAATAAAAGTAACATTAATAATCAAAATAACCTGAAGTTTAACTCAACCATTCCCACCTTCTCTGGCCTTTTCGTTATTCCGTAACATGATCCGTGAAACATCCTGAAATATTTGAGAGAAATGTTGTTTCTAAAATATAAAGGAAAACCTGAGTTTTGGATAAGTTTGTCGGTTTGTCTTATCGTACGTCATTCACCATCACGTTTTAATCTAACGCCCACCACAGACAAGAAGACTAATAAACGTCAAAATCGGGCGCACTCTGACATCAAAATCCATGCATGATAAGTCCGAGTTTTAATCACAGACTTTGAGATTTTGCAGTCCAGTCATGCTGCTGGTGGATCTTTGCAAAGAGAAAAACTTTGAATGATGGTGCAGAAACAGAAGCTGCATGTGACCTGCTTGAGAAAACTGAGTGCTCCTGTTGGTTGTTAATAATATTTATGTGATCGAACACTATTTGCATGAGTCGAGATTTTTAAAAAAAGAAAGAAGCTAGGCTAGGATTTAGCTTGTTTGTTTTTATCAGGCTCACTTGAGACACTTAGAGTTTAAAACCACCTTACGCTAAACGATCAGTTGTGCCACAACCTTTGCAAAAGTGTTTTGACTTGCAACACTTAAATCTCTTGAAATTTAGTGGCAGGCTGGAATCTTTGAAAGATGCCTTTTCTCCTCATTAGACTGTAACTAAAACCTGTGATGACAGTATTATGAAGTCGAGCTGATGTCACTAGTCTAAGTTTTGCATATAAATATAAACATTTTTTTCCACTCTGGGCATGAGTTTTGTTTTTGACAGGCTTCAGGGGCCTCTCAACACTATTTTACACCTGAATTGAACCTGTTCACCTGCTAAATGTTATAAGAAGCAGTCCAGGTATAAGCAAGAATTATATCCACAATACTTGTAAATTATATTTATTTGTGATTAAACTTCACTGGATTCAGATGAAGCACTTGTGCAGGTTATACAAGACTACAACACAGAGGAAATATCTTTTTTATAACTAATATTTCCATTCTCGGTTGAGCTCATGCAGGCAAACAAAATTAGAGTCTCACTTTCTGTTTTCCTCTCCTTGTACCACTTCTTCAGGCATTTGGAACCAACCAGGAGGACTACGCCAGCTACATCATGAACGGCATAATCCGGTGGGGTGACCCAGTGTCAGCAGCCCTGGAGGACGGGGAGCTGCTGGTGCAGCAGACAAAGAACAGTGACCGCACGCCACTAGTCTCTGTGCTGCTGGAAGGTAACTCTCACACGTGTCATGCAACCCAAACACATATAGCAAATAAAATAAGGTGAGGACAGCGGCCTGCTTTACTAACAATTAAAATGGTTGATCAGTGATTTCTTTTCACCGCCAGGCCCACCTAACAGCGGCAAAACGGCACTGGCGGCTAAGATTTCTGAGGATTCCCAGTTTCCATTCATCAAGATCTGTTCTCCGGACAAGATGATCGGACACTCTGAGATCGCCAAATGCCAGGCCATCAAAAAGGTAACAGATTTCATAATGCAGATACAGTGCATATAAATACCGGATGTTTGGGTTAAGATGCTAGTGTAGTAATGTCATTTTTAAAATACTAGTAGTTATTTTTAGTGTTTTCTGGTGTGTTTTTTCTCTGATGGCGATCAGGTTGTACCTTTTTGTTTCCCTTTGGCAGATATTTGAAGATGCTTACAAATCCCAGCTGAGCTGTGTGGTTGTGGACGACATCGAGCGCTTGTTGGGTAAGACGAGAGAGCCCAAAATATTTTGCGGTCTTCTACTCAGTTGCCTTCTGAAGTTACTTTTTATTTGAATCAGACTTGATGAGACCGAGGAAATGAAATAATAAAATTATGTTTGTCGTCAGATTACGTTCCTATTGGCCCTCGTTTCTCCAACATGGTGCTACAGGCTCTGCTGGTGCTGCTGAAGAAACCACCTCCAAAGGTAACCAGGGTTTATTTCTTGCTCACTGTCAGTGTTGCTAGTCCTGAGGTGGCAGAAAGAGGGCAGCAGATCTTATGGATGCCAACATAAAGTCTTGCGAGGAATTGTTAGAGGTCTTTGCCTGCAACTGGCATGTGTGAACGCCTGTGTGTGAGTGTATGGTTATTAGCAAGTGTTTTGGTCCAGGCCTGTTGTGCTCGGAGTGAATGGTGGTGGTGGAGACCCATTTCTCATAGTTTCTTTAGTTGTAGTTTTTGTGTGTCTGTTGTTGATGGGTTTGTGAATGAGGGTATAGCTCACTATATGGCTGCATGTGCATGAGAAGTGGCGCGGGGCCTGGTGTTGAATGCCTGGCTGCAGTGCTCCTCTGGGGTTGTAAAGCGCTGGGCCCAGCGGGGTGCCTGGGGCCGGGGGAGGCCAGGGGGACACGGAGGAGAATGAGCTCTGTGAGAGAGCCAGGACCTGGCAGCACTGCCGCCTGTGTGGCACCTCATCTGCATGCAGCATCACAACCCCCCACGCCATGGGGGGGCAGGCGGCAGCCATAATCCCCCTGTCTGCTCGCCACTCCTCTGCCTCTCCTCCTTGGTCTTCTTCTGGTCGTTCTCCAACTCGTCGGCTTAGTGCAGCGACATTTCTTTTGCTTCCCCTCTTTCTTCCCCGCTCATGTTTGTCTTCTCTACTGTTGCCCTCTGCTCCATTATGCTGCATTATGCTGTCTTTTTTTCTTCTTTCTATTGTTTTCTATTTTTTTTAACTCCTGTTGTGACTTAGAGCCCCTGCTCAATGTCGGCCTTCACCTGGGCAGCCAGAAATCTCCAGAATATGACGAAATCAGTCGCCCTGTATTCCAATAACCAATAAGAGCTTTGGCATCAAAGACTGCCTTCATCAAAATTTGGATAACATGAGAACTTAATTACAAAATGTTCACAATTCGACACTTCTGATTGGCTTTTTTGTAGTCGCGGGCAATGAGAACATAACCCGGTGTGATACAGAAAGTGCTGATGTTGCAGCGTAAGCCATTAAAGGAGCAGAGTAGAAGCTTCTGACACAACTTCCCCACCGTCCTAAAAATGCATACAAACAACATGTTTAATAGGGTGGATATGAGTGAGAAAACAAAATGCAAAACAACCTTAATTTTAATTTTTACACATATCTGTGATTAAACCAGCTTCTCATGGACTACATTTAATAACTGTTGTTTAGCTAATAATAAAATTACTGTTGTCTAAGCAGGTGCAGCTTGTTTTTACAGGCCTGTGGTCTCTCAGCATCAGATACATCACATACCAATGAAACATGTCAATAAAAATAATACAAATGAGATAAAATGAAGATTTTCACCTTCATATCTGTCAAGCAGTGAAGTTGTTATATATGCTGCTTGTGTTGCTAGAACTTTGACTTTATCAAAGACTGTATTCTGAGGAAGTTAACACGGCTGTAGAAGCAGGGTTGGCATTGTGATTGCGTGTATAGACCAGGTGTATGTTACATGCATCAGCTGACTTGCCTTAAAGCTGTAAAACTATACAAATGATGGACAGGTTGTTGGTCAGAGAAAAAAAAATGCTGGAACTGGGGTGGCCAAAATGTTCGTTATTATAAGGCTTCATAATATGGCTCAAAGACCATAGGTGACACATAGGTGTGCCCAGTTTTTGTATAGTCTGGCTGAGTTCTAGATAAGAATCAGAATCAGAATGGGGTTTATTGCCAAATGTTGAGCAGGTTTACAACATTAGGAAATTGCTGCGGTGCTTCAGTGCAAACATAGTGTCATAAATAGCACTTAAATAGACATGGAAAAAAATAAAAGTAGGGATAAGAATTAAAAGTGCTACGTGGAAAGATATGTGCATGAGATATACATGAGATATATACATGAGAATAAGAATTAAGAGTGCTACGTTGAAAGATATATACATGAGTGCAGGTGGTGATCAGTGCCAAACATGGAATGATGCAGTGACACAGCGTAGGGTCATGTGTTAGTGGCGGGTACAGTCATATGGTTATTGTTCATGTGTCCAACAGCAGAGGGGAAGAAACTGTTCTTATGGCGAGAGGTTCTGGTGCGAATGGACCGGAGCCTCCTGCCTGAGGGGAGCAGGTCAAACAGACTGTGTCCAGGGTGAGAAGGGTCAGCTGAGATCCGAGCTGCACGCCGCAGTGTCCTGGAGGTGTACAGGTCCTGCAGAGATGGGAGTCTGCAGCCAATCACCTTCTCAGCAGAGCGCACAACACGCTGCAGTCTCTGTTTAAGTGTTGAAACCATCCAGGACACGCAATCATGATGCTTGAACCTCTGTTAGAGCCATCACACACTTTCATCTGGACTGCTCCTGTGCTTTTCCTGTACATTATCAAATGGTTATACATCATTGGTCTCTCTTTTTCCTATGACCAATAGGAGGAGACCAGCTGATGAATGTGAGGGAACGATTAAAGATCCAGACAAAATGACATCTGCTTCTCTTTCAGGGTCGTAAGCTGCTCATCATTGGCACCACAAGTCGTAAAGACGTCCTTCAGGAAATGGAGATGTTGGATGCTTTCAGCACCACCATCCACATTCCCAACATCTCAAAATTAGAGCAGCTGATGGAGGCCTTTGAGGTAAACTACACAACTATGAAACTACAAATTTCTAATGTCTGTTTCTAAGAATTGCATCTATGATGCAAGATGCTTTTCTTCTGTGAATTTCTTCTTACCATTAGACTTGACGACATTGTTTTTGCTTACTTTTTTATTAGAATTCCTGAATGCAAAAAATGAATGACAGAATTTAAGTGTTTCTCTCTCGCACTGATCGTTCCTGTGTCTCTTTCTGCTTTACACAGCTGCTGGGCAGTTTCAATGAGAAAGAACGGGCCATGATAGCTAAAGCTGTACAGGGCCAACGCTTGGGGATCGGCATTAAAAAGTTGCTGATGCTGATTGAAATGGCGGCACAGGTGAGAAACTATTATGGTCTTTATTTTGACTTTTTTCAACAGTTTAGTTAGTTTTATGTTGTAGTTAGTATGAATTTTGCGGTAATGCAAGTTTTTTTGTCTTCTTTTTAAAAAAAATATAATATTTGTGGGTTTATGTAAAGTGGATGGTTTGACACTGGGGGCACACTTTCACGACTCCTATAATTAATGATCACCATTGGTACACAGCAAACAATACAGCTTTTAAACATCAGCCTGTGATGACCCATTGTGTGTAGTTTCGTACTTTGGGTTTGCGTTTAAATTTGCATTGTCAGATGTGCTTTCGTTCCCTTTTCCAAAAATAAGCACATCTTTGCTTTAAATCTATTCCAAAAGAGATTATTTTAAGTAGGTTGGTAAAATTGCATCACAAAAAGATGGGTTTTTGGCAGCTTTTTAAAAAAGATCATTAGATTCTGAAGCCGCTGTAGCAAAATCTCGGTCTCGGTTTCAGCCTTGCATGCACAGCAAGCAGGCCTTGATCACATGACATCAGGCACCTGCTGGGGCTATATGGATGCATAAGTGCACTCTACTCTACTCTTTATGTTGGTGCTTGTCCATGCAAAATTCTAAAAGTCAAATCCAGAATCTTAAAGTCAGAAGTTAATGGGCAGTGACATGATAATATTTAGAAGACTTAGTCAGAAGCCTCGCAGCGGCTTTTATTGAATAGGCTGCAAACGTTCCAAGGAAGCTTTGTTAAGACAAGTAAACTGTGAATTACAATTATCCAGAAGTGATGAAATAAATGCATTAATCACATTTTCCATCATGACACAGTGGAAACTGGCAATATTTCTTAAGCGATAAAAGCGAAAGCGAGATTTAACATGACCGTCCAAAGTGAAAGCTGAGTCAAAAATTATCCAAAGGTTGCTGATAGAAGATTTAGGAAATGTGGCAAGGGGACTTTCCATTACCTCAGGCACAAATCTGTCAGGGGCACATCAGAAAATAGTTAGCCTCCAACTTTTAACAGAGTCTAAGCACCTCTGAGAAATCTGTAACTTACAAACGTCTTGTGGTTTAAAAGAGAGATACAACTGAGTGTCATCTGCATAGCAATGATAATGAGTGCTCAAAATGTGCAGAAGGAGCAGATCTAACAGAAATATATCAGCGATCTCATATATCTCATAGACAAACCCAAACATCTTCTATGACTAGTTTTCAGTTCAGTACCGAACACAAATTAACTCATGTATCCTCAACCCAAGAGAAAAAACACGAAACCAAATGGTGTGTGCACAACGTTGTTATGAGTACCGCGATTGACGGGGTGATGTTGACCGAGGCTGGGCTGTGGCATTCTGCACGTTGCCATATGTATCTGAGCCTCTCCTGCAGCTTTGCATGAGAGCGCCGCCTCAGATGTGATTGTTCTTGGTGGAAATCGGATCGGACAGAGGTAACAAGATGAAGTGCTCCAACCCGTACTTGTGCCATTCTTGTGACAGCACCCTTCCCTGCAGCTGTTTCAGCAGGACAATGCCAAACCCTGCACTGCCAGAGTAGCGCAGGCTTTTCTGGATATCAAAACCCTGGAACACGATGTGCATCGACCCAGCGTGTTGCAGGCTCCACTCCTAGTTGAGCATAGCTGCAGACTATGCTCATCAAGGAATGGAAAACAGTTCCTCAAACAACACATCTGGACTGCTTGGATGTCATACCTTGTATTAAATGTCTTATATAAGCAACTATTATGTTGTTTGTCTAAAAATCTATTTAAAATGTGAACTTATGTTTCTTTGTTGACTATTTTTGGACATTTCTTATGCTGTTGCAGCTCCATGTGTACTAGTTGTGTTAGACAACAGAAAGGTCAAGTTATTTTGGGGGTACGAAACTTGTGAAGCACAAGAAAACAGTCTTTTCAATAACTCACTCATCACCTCCCATTTTATTCAAAACACAGATTTCATACTGGCACAGGCTTTGCGTTATTATTATTTTTTTCTCTCAGTGTGGTCTGAGCTTGAGCAGGCCGTCCCTCCTCTTCTTCGACATCTGGCCGGCATTCTCGACAGTCAACAGGATCCGTCTGTCAGGCACAAAAAACTGTCATCTATTAGCTGTAGTGAAAAACTGTGTGGCTTTGCTGATGATTTGTTGAGGAGAGGGATCCAGTACATTTCTAGTTCACAAACCATTCTCTCCAATACATTCATAGTTGTGAAACCGTGCTCTGCACAGCTTTCCAAGTTATATTCACGTGTTGCTAATAAGATACTCATCAGAAAAGTCTTAGGCTATTCGTGGTCTGGTTTTACCTACGATTTAAGCAAAGATCAGCCACTGAAGGGGGCAAATGTGAGGGGTAGGTTTAAAAAAATAAATAAATCAAGGAGACATGTACAAAAATGAAAACATAGACCACCAAGTCATAGCAGATTTTTGGTCTCCTTTCAACCCACCCGTTATGTAGAGGGATGCAGTGGGTACAGAGTCTTCTCACCTTCCTTACTTTGCCTAAAGGGATTTGTGGCTTGGCCTCCAAGTTTTGTTTTTGTGCATTTTTCTGTACAGTAGCAAGCGGTGTAGTTCTTTTCTGCCCTGTTCCCCTAAATGATTTACTTGGAAAGCCTGTAGGGACATTGATCCTGTCAGGACACAAGCATAATCAACCTGATTGATCATAAATCGTTTACTGATCGGTACTTGGACTGGTGGAGGCTTTAAAGAGGACTTTTGTTTTGGGGTTTTTTTCCCCATTACAGACAAAATATATGATTTTACAGCAGTAAGAGTGAGTACAAGTAATCCCTGTGAGCCAAAAGCTTTAAACTGCTCTAAATGTGCGGTTTTCAGCGGTTCCATTTTCCTGCTCTTTGCCTTGTATGAGCTTTATTTGTGAGCATAGAAGCCCCACCCACCTGCCTTTTAAGCCTTTTGTTTACAAAAGGCAGCCAATCAGGAAAAAATGAGGATGCTTAAATGAAAGGGTGACAGAGATAAACCGCTGCACGGCAGCTCAGTAGTTTTGAGTTATGCAAAACTGCTTGAGCCCTTTTCTATAAATATGCAGCTCAAAATGAATAAAATTAGTCCCGGTTAGTTTTTTAAATGAATTTGTTCCAAATAAGTAATAGTAATACGTTTGTTTAAAATTAAAAGATGTCATCCTTTAACTGTTTACCTCCACTGAAATAGACAAACAGTATCGAATTAGTCACTGTAGTAACCTGTGACATCATGTCCAGCTGTGGTGATTTTATTTTGTGAAAACAAAACCGAGAAGGAAAAATAAAATGTAACAGGTAGAACAATTAGAAACAGGAACTAAATATCCTGTTACTCGATTTGCCAAAATGATGATTTGTGTGTCCTAAATCTTTACTCCTGTGACCTGTGAGGAGATCACAGAACCAAGCAGGATTTAATTAAGTCGCTGTCGTACGTCACAACAGGAAATCTACGTTCCAGTGATCATCTCGTTCTTTGCTTCTCTCATTTTTTCCCTTGTTTCTTACAAATTTCTCAGATATTTCTAAACTCCTGAAGTAAAGTTTTAAAACTTGAAATGTTTCACTCCAGCTAATCGATGTCTGCTGCTCAAAGCCACGATGAATTTTCTTCGTCCATCTCAAAACCTCATATTTCAAGTAATATTTGTTTACCAAACCGATGACGGACATCCCACCAGCAGCATCAGACAAACCCAAATCACACCATTAGCTCCTTTCTTCTCCCGACTGTGTCTCTGTTATGTTGCCTATGTGTGCAGCCTGTTTGTTGGGGCTGTGTAATTGCTGTGGTATGCTCCAATGCTATGCTCAGTGCCCCCCCCCCCTCACACACACACCCCATTCTGAGCTTGAAGAAGTATGAACCTGTGTTTGCCGGGACATGCTGCAAACAGCCGCACTCACGTACACATTTGCGGTCTTTATCTTTTTTCCTCTCATTCCAACGTTTCCGACTGCTCTCATGTCTTAACTCTGGTTGCTACAGGCGATTCCAGACATACTGTAAGTTATTGCATAGGTTCCCATTAATTTTGCTTCCTTTTCCCTCCCCTTCTCTTCAATCCAAACTGAAACATGAACTCCAGGACCCGCCGCCGTTGATAGCATGCCGCTGTGATGTTTAACACCTGAAGAAACCCGTGCATGTTCACAAAGAACCTGCTAATAAAATATATAGTTATTTTATCGTATGACTGTTAGCACTAAGCATGCATATCTGTCTTTTCAGATGGATCCTGACTACAGAGTTAGGAAGTTCGTGAGTCTGCTGCAGGAAGAAGGAGCGTAAGTATTCCTTTCCTGTTTCTAACCACATCACCAGAGCAGGATTGACATTGAACACTCACACCGCACACACGTCTGTCACTTTCACCAGCTGTCAGTTACAAATGTAGCAGAAAGGAAAAAGTTAGTCAGAAGCACAAAGTGTTTACATTTTAATCATCGTACCAAGTGTGATTTATAATACACATTTTGTCCTTTTTCTCCCTCTACAGACTGGTTTCTGATAAGTTTGTGGCAATCTAGACTCAGTGGAGCCACGCGGTGAAATAGAGGCGTCCTTCAACGGTGAGGCCGCTTTAAGCTGAAACGTTAAATTTTTTAACTCATCATATCCTGTCGAGGGTTGAGGAGAGCTGATGTGAAAGTCTGTGATTCCACTCTTTGAAGAGTCACAGTCAAAGTTTCGAAATAACGTTATGCGAGTCCAGTCAAGCAGATGTAACCACAGAATAACGGAGGATGTCGTTAAAATGCGCTGACTCAAAACTGAATTACCAAACTTACCTTTGACTAAGTAGTTTTACAGCTAATCTGTGCGTGCGTGGAATCGGAAGCATCACACGAAACAATTGTCACAATAAAAACACTTCCACAGGGCACCAAACACTACTGTAAAAAACCCAACAAAGTGAATGATTCGGGTGTTTGAGGAGACACCTTTAGCAGGAACAGCTTGAAGTAACCATTTTCTATATAACTTTATCAGTCCTTCATATTATTGTGGAGGAATTTTGACTCCCTTTACAAAGTCACTTTAGTTCATTGAGGTTTGCGATCATTTTTTATGCACTGCTTTCTGAACTTTTTGAGGCCTGGACTGCAACACCTTGATTCTTTCGAACGATCCAGTCTTGGCCGAGCTTCAGCTGTTGGGTAGATGGCCTCACATGTTACTCTAGAACAGTGAGTAACAACAACCCCCGGGCTGGTCCGTGAGTCGTTTGGCACCGAGCCCCGAGAGTTGAGACTCGGGTGTGAAATTGATGGTTTTCAGGGGTTTTATCGTTATTTTTTAATCGTTTTTATCGTTATCTAAGTTTCCCTGGGTCTTTTTCCGTGTGTTATGAATAAATCTTCCTTTTTTTGGTACTGGTACTGGTTTTATTTGTTGTATTTATCAGCGAGACCTTAAAGGCCGGTCTGTGAAAATATTGTCGGACATAAACCGGTCCGTGGCACAAAAACGGTTGGGGATCGCTGACCTAGAATACTTTGGTATGCATTGGAGTTCATGACTACAAGGGCCCAGGTTTCGTGGCTGTAAAACATGCCATCACGGCGGTGTCGCCACGCGTGTAGCTGTGCTGCCATGTTCTTTATGTGGAGAGAACAGACATGTCTCCTGGCAATGCTTCCAAACGAGCCATACTTGTTCAGTCTTTTTAGAATTTTACTGTCATGAGCTTCAATATTTAATATGCTAACTGAGGCCTGTAGAGCATGAGAAGGAGCTCTTGGATCCACTCCTGGGAACACTGGCACCTATCTTGAATGCTTTCTACTTCTTTCTGAAATTGTTTAAAAATTAAACCCTTCCCAGATTGATGGGGAGCAACAATTGCTTCTTTAAGCTCATTGCTGATGTTTCCTTTGTGGCATTAACACACCTGAATGCTCCAGACCAGCAAACTGCCAAAACGTCTGCTTTTATTAAGGTCCTGAAACTTGGAATTAGTGAGGTTGTATTTACTCTGCATGCTGCTTCTGTGTTTTGACTTAATAAAAAAAAATGACATGCTGTTATATGTCATGTTTTGCTCTAAATCTCCAGCATTTTAAGACCTGTTAAGGACCAGATTATCGTTATTATGTCCTGAGACATAAAACCTTAGAATTTAAAGAGGGCGTGCTTTCTTTTTACCTTGACTATGCATGCTTGTAAAACTGTGACGTGCATTGGGTGTTGTTCAGTTCTGACAATGATTTTGCTCAGAATGTTGGCATCATAAAAGCTCTCTAGGTGAATGAATACAAAGTTATTATCATTCCATGTCTTTATCCGAATCATTACAAAAACGCAGGGCAAAGTTTAAGAAAGTTATGTGTCTAAGTTGCTAATCTTACCTTCTGAAATGAACCGCGGGAGGACGGTGCCCACGGTGATAAACAACAAGTCTTTCAACAAGTAGCGGGAGCTTTGCTTCTCATCTTGGCATCAGAGGCTTATGGTATAGCTGGTGCACAGCGTGCCTAAAAATAGGTCGACTAGACAGGCGCTCTCCTGTGGCAGCATGCCTCCTTTGCCCGCCTGCCTCATCTCACTTTTATTTCTCTCTCTTCACTCAGTTGCAGAGGATCAGAAGACTGATAAAGGATGGCAGGAGGAAGCAAACGAGATATAGATCCCATCTCTCTACATCCTTCTCATCCCTGAAGCTCTGCGTGCTTCTCTGAGCTGCAGACACCAAGCAGGCAGTCTCCTCCTCTGCAGCATTATGTGATAATATAAAATAAGAGATATGCGCAGTGCTTGTTGTATCTGGGTGTCTGCTTGTGCTGCAATCTCTTTGTGATGCCTCTAGCACTCCATTGGGATTTTATATATATGTATACAAAAAGAGTCGGGGCAAAGTACATGTGCACAAACACTAATTATGATAATGTTTGTTTATATAGACTTTATTTGTAGGAAGAGATCATTCCATGACTTCTTTTCTTATGTTGCACATTTCCTTGCCTCTGATCTTTTTAGTGTATGAATAAAATAATATTACTAACAAAAACATTGTAGTATCTGTAGTTAATGTTGTTTTTAAAGGGACGTTACAAAGGAACTTGTGCTGTGTGTTCCATTATTATAATGTAGGTTTTCAGTTGCTGTTTAGTTCAGACACTGTTTTCTACAGTAGCATGTAAAAAGTTCCTGCTCCCAAGAAAAATAAAAAAAGTTAACTATTAAATGTTCTCATGGCTGTTGAAATCATAAGAATGTCATAACTATCACTTAGTGTAATTACCTCCTGATTATGAAATATTTGAGAAGAGATGAACCCATTCACACATTTGAGGTTAACCTCCACAGCTTCTGGGTTGAGCAATGATTGTAGAGCCTGGCAAGAAAACACTCAGCCATTTATGGAGGAGCTACTGCTGCATGTGTGCACGTTTCTTGATGCAGTTCTCCAGGATTGTAGTAAAAAGTAGCAAAATGTTGCTTGAGATATTAGTAGAAAATCAAAATGATGTCGCTGTATCATTTTTTTTTCCTTTTTTGTATTTTCTGCAAGTGAGATTAAATTTGAGCTAAAACTTGTGAATTATGGGAAGCTGAATTCATGCACATACATGTTTTTCTTTATAAAGAGATCACCTCATCCTAAGTAGTAGCCAGTGTATTATCAAGAACTCCGGGAGATCACTGGATTAGGCAGGTGCCATGGTAAATGGCCTGTATTTATATAGCGCTTTACTAGTCCCTAAGGACCCCAAAGCGCTTTACATATCCAGTCATCCACCCATTCACACACACATTCACACACTGGCGATGGCAAGCTACATTGTAGCCACAGCCACCCTGGGGCGCACTGACAGAGGCGAGGCTGCCGGACACTGGCGCCACCGGGCCCTCTGACCACCACCAGTAGGCAACGGGTGAAGTGTCTTGCCCAAGGACACAACGACCAAGACTGTCCAAGCCGGGGCTCGAACCGGCAACCTTCCGATTACAAGGCGAACTCCCAACTCTTGAGCCACGAATGATAGTTCATTTGCTCGTTCTAACTGGATCAACAGCAGTAGTTTTTAAGAATCCTTTGAGACTCTTTTCAGCTTTAGATTCATATACATTTCATGCAGTATGTGGGTTTGAATCAGAATAACCTACCTACTTCCACAGAATGGCTCATGCATGTGTTTCTCAGATATCTCTGGAGCTGAAAAAATGACACGTGCATGGAAGTGTCTGCAGTTCACTGAATGACCACTAGAGGCTGCCTCTTAAAGTGAGTTACTTCCCATGCACTCTTGTTAACATGCTCAAATGTAGAGCAGCTAAAGTGGGATTTATCCTTCTGGATTAAATCTGTATGTTGAGCAAAGAGTATGATGTAACTGCCAATCCTTCTGAAATCCTACACCATAACTTCCCTATATGAGTAACTACATGTCACGTCAGCACAGCCTGCAATGACTGTGATTCGCTCCTTCAGTATTATTGTTTCCTACTACACATTTCTAGTTGCTTCTTCTACCATAGTTTTTTCAAACCTACTTGAAGAGAGCAGATCGACCTGACGATAGAAATTCCACCGCAACCCAAAGCTTTGGATGTGAAATTGCAGAGCAATGCAGGGATACCACATATAAATCCTAGCAACAGCACTAGCCAGTCGAGTAGACAATATTGTATATAGATCCAACAGAGAACAAAATTAAACCAGTGGTCTGTGTACTTTGTTTGAATTTTAGTTTTTTTCTATGTTTGTTCTTTAGCATTTATTAGCTAGTATCTGGACCAAAGACTATAAAAGATGGACAAAGCTGTGCTTTAAACCTGCATTCTTTTTATGGCCACATGATGGCGATACTTGTAGTTACAAGAGGATTTGCAGTCCTATAAAAATCTTTGGAACAATTACTTTCTAACTTGACCTCCATAAAGACTTTCCTTCCGTGTTTATAACCACTCGATGGCATCATAACGGCTACATCTATGTTTTGCTAGCTAATAACCAAATGTGCAACCAATGCGATGTGATTGTGCAGCTGGAAAAAGTCACATACACGTCTACTCAAGTTGGAAAAGAAATATTTGGTTAATCATGAAAAAAGTTTAGCCTCTTGTCTTTATGAGGGAGATTGCATTGGATTTGTCGTTTAGCATTAGGCTGTAGCTCCTACTTGCTCCGCAATATGGAGTGACACAGATCAGGTAAAGTTAATAATTAGAAGTAATCTGGTATCATTTAAAAATTAAACAATAAGATGCAACATGTCACAAACATGTTGTTTTCAGACTACAATGCAAAAGTACCCAACAAATGACTTCCCGACTTTGGAAATTTGACTGTTTAGCTCATAACCATAACCAACCACCTACTAGGAATAACTTAAAGCTCTTTTCTGAACTGACTGATCTCTGTTGTATTTTAGGCCTGCTTATAGAAAAAGTTGACTCGGTGAATATCAGCAGTTAGCTGGTCCCTGCCTGTGCAGCTATCCTTACAAAAACTCAGAAATTAGTTTTAATGGTCATCAAACTGCATCTTTATTGATATATACTGAGGTGTCATTAAAGATAAAGGGAGGTGGTCAAATGTCGTCTTTTAGAGGCAGAGTGTGAAGGAGCACATTAATAATAACTCTCTGCTCTCATCCAAATATGGCCTCTTCAAAAGCAACCAAGATGACCAACAGCCAAAACCCTCTAACTTCATAAACCAATGGGCGACTTTCATGTGGAGAAGCCCATCTTTTATATACAGTCACACAAAAAAACTCGATAGGAGTTTGTTTTTTCACAGGACTTTTCTACAGTACCGTAATAATAATAAAGTATAATTAAAATTCTCCTTTAAGTGGAATCAAATTAAGTAAGTGAATGCTGTATCAAAGGACGGAGTATCTAACAGACCTTTGTTTCAGCCTGCATTTCAACTTCATGTAGAAAAGTGAGGCGTGTGTTTGAGTGTACCTTTGCAAGCATAAAGAAACATGACACAGGTTTTCTTCTTCAAATATATAATCTTAGTTCAGTCATACAGATATATACATTGTATAATAAATAATATTTATAAAAACATAACATTTACGATTATAAAATAAAAAGGGAATTATTCAACTTTAAAACATTTGTACAAAACTTTGGATATAGCGGGGAAAGATGAGGGGCCTTTGGGGGTCTCGGTAGGGTGGGGGGACTGAACACAGAAAGGTAGGCCCAGGTAGGGAGGGCTGTGTAGAAGATGACGTGAACACTAAGCTATGTCCCAAAGAGAGGACAGCCTACACACTACTGGGTAACTTGTGTGTTTGTTCTTGAATATAATTAATAGGAAGCAGGTGGGACTGTCAGAACATGTTGTGTGAAACCTCTCTTGCTTTGCTCCACCATTGTGAAGAGCCAGCTCGCTGTCCGTCGGTCCATCCATCCTCTTCTGTAGTAGCTTGTCATGCACACGCACATACGCATCCCTTATAAATCATCCGTTCTACGCTTCATGTTCTCAGAATCAGATGTTTTTTTAAACTTCGTGAATTGGCAGTCTTTACAATCCACCCACAAATCATAGCAATTTTTGTTAGTGGTCTTTAAACCGGTTTCTTTTGTTGCAAGTTACAATGTGCTGACACTGAAGTCTATGAAAAGCATTCTTTTGATTAAATGGCAGTAATTTGTTTTTCCCAATATTCTAAAAATCAAAACATGACGGCAGGAGTGTTTCGGGGTGTACTGACAAGAATACGAGTTCATAAATCAACCGTAAAAACCTCAACTGTCCAGCTGACTGAAAACACAGATGGAAGGATGTGACAGCCAATCAGATCTTTCTCAGCCCATGTTGTCTCCACGTGTCGTCACATATCCCCTTGTTTTCTTTCCCTTTTGTTCCCAGAAGTAAAAGAAGAAGTAAAATGTTTTTCTGCACCGAAAGTGATATAAAATAAAACAAAACAAAACAAAACACCAGAGTTAATATTGGACATAAGCTGGACTCAAGTTTGATGCACAAATTCATAACGACACAGCCATAATAGGTGACCTTCACACATATAATCAGAACTTTTCTGTGGTTAGTTTTTACCCCCAGACTCCGTAAGTTTGAATGGTGAAGTTGCATGACATTTGTAGAAACCATGAGCGATTTACAGGGTGAATGTGGTAACAGCGCCGTCATTCATAAGAACTGCTAGCTTGCAACCAAGAAGAATTTGCTCACATAAACAATGCTCAAATGTTTACCACCTGGAGTTATGAATAGTGCACATAAATACATATGCACGGGTTGTTAGTTAGCAGAACGAGCATGCCTCCTCCTGCATACCTCAAACCCCAGCTCAGTGGTAATATTTCAGAAATGTGGGTTTATTAAAAAATCAGACTGAAGCACATGTCTTCTAGTTGACTGTCGCAGTAGTCAGTCTGCAGGGAAGGAAGGGATCAGCTCAGTAGTTTAGAAAGGACAGGACTGCGGCACTTCCAGTGCCTCAGTTCAGTTCAGTAGTTACAAAGTGATGGTTTCCTGGGGCTGCTGACGTGTTCAGTATTACTTAAGAGTACGTGATTGGGTAGAGAGGTTGGTTAAGTTAAAAAACAGCAACAACAACAACAACAAAAAGGTAAACCAACCAGACTGGCTGGAGAAGTGAGGTGTTAGTTAGAAGATGCTTTTTACTCAAAAGCAAGGAGAGTCACTGTTTTTGTTTTTTTGTTTTTTTTTACTGCATTAATCTCACATGTAAAAGTGTTACTGTACATGCCGAAAACGCTGTGTTGGCATGAAGGGTGGGAAATAAATAAAGACAAAGGGGAAGGGAGGGGTAGTCATGGCCCAATGCTGCAGGGTGAGGACGAACGAGGGGAGAGTGGCAACTCTAGCTTCTTCCCGTGAGAGTGGACCAAGTTATCCATCAGGTCAACACGGGACACATTCTGCTCAGATATTATGTAGTTATGGGGGTAGTGGTTTGGAAGATAGATTCTTGTGCATGGTTTGTACAAAAAATGGTACAGAAGTATCCATTACTGATGTGCCATTACCCATTAGGGCTTGAATGTGTGTGGATGAATATGTTTTTGACTGCGCTTGTGTGTGTGTGTGTGTGGTGGGGGAATCAAGGAAGTCATGCAGGAGGTGGGGAGTTGAAGGTCCAGCAGTCAGCTTGTCTTTCTCACTTACACGTGTGTACGTCGTAGACGCGCACACACTCCTGACAGCTGACGTAGCAGCACCAGTGGAAGATGCAGTGACACTTCTCTTTGCGTTTCTCAGTCCGGGTGTTGTGGCCGCGTCCGCAGCACAGCAGGTCGCAGCCCTCAATGCCGTGCGACGACACGTTGCAGACACGATCGCGCGTCCCAAAGGAGCCCGTCTCTGGGTTGGGCTCGCAGAAATTGGGCGAGCCCTCGTAGTACACCAGGTCGCGCTCAGTGGGGTGCTTGAAGAAGGCGTACTTGACTCGCAGGGTCTCCACCCAGCCACGAGACTCGCGGTGCTTCTCCACCACCATCTCTGAGGCGCTGTCGTACTTGTCCTTCAGGTAGTCGCCCAGCATGCGGAAGTCCGGCTGCGCCCACCAGCACGTCTTCACCTCGCAGCTTCCAGAAAGGCCGTGACATTTGCAGCGCAGGTGCATGTGATCCAGGATAGTCTGAGAACGAGAAAAGAAACCAGAATAAAAGTCTGTGCGTGGGAAAATGTTTTCTCCCTTTTTCAAATGGTGCAAAAAAATGCTAGATGTGGCAAATATTATGCAAATTAAAACGCATATATTTAAATTTATATTTAATTCGTTATTTAAAAATGTGTCCGACAGTTCAAGAAACACATTTAAATGTCCTGGCGATTATTTCCCAGGCTTGAAAGGGTTAATATTAGTTTAGGTAGGCCACCTAATTGCAACACGAGGCTGTACTCACACTTGCCCACCTATTGTGCATCTGCAAGCCACTTTGTAACCCTCCTCTACCTCAGTGCTTCCTTTTCATACCGTTTCTCTGATAATCTGTGTAATATCTGCTGTCAGTGTCTCTTTTGTCCTTTTAATAGGTCTTCTCACTACTTTCTTTGTCTTGGCTGCACATGGAGGCGCTGGGAGTCCCAGAAATGAACCATAAGTCCAAATATGAATTGCTGCAGATGGAAATGACAACCTTCTTTTGACTATAGTGACTGAAATAAAGTGAAAACCACATATTTGGCATCTCAGCATGCATCCAAGATTTTTAAGCTTTTCTAATAACACTTTTCCTCACTAAAGCATCATCTCTTGAGCGTCATGACTCTTGCCCAGAAAAGAAAATCTGCCTCATCCAGCTGGATTCAGAACAGATTTCACTGACAATCCTGAGTCACTGCATGAAAGGATAGTGCGCTTCTTAAACACACAGATCACTTTTTGTCTGTATATGTTCGGTATGCTCCAAAAAATTAAAATAAATTCTCACCTAGCCAATAAATCTTTAAGTACGCTTCTTTTGACAGAACGTTGGAGCTGTGAGGTTGGTGAGATTTTAACTACAGCTGTTGTCCTCTGGGTAGAAACAAGTTATGATTTTTTTTTCTCTTTGTGCAACGCATTGCTCTGAAGTGTAAAATGTGCTGGTCTTAGTTTGATAACTGTTTTGGAAGCTGCCACAACGGAACAAGATCTGGTAAAGCTTTATGCTCAGAGATTTAGAGTGAATTCGGTAATGCAGACTAACAAAACCACTAAAGCCTTGCAAAGCAGGCCAAGAAAAACAATATGCCAGTGGCTGCACTTTATTGAAGTGTCATGCAGCTGTGGAGTATGGAGGCTCTGCGCCGCTGCTAATTCTCTCTGAAGTTATTGGCTCACGTTGTGAGTATGCTCCCGTGGGACGTGTTTTTATGTTTTCGGTTTTTCATTGTGTTGTGCTTTAGCTCAACAGCTATATTTAGCTGCAGAAATCCCCCAGCTGGGGCGGAAGGCAGGTGGCTGTGGCACCTCTGGGTGAGTAGAGGGGAGAAAAGTGGACCAGTGACATCACACCGTGAGCTTGTCATGCCAACATCAAATCCAAGGCCCTCGGGGCTAAATAACGAAGCGTGAGAGGGCCAGGTGGAGAGGACGGGTGACTCCTCTGACATTACCTCTGTTCAGTGAGCTCCTGTGGTCGCTCTGACTGCTGCTGTGCGCATCAAAGGGCTGTCTTGTTGCCGTGTGGTCCCCCTGTTTTGCCTCTCAGCGAGCAGCCTGTTTTCTCCCAGCAGTGACAGCAGCCAGTGATGTTTTAAGACTGAGCTGATTTGCTTCTTTTTTTTCCCCCTCAGCTCACTTGGGTTATTTGACTGTCGGGGAATTTCTCATTGGGATGCAAGGCATGAAAGGCAAGGTGTGGGGGCATGGCGGGTAGATGAATGTTGCTTAGATCAGTAATTAACCAGTCATTCAAAGTCAAGTGCTCGTTTTCAGATGGAAACTTGGGATTGTGAGGACAAGTCAAGTACCTATATCATGCCTGTCACATGAGCAATCAGTAATCCAAAATAGTAATATTTTCACTCAGCTTTTTGTCCATTGTTTTTACATCACCGTGGTTAAACGTTGACCAATAATTGTAACTAACTAACATGGCTTATCAGAGTGCTTCATCTGACAAGTACATTTAGTCTGAAAACACATAAAACATGTAAGCTAATACTAAAACTGAGCTAAATATTCAGATAATAAATAATCATTATTTTTGAGATATTTTGTCATTTTTTCTTGAGTCTGAGGTTTCTTCCTGTATAAAGGGAGTTTTTCCTTCCCACTGTTACCAAGTGTTTGCTCATAGAGGTTCCGTCTGAATATTTGGTTTTTCTCGATGTTATCATAGGGTCTTTACCTTACAATCTAAAGCACCTTGAGGCAAATATTGTTGTGATTTTATACGATACAAATAAACTTAATTGAACTGAAAGTTTAAAAAAGAAACATTGACTTTGATTACCTGTTCTATCTTTGTTTTTTATGCTCTCTAACTCTTATTTCCAAGTGATCTTTGGGTTTAAGTTGTGCAACGACTTTGAACTTTTCCCGCAGTGTCAGTGTTAAACCTTACTTTGTTGTTGTGACTGGGTGAAAGCCAGGTTCTAAAAACTGGGGCAAACTCTTCTGAGATGAGTGGGAGCTCTTACAGTAGCAGGTTAATATCTGTGGTTTTAAAGGTTTTCATATGGATATTATATTGTAGTACCCACATATTTTTGGCTGGTTAATGTTATTTTCCATGTGAAAAGTAGAAAAATAACAGTGCAGCTCTGCAGGTTCCTAATAGTAAATGTGTTTACCGTGCGTCCCGCCTCGTTGTTGTGCCGATTCATTGCTGAGCGAGCGTCTGGACGGTTTTCTCTGGCATCCGCAAACTCCCTGGACACCAGCACCCCAAACTCTGCATCCTCGCTGCAGCCACCCCACTTCCAGCCCTCCCCTGGAGGGCCCTTGTGGTGGGAGTCGCACCCACACATGGTCGACGTGCCCTCGGCACATGAGCGTGTCACTGCAAATGCAACGCCCGCTGAAGCTATAGCATGGACGAATGCTGACTCTCTGGTTGCTGAAAGAGACGGACGAAGACAGACAGAAAGACAGAGAAAAGGAGAAGGAAAGGAAGTGTGTCAATCTTATGGTAAACGTAGACAAGGTGATCTTTACTACTGCCAACATCCAGACAGATGTATTGAAAGGGATACCTTCAGGCGCTAACCTTTTAACACAACATTTCATCTTTGAGAAGGCACATTAATGGACAGGTATTTGCCACTGTAATAAAGCAAGAAGCCTATAGAAGAACTCCTTAACATCTCCTATATACAATATAATATAAACAATGTTTAACTATGTTTACACAGTTCTGATCATCATCAGTGACGTGGAAGAACCACCAAGGAACCTAACAGCAGAGTCCCTGCAGTGACATCAGCCTATTGTAGTCTAACGCTCAGTGGGATCTAAGTGACCCCCTGTCATCCCTGAGGTGTGCTGCTTTGCATCTGGATAGTGTTTCAGGAATGTTGTTACCCCCCACCCATTCCTGTTTACAGCCTAAGGCCTTCTGGTGAAACCTAGCAGTGTGTCAGGCTGTTTCTTCTTCACTCTGACGGATGGAGTTACGCTGTCTTTGAAGACAACAGCTTATTATGTAACCAGACACCATTGTTTCACAATCACAGCACACTTACTGTGGCTCACCCATTACACTCCACCAGATATAGAAAAACACACACTGTGACTTCGATTCCAAAAAAAGGTGAGGGGCTTTGTTAAATGAAAACACAAACAGATCCAATGATTTCAGAGCGCTTAACCTACATTTAAATAAAAAGACATTTTTTAAAGTTTGATACCAGCAGTGTTGGGCAAGTTAATTTGAAAAAGTAATTAATTGTAGTTACTAGTTACTGCTTCAAAAAGGTAACTGAGTTACAAGATTCTAAAAGTAATTAATTATTTGATTTGAACTCTACATTTCACCTTTAAAAACGATTTCCTTTGCCTTGTTTGGTATCATTGTTTTCAGCACAACCTCACGTGTCTGAATTTACAGTTATGTTTTCATTTTGGCATACTGTATTAACACAATTGATCTAAAATCAGACAAAAAACATAAAACCTGAGTAGAAAAAGTTACATTTTTTACTGTAACAACCACAAACATATTTAATGAATCATATTTCATAACTTTAAATGCAAATATAAATTGTCAATTTTAAAATATTCACAAGTTTTGCAAACAACAAAGTTATTTGCAGCTATTTACCTCTTACCCCCTTTTTAAATAACCATTTCAAACTATTTACAGAACAATCAGCTGTTCTGCTCAATAACATGCCACAAAAATTATTTGTGCCACCAAAAAAATTATTTCTGTCCACTATAAAGGAGAACATCACAGCCTGATACCTGCAGGTCTGACAGCAGCAGGTGTATCACTCCTGTTTCTACCTGGAGACAGCAGTCGCCTCATTGTTCTGACACACAACACAAAACTATCCACAACACTACACGCTAACTACACAAGACAACACATTAACTACACACTCCAAACATGCTAAACGTCACAAATCTCTCACATCTCAAAACTCGCTCACTCCTAAAACTTCCCCCTCTTCCTAAACAACCAAATGTCATGTTGTCATATCATTTTTTTTATTGGTCAACATGGTACATTTTTCCACCAACACGAACGGGCTGTTTTTTCTTCTTGCTAGCGCTGTCCTTAGACAGTAATCCTGGCGAAACTATTCAGGAAAAAACGCCGCGTATATATTGTTTATAGGTAGCGCCCAGATTACTTACAGCTACTTCTGTGCAACTGATATAAGATGCGGTAAGACAGTTCTGCTCAGTTGCCATTTCATATGACACCAAATGATTTCTCCCTGCACCAAGACTCTCTTACTGTGGAGCTATGATGCTGCAATATCCCCAGAAAGTGCTAAAAAGGGTGTTCCCCAAGTGTTGGCTGAACAGAAGCACCTGTATTCAGCATTAATGGTGCCCTTACAGATCTCCAAGCTACCTATTCTATGTGCACCGACGCCTCACTGCATCATTATGGATGCTAACCTTTGAACTGTGTACTAATAATGTTGGATGTTCTTCACTTTACCCTGGAGGCCATGATTTTCCCATAATTTTCAAAAGGAATAAAACATTTCTGATGGCCCGAACACGGGGACAGTTTTCTAGTTTGCATAAATCTTAAATGAACTCAGGCACAAACAAGTTGGCAACATCAGGAACATTTCCAATGTTGCCTCTGGGTTATTAGAATCGTTATAGTATTTTATAGTCCTTGTCCCACCTTTTTTTAAGCATGTTTCTAGTTTTGGATCCAAAATAGAGATTTCTCTCTTAAAAAATCTGAACCATATTGCTTTAACACCATTAATCAATAGAATTAGAAATCATTGTGCAACATTTTTATTTACATTTTACCTAGCATCCCAGCTTTTTCCCCTCTATGATAGTTATACAGAACAGACCTTCAGGCTTTCAACAGCTGGAATATCTGATCTATGGAATTGCACAACTTGAGTTTTGAAATTTGTATGAACACGACTGGAGAATTAAGCTCCTATTTTGCTGACCACACTGGCAACTAGAGCTAGAAATTCTTTGATGGATCCACTGCCAAAAACTCAATGAGACCACTTAACAAGCCACAGACAAAGTTTACAAATGTTTGTCTGGAAGCTAGCCATATTTTCCCCACCCACAATTTGACTGCAGTCAGTGTCCCAAAACCAAAACCCTTTTTTTATGTTGGCTGCTTTTGAGAAAATCTTGAGAAATACAGACAGTGAAATAACGTTAATCAAAACTATGTTTGTTAATTATTTTTGATATCTTTTGTAAAACTGAAACAATAAGAAACTGTTTGTCTACACATTTCATGTTTATTGTTTATCCCTAATGAAAAGAGGTTTTCATCTAAATGTCCAATGAACGACACTGGATGACATACTGTCCTCATGTTGGGCATCCCTACTTGCCCTGGCAAGCCTAAGTGGGCCCTCCAAAACAGGGGCCTGTGAGCCCCGGGCCCCTGGAGCTCTGGCTGTTAGCCAAGGCTAGCGCTGCTCCTGCTACCTGCTGGGCCCATCAATCCGCCTTTGTTTCCCTTGTGTCACACCGTATTATCCACACAAAGGGTCCAGCGACTCACGCCCCCACAGCCCAGCTCTGCCCGGAGCTGGCATTCCCTAAACTCCCCAAGTCCCCCTCCTCTCCCACCAGCCACCCCTCCGCCAACACCCTGATCCGAAATCCCATACACCACCACCCACTGCAGCACCTCAACCCCCCACTTCCTCCAGGCATCCACCAACAGCACCACGGCAGCCAACCCACAGCTTAAGGTGGCCAGGGTACTGGTTGGTAGCTCTTGCTTCCCTAGCATGAGCTTCTCCATTAATCACTCCCAAAGTGGCACACTCTTCATCCTTACATCCTTACCTCCTTCCCTCCATCCTATCCTTCCCTATCCCACTGTGCACACTCGGGCTAGGTTGGGAGAGATCCCCTTTCAGCCTGTTTTCATGACAGAGTCAAAAGGGCGTGTGAATGGGGTGTCCGTGGGAGCTGGACTGTGTGAGGCGCGCACTGGCCTTCATGCACAGTAGGGGTTGAGCGGAGCCCCCCGGCCCTTTTCTATTGCCTGTAATCTCATTTGGCCTCCCCTCTCCCTTTTATTTGACTGAGGAGCTTGGACTGCTCACACTGCCCATTTCTGCCCAGATTCCTTCGCCTCTGACACACAGGCTAATTCATTTCCAATCAGCAACCTCACACGCAACACACAAACGTCTGCCTTTATAATTAGGGACTGGAAGGCCTTAAGCAGGACACCTGTGTGCCTTGTTTCCCACTGTCAGGTCTGGTGGGACTGCCTAATTGACGCAGATAAGTGTAGGGATAGTTTACACTTAGCATTCTGCGTGTACAGCACCTGATGGATGCCTCCAGTACATCAGCTGTCAGGTTTTGTTGAGAGATTTACCGCACTGACCTTCTTTCATGTACGAGTGTGTAAACAAGGTTGGGAAAAACCAAAAAAAAAAGCCCATGAGTTTGAAGATAAATGCAATATAGAAGATAAAGATGACTAATGTGTCAGTGCTTGTACCTGCACTCATTTCTCAGTGCAGCCAGGAAAGGTGGATATTATTGTAATTGCCCTAGTTAGTCGTTTGTCAGCAAAAGCCCAGGCAGCTCAGGCAGTGCTGAGCCTTAGGGTGGAAAGTGTTAAACACCAGTTTTGTAACAGCTTGCAGTAGCCTTACCTTCAAAGACTGCATTTTAAAGTTGGGTGTTGTTTGGAAGAGATTATTTAGATCCCTCTAGATCATTTTTTTTACTCAGTAAGCCTGTATGTCAGTACAAAAATCAGCATGAAAGATATAGCAACCTAAAAAAAAGTCCTACCTTTATCTAGAACAGGGCCGAAAATGGCCAGGTTGTCCTTGATGGTGGTGCAGTTCCATCGGCGACCCCTAAACTGGTGCTGGCACTCTTGGATCCCCAGCTTGACTCCTTCAGCGACACTGGGCATAATCTCAATGTAGTTGCGACAGAAACGCAGCTGTTTCGGTACGAGGCCGGGGATAGAGCCACACAGGATTGGTTGGGAGCCCAAAGATGAGTACTGCTGCCCCAGTGCCAGGGACCTGTGTCACAGAGAGAGGGAAAGCATCGTTAAGTGAGATCAGCACCTCTGTGTTAAACACACAAGTGCAAAAAACACTTATTTATTATTTTTTCCTGAGGATTTGCATCAAACCTCAAGACATATTCAGCAAAAGTGCCTAAATAATTGTACCCATTGAATAAATTTGGTACTGCTATCTGACTTTTAGGAACTTTGACATTTTTATTGTAGGTTTTATAAGCAAAAAATAAATAAAACTAACCTGTACATTTCTCACATTAGTTTGGTATTCTTTCAAAAGCCCTTCCCTGTGCTTCCCTCACATCTTCTGTGCCCTCTGTGAACTCAGTTCCACAATAGCAAGAGTGGTAACCTGCCAGGGAGGCCTCACTGAAAGGCAACCTGCTCTGTGAGTGGAGACTGCTTCTGTATTCATTAATCTCCCATTACACTATAAATGTAGCCCTGAGAGAGTACAATGATTCATACCTGAGTGTTTTATTGATTTATATTGTTTATACTAAGAGCTCCTCTTTATTTTGCTTCCTTTTTTCTCACCAGAGAGAGGAGGCTAATAAGCCCACTTCAGGGCAGGGATACAAGCTATTAGTACTGACTTCTCAAAGTGTTTCCACTTGTTAGCTTGCACAGATCTGCTGATCTAACTGATAACACACACAAGAACCTGTCTGTTTAGTTTGGGGAAAAGCCCCCTCGTGTGATTTTGAATATATGAAAACACCTGCCCTTGCAGTACCGTCATTAATTTGCGGTTGTCCTCTGGAGGTGATGTGTTAAGAACACTGATGGTGATGCACGAAGATGGCACGTCGGAGGCGATGCGCCTCACCAGAGGACTCGTGCAGATGTGTCTAAGCAGGGATTAATCACTGCCAAACAGTCGAGCTCAGCATGTGTTGCCAGAAACCATTATAGTTTCACTCAGGTAATTAATTTTAATTGCTTTCTATTTCTCTTGAAATAAAAGACAGAGAGAAGACGTGTGTGTCATGCCCATGTTTTAACACGCTTTTCATGTTGACAAGCTCAAACAAAATTTTCTTCCAGAAGCTCTCTTAGATGCCAGATTTATATTTCTTGTTTATTTATTTCTATGCATAGCCTTTATCACCCCATGAAAAATATGTGTTTGAATACAAGCTTGCCCAGCTGCTAATTGTTTTGCAATGTATGCATGTGATTTGAGTGTGTACAGGGTAAGAGGTGTAAAGATGTGCTGGCAGTTCACAGGAGTCTGCAGACTCTGCAGCACTTAGCGAGTCTGACTGGACAACGTGGCGCTGGAGGCCCTTAGAGGATCACGCGGGAACAATTGATGCCGATCAGATCAGAGCGCCACTCGGGATGACCTCAGGACACCCGCAGGGCGCAACCCAATCATAGCAGGCACTGACTCTGACAGATGAGTGCAGTGCAGTGCCCCACCCGAACACACAAGTGAAGCCATTGAAGTTGGGAAGAAAAAAAAATCGGCTCTTAGATACTCATGTGCACTTCTACATGACGCTCCCACCAAACCCCCTGCACCCACATCTTCCTTCTTTATACTGTTTTTCATCTAAGCATTGGTAGCCTTAGATTAATATTTTGCCAGGTATTAAGAGTTACTAGCGGAGGTAGCATTCTGGCACATGAAACTGTTTTGCTTTTACAGACGACCTAATGTAATTTGATCATCCCATAATCAGCTGAGCCAATTGTATTGCTGCTGTGAGGTTTGTGACTGACACAGATACACAATAAACAATTCTTATGTTTCACGTGGAAGCTCATAACAAAACTTGATCTGATACTCAAAAATTATCGAATGCTGCTACGCACAAGGAAAAATACGCTTGCTGTCTATTAATAACTCAAAGTTAACATGCCATTTTCTCCGATTTCATGTTCCCATGCGGAGCTAGTAATTTGATAGTGCTCATCAATCTCCATTCATGTTCTTGTCTTGAGTTTACCCAAGCGAATGTAGCCACATTATCTCATCTGCCAGTCCCAATCCCACCAACATCAGAGTTCAAGTGTTGCTGACTTCACTCCGTCTGGTGACTGAGTGACTAAGGACCTTAATTACACTGTCTGCTAGATGGGTTGCTGCCCATTAATCTCTCAGTCATGGGATAGACCAGAGAGGATGATGAGCCACTAGATGAATGCTGGTGTCACATGCTCCCCAACAACATCAATGAGCTACCTCAAAGACAAATCTCTCTTGCTCAAGTCAGATATTTATGAATCAGACCACTGTGCCATTCAAAAGGATGAATCTGTTTGCTGTGGTGGGCAGGATTTCTGATGGAATCAATTAGCTAACCACATGGGACTTTGTGGTGGACATAGCGTGTTTAAACAACAGGCTGTGGATCTGCCAGGCTATTTGTCTTTGTTTGCAAAGCATGTGCCTCGCTTGATCCTTATGGATAGATAAGATGAAAGGGATACGTTATTGGCTAGGTGTTAATGAGAGTTACAAGACTCATTGTGCAAACAGACACACACGAAGATGCATGCACAGAGACCGCATGTGTGCACTGCTGATCCTGCCTGCTTTGCCTCACTTCTCGGAAGCTACGCGCAACGTGTCTCAACCGAGTGAGGGAGCAGCAGACGCAGAGACCTCCAGAGAGGCAGAATGCCGGGGGAATCTGCTGCAGGGGATGAGACGAGCAGAAGAGCAGCAGCAAACGGCAGGGCTTGGCAGGTGCATGCCCGGGCACATCCGTGTGGGGCCTCTTCTGGCCTGGGGGTTTACAGCTTGGTTGGGGGTTTTCTCAGTATCTAAACCGGACTGATGTGAAAGTATGATGGGCCACTGGAAACCACAGAAATGAAGCAAAGGAAACAAAGGGATTCCACCACACACCTTGCTGAGAAATGGGAATTCACGCAATCAAGACTATAACACTGTCAACAAAAACTTTTGGCTCAGCCACTCCCAGTGCAATAAAGTCACTACTGCAGTCTCTGCTGCTTGGGGAGGAAATTTAGGTGCAAGGCATGTCTTTATTGCACATTTTAGTTCTTGTTTTGTTTCTGAGCAAGCTCAACCTGAATAGAAGAGTCGACTCATGTGCTGTGTCGTGGGAGGTCTGCGTTACAGGGTTCAGTGTGTGACAGCTGCCTATATCCAGGGACACGAAACGTACCAGGTGACCTTCTGAACTTGTTGAAAACAACATGACATTTGACCTCATTGCCGTTAGCACGATGTGTCCACAGAAGTTCATGACCAGGGCCGATAAGCACAAATCTAAGCAGCTCGGGAGTGTTGCTCTCCAGCCTGTTTGCCTCGTTAAGCAAATAGAGGGTCATTATAGGTGAGTGCCCACAGGGATATGAAGGTGTAATCAAATGTGACTTCAAAATGGCTTGTCAGACTTTACCAGTGTTGAAATACACAAATTTACAGATTAGTGTGGACAAACCTGCCGCGGGCACCTTACGCTGTTTGAAGACTTGTTACATTGGTGTGATAATTCTAGACAGTAAAAGACAGCATGACTTTACAAGAGCATGCACCAACAGAGGTCATACAGAAGAGCTGAAATTCAAATTTCATAACTATTGAAGTTTATCTGTCAAATTTGGCACAGATTGCTACACTGTCACTTTGTGTAATCATCAAAATATTATTCTTTGTGTTCATTATGTTAACATCAGGGCTACTAATGTTATCACTCAGCAATAATAGTGTCACTCATATTAATCTGTATGTTTGTTTATTGTGTTTTAAATATTTTCTGTAAATTTGTCAGGAAGAGCTAATCCCAGATTTTGTGTTTCTCAGTAATTAAGCAAAATTGTTTATTTATTTTTATTATTTATTTATTTACATATGGTGTAAAAAGATGTGCTTTGTCTTGACTAGAAGCATACTGAAGAAAAAACTCTTTTTTGTACTTATATTTATTAATTATAACTATTTGACACAACCTGAACAGAGGAAATTAACCAAGCTGTTTCATCTAGCTTGTATGTTTTTAGCTTTAAGCTAACAGATAGCTCTGTGTATAGTCATCCTACTTTTAAAGTAAAAGCATTACAGTATCGTATACTACACCTTTAATTGTTCTGCTTTTGGCTTATAGCCACAGTGAAGCGTTATTTTAACAACAAGTTGGGTTTTCTTAGCGATCTCTACCATGTGTTGGCCTATTGTTGGTGTGCTAGTTAACTACATGCTCAGTCACATTTTGCTGTTTTGCTAAAGCTGAAAAACTAAAACTTTAACTGATTAGTACTAGAAGTACAATGACCCAAGCATGTTGTAATTTTACATTGTTGATCAATGTTTAAAGCTGATTGATGATTACAGGCTAGTGTATTTTATGTTTATTATATGTTTTGCTTGTAAAATGTGGAAAGTAACAATTGCAGCTATAGTTTGTAAGTCTAGTTAGTTAGTATGCTAACCGTGGCTGTGCTTGTATATATGCTGGTAATGATTTTATTGGTTTCTAATTCCAACACAATCTTTATTTACAGTACATGGCAACAGATGAAATGCTAAATTTGCATTAAACATATTTGTAAATGTCGTGTAAGATGTCAGAGAGCAGGTAGAACTAATGGTGCATTTGTCTTCTTTAATTATAGAGGCCTGCAAGTATGTTTGAGTTTTTATGTTTGACTCTGTAAATTATTCCAACTAATCAAATTGTTCTCCTCTTGGGCAGTAAACTAGGAAAGTGCAATATGCAAATCTTTAGTATACCTACAACAGTGGTATACTAAAGATGCTACAGATGAAAGATTTGTCATTTACAAACAGATCTGATGCTTTCTTCAAACTTTATTAGAATCTATAGAAATCCAATATTTGTGCTCTTAGTGAGAATTGATAATAGGTACCCAGGCCAGTAATAACCACTGGTTTATGGGACTATTTGTTGTCTTAAAATATATATTTTCCTCTTGCTTTATCGGTGTCCATTAATATGTAAGGCACAATTAACACCTGAAGGTGATCTGAATGCACCTAGAGGCTGTTTACTAACCCCCAATTACCAGACGTCAAACCAATACAATGTGTTAGGTGTAGTGAGGTTAAATGGTAACGTCCAAATAGAACAAACATCCTAAGCCATCAGTTAGAAAATAACCAAAAATAAAGGTCCAGTTTAAAATCCATATGTAAAGTTAGCATGTCTAACAAAACTACACACAATCATTGGATAGTGGAGTGGTGTGGGAACATTCCTCCTGTCTTCATGAGATCTCTATAGTAGGCAGATCCGAATTTAACACTCGAACCCTTAATCTTAAGACAATATTAGGAGACTATTGCTGGTATATCTTTTATATAATTTGCTTCTTTTGTGTTCACGGTTCCAGTAAAGTTCTGTTTGGCTTATGCCTAGATAGCATAAAAGATGGATGTTGCTACTGTGAGTCAATTGCATTCCTTTTAATGGCCAGCAGGAGGCGACTCCTTTGGTTGTCAAAGACTACATAAGTCTATGGGAAAGCTGCCCTCAGTGCCCTTTCTCCGTGACCTCAGTAAAGATTTTCCTCTTCACTTTATGGGCTCCATCGCTAACTTGAGGGTATATCAAAGACAACATGAAGTTTATTTTGCAAATCATTGTCATTGTTGGAGACAGAAAGGAACGATCATGCTCACTGGGTAACATATTGTAAATTACTCGTCATTAGCCAGTGAGCGTGTGATGCTTCTATTTCACGCTCAGATCCACCCCTGCTTTTCACATTTGGTCTCAAAACACCAACATGTTGAGGGCAAAAACGCTCAGCTCGAGGTAACATTTCCCTAACCACGTTGCTTTTATGGTGGGTATGAGTTACGGTTGAGGATTAGGCCAGAAAAAAGGGTGCAGTATGTAGCAGAAGACACCCACTCTCTACCAGTGGATGTCCCACATTATTAGCTATGCTTTTTGCACGTCGATGCAAGCTGATTTCACATGGACGTCATATTAGGGAGCTGGAAAGTTAGACATTTGTTCTCATATGCACCTCGCTGACATGCTAGTACAGTTCAGGGCTGCAGTGGCTTTTCTCCATCAAATGTTTCTTTAACATCTGAGTTCATAACACTGGCTTTGAGTTGCAACATATGGCTTTCTGGTCCTCTTTCTCAGCTTTTGGGCTACATCTACATCCACCTGTTATTGTTATCAGTGCACCCTAATAAATCACTCTAAAACCAGCCCTGATGTGTTCCAATTGTTCTTAGCCGTGTCTGAATAAGTTAACTTATTTCGCATAGAGGAACTTTATAGATATTATAGTTGTTTTGTTAGCGTATGCTGGGTCTGTGCCTGAAGCATTGAGTCCCATGTGTGTTGTGTCACTTCTTCTGTGAGAGCGACGCTCCTCTGCAGTAACAAACTGCAAGACTGTTGTTTGCATTAAACTCTAATCTGCCTCCGATATACCGCTATATGTTGATGCTGCGGCTCAGCTTGGGAGATTTGCCTGGAGGATGTCACATTGCTAAACGAGGCCGTAGCAAAAGCAGGCGGCACCGTGCGCCAAAAACACTGCCGTCGGTATCTCATCTATGAATCCCCCCGACAGAATCCACAGAGAGATAAAGACACTCGAAAGAGAGTAAGTGGGCCAAGGAAAGTTGCCGGCTTTGCCCGAGGATGGGACTTTTCCTGGTGGAGGCTGGAATGCAAAGCTGCTATCTGTGTTTTGTTGTCTTCTCTTTTTCTTCGGCACACTTTTGATTTGTAGTCCAACAGCTCCTGGCTGATCAGATAAAAAATGACAGGACCCCTGAAAAATGTTCAAACCTGTTCTGTCTTTCTACCTCCTTCTGCCTCCCCTCCTCTCCAAGTTCTCTCTGCAGACTGCTGCGGAGCATGCGGAGTTAGGACAAGGAGCCCCTGCAGTCACAAGTATGGAGACGTGCAGAGGGAAACTGAACATGGTGTAAACTTGTGAACCTCCCTGTCAGGAAGAGAATGAGAGCAGCAATAGCTCTGCACTGAAGTGCTCTGGGGAGTATAAGGCACTGATAAATGAATGTCAGAGCGGGAACTTGGCATCTTTCTCTGCTGGTAGGTGGACACAACAGAGTCTGAGCTGTTGTCTTGAGAGGACAGAGCTTATTTGAGTCCTGAGGGAGTGTTTGAATGAACCGCAACTCAAACAGCGCATTGTCCCCAGCTTCTCTTCATGAAAGGCAGCTTGTTGGCACTCCTGCTCGAATTGTCAGCGGCAATGCATCTCATGCAAATCATAACTCACACTGAACTGTTGCAAATCTCTTACTGTATTTCAGGAATTTCATTGTGGTCATTTCAGACACCACAAATTGTCTTTAAAAGTAATTTTAAAAAATTAATGGCTTTAATTAAATAAAACACGGTTAAGAAAGCCCGCCGGTTCACACACACTTCACTCAGAGCTGCTGCTGCAGTCTGAGACACTGCCCATTTCTTTGGACCTGCTGTTGCAAGACCATGCAATCTTTATGCAACTTTTCTCTCCTCTACACGTGTGTCAGTCTGGCAACTCATTGGCTGGTCTGGTGGCTTAACCTCTCTGGCAGTGTTTAATTTTTCAGGGCTGTTGTTGTGGTCAGAAAATCTTAATAGCAAATAAAAAAAATATAATAAAAAATACTAATAATAAACTGAATTATTGTCAGAAAATATCAGATGGTTTTTTTGCTGTGTATCTGCATGCAACCAGAGAATGTTCAAATGTGACTGATTAGTAAAATTCTGGCAACAAAAGGAAAACAGAAAGCTTTTGGTTCTGAAAATCTTTCAATGAAACATTCCTGCGTGATTTACTCGATCTTTTGTTGTTGTTGTTTGGAGAAATTTTTAAATTTTGTGGTTGCAAAGTAAAAAGATCTTCTATTTGAAATGAGACCCCTTCTATTTTTGAATGATAGCCTCCTCCTTTTCTCGCTGCATCTGCCAGGCGTTCGGCTGACCTGGTCAGTGACCTGAGGGCTTTAACTGAACACAGGCTGCACAGGTGTGATCGGCACATCTTTGTCACTGACCCTGTCTGTCAAAGAAATTGCTTGCCACTAATAATTGACCTCTGTAACAAGCCACAGAGGTGAGATCAGCCAGGTAATGAAGACTTTAAATAATGTGTGCATGTGCGCCTCCACACGTGTCCTCTAATGATCTCTTCGCCCCTGGCCGTTGCTGTTTTCCCTTTGAGTAACTGTGCTGCCCTGTGGTTTAAAGCAGCTGATAGCCATGCACCAGGGGGACTTTGTCATTTCCTACAAGAGCACATCCCATGTCCTTTGGTGGTGGGAGAAGATTAGGACTCGCCGTCGCTGCTTTGAAACTCCACACTCCTTTGAACCTCTTACCTTGCTCGGTTTTGCCTTGATAGTGTCATCCCACAGTCTTGTTGCGCTGGGTGAAGTAAAGTAATGGATCAGAAAATAAGGGCAGCAAATCTTTTAGTGAGTGACTGAATCAAGTTTCATCAAGTCAAATTTTTCAGTCAGTTTCAAAACCTCATCTTTGAAACACGGTTGCAAACATACAATTTTTTTCATCTGCTAGAAGAAAAAAAAATTGCTGGCTGCAAGAAAAAACAGAAACGTTAATGCTCATGTGACACCTTCTGCTTATGAGGGACGGCCAATCAGAAGGAAATAGGCTTAAATGGCTTGTTTTTAAAAGACAGTGTGTGAACCATGAGGCTCCACTGAGGCCCAGCGTACGTCCAAGAATAACTCTGCGTAGCTGGAAGTGAGCATAATGGGTCCCTTCAATGCATATTTAGTCATATTACAGATGCTTTAGGATAAAGGGAATCTTAACATTTGTTACATAATCATACTTTTTTTTTTTTTTTAGAAATGTATTATTGTTTTGTACCCAGTATCCCTGTGGACGTCAATTTCTGCTGAGACATTTCTCTTAAGCTTTAGCCCTAAATTGCCTTTGACCCTGGCCCTATGGCAGCCTTCAGCCGTTCATAATGGAACCCGAAAGTTTCTTATGAATTACATTCTTATGGATTTTCCTGCTCTTTTCTTCACCTTCAACTGCAGAATAATACCTAAACATCCTTGATCTTTTCAAACAAGACTTGCAGACGGGAGGATTTTCTCGTAGTAAGGATCATTTAAGTGGCCCCCTTTGCCAGCGGTAGGGGTTTTGGAGTTGCGGGGGGGTGTCACAGCCAGATAATGACATTCCTGAGACCAGGAGATGGACTCTAGAGCCCCATTTAAGCTGCTCAGGTTGAACCGGGAAGGAGATCTTGAGAGGTATGCCACAGATATTATTGAGGCCCCAGTGGTTTTCGAAACTTCCACAAGTAATGCAGATTGAACCAGGAAGTTGTATGTATCCATAGCAAGCTCCAAATGTTAATTAAAGGGCATTAAATGTATTATCTGGCACTTGTAGGAAATGGAATGTGCTAGTTTTTTGTGTCAATGTTGCAGATTTATTTTTTCTGCTTTATTGTGTCAATAATTCTTCACCTAAATGGAAGTTAAACTAATAATGGTCACCCGCAGTTGCACTTACTGCTCATTAAAGACGATTTTCAAAAACATTTAACAGACTCTTGCGTCATTCCTTCATCTCTTTCTCTGTCATTCCCCTCTTTCTTTCTCCTTGCCATTGTTCTCTATTTGATTTCACCTCTCACAACAGCAGCTATGTAAATTTAAAGTAATCTTTTAATGACAAAGAGCACGGACAAAACTGACAAGAGGTGTACAACTTCTCTGCTTTCTCATGTGGATTTAGCAGCGGTGATGATAACAGAGGATCAGGAAAACAGCAGTTATTGGATTTAAACATCTTGTGGCCGAGTTAAAACCGATAATCACTGCCGGTGCTCGATGGCTGGAGTCAGTTCAGCTGAGGTAATTCATCGCTGAGAGTGGCTGTCATCATTCACTTACAGCTATCACTGTTTATGCAAGGAAAACAAACACACTGCTGGCTGCTGTTCTGAAAATAGATGAGATCCTACGCCACACTAACTTACGATTAGGAGTATTAACAAAGCTGGCGTTTAATAAGAGAAACATATTATGTCATCGTTCTTGGGTTAAAAGGTGAAAACAAACCGCGGCAGTAAGTCTAATAATAAGATCTTTATTTCATTTTTCCTTCACCACACAGAGAGCATGGTGTTGTCAGATAACTGGATAGAAACGCTGTGGAACCTGTGGATTATGTGAGGTCACATCTAAGCTTCGAGCTTTTATGACTTCTCTCAAAACCTGATGTACAAACTCGCTGTTTTTCCAACATTCTTGCATTTCAAGAAGGCAGTTTACTGCTCTGTCTCTCCAAACCCTCCTCATTAGTTTGCTATGGCTTTTCTCTCCACCACACCTCATCCTCGTCCACGCATATCTGCATATCACTCGAGTTATTTATGCTCTGTTTTGTTTTCAACACCCCATCTTGTAAAAAAGCACGGCTGCCAGGCATAAAGCAGTCAAAAACTCCTCTTCCACTCAAACCCGTCCCACCTTGGCTGGAGAATTTATGGCCAAGTCATCGCCCCTGAGACAGAAGCGAGGAAGAGGCTGCCTGGGCCCTTGCTGAAACTCGGCACCCTCTTGTTTTTGATGCACCAGCTCATTTTGTCACCCTTTGGACATACTCTATACCGTGGGGATGGTGCCACTGACGGGTCCCGTTCCTCAGCACCTGCCCGGTCACCTGAAGCTACCTGTTTCATCTCAACTTCGCCTCCAGTAACATCTACCCTAGCCTACACTTCAGAATTTGTTACCCAAATCAAAGGTAGCGCGCACTGTTAAGGTTCAAACATTACACCAGTGTCATGTAAGCTCCTTGAACAGAACAGCTGCAGGTAATTCACACAGAGAGAATCCCGAGCTCTTTGTCACTGTTGTCTTAGGGTTCTTGCTGAATCCAGGAGTGGGTGTAAAGTCCTCTTTGCCATTAACACTTCAGCCCTGTGGCCTGTGTGCTTGGCAGCTGCCTGCTCTGTAAATGAAACCAGAAGATGCTCGCGGTTTGGACAGCACCACGGTGGGACCACATGCTAGTTGGGCTACTAAAGTGCAGTAGCTCTGACAAGTATTGTGTCGGGTGCCAAAAGAGCTTTGTCATACGCCTACACAAATATCTCCAAAATAGAAGCTTTATGTTACAAAAGAAGACCAGGAGCTATGAGGTCAGCTGCATGTCGCTGAATCTGTAATGAGATAAACCTCTAAATTTCAGTTGCTGGTGCCAAAAGCGATCTGGGATAATTTAACAAAGAGTAAAACCCTGCGGCACCTAAACATATTGTCTCCTCACAAATCCGTAGTGGTGGGGGTGAATTGTATTGCAATTGAAGTAAAATGTCCAAAATGTACCGATTTAAGCGCAGCCTGTGCCCCGTGGTAAACCGCAAATTTGTAATATTTTCTTTTTTAATTGTACGGGACTTTGTCAGTCCCAAAAATCTTTTAGATCCACTTCACGGCAGGTTTTTTTGGGGGGGCCGACGGCCTGAATGTAGAACAGTGACGCACAATAACAAACAAAACCAAAATGACGATGATCTTATAAGCCATTATTGTTGTACTTCCTAAGGCACTCCTAAAATTACATGGTTGTATTTCAGAAAAGAAATTAATTATGGTTTATAAATAGGGGGGGCTGTTTTTTGAGGCTTTGTTGAGTTTTCATGCGCAGCATCAGTCCTGTCATTGTCCCTGAGTGAAAGACGCAATTTATGTATTTATGAATGACTTTAACTGTTATGTGCAAATACTCCGAAGTCCATCTTTTGCTGTTGACATCAGCATGGTGACCACTCGCTGAAGTATTTTATCCCCCTTAAATTAAAAGAAGACACCCACGTTTGAATGATTTAAACTAAAAATTCACCCTTTTTTGCATCATAACATACTCCAACGTGATAAATAGACCTGAATGTGCAGGGGAAAAGAACGGCAAGCCTTTTCCGTTACACTAGTATTTGAGGTTAAGATTCTTTGGACTGGGCTGGAGAACATTTTTCCACGCAGTCTACTGAAAGTGCACATTCTGCCCTCTCAGAAATGATCATTTGACCAAAAAAAGTCTCTCTCTCTTTATGCAGCTATAGGGTCTGATGCTGAAACTGTGGATTCGTACTCACCACCAGATGGGATAGCCTCCAAGCACCCGTGAGCTGGACAACCACACACACATCAAATATCCAATCAGATACAAATCCATGAGGTAAGCCTTGTAGTGTGTGAGAGGGTAAGTAGATCAATACATAGAACTTCCAGTAGGCAATGAAGAAGAGTTTCCAGGAAGAGAAGCTTTAGGGCAGCTTGATTGTTGAATGAGGGGAAAATTAAAATGATATTGAAGCAAAAAAAAAAAAATCTTCCTCCTCTTTTCCCCCCTTCTTTGAGTCGGGCCAGGAAAGTGTGTCTGTCTCCTAGTAGTTAAGAGAATAAGTGTCTCTTACACACATGCACACACGCTCCTACCCGTCCTCTCCTTCCCTCCCTCTCTCTGAGGTTCTTCCCTAAGGTAGATATATTTTTCTCTCTCTCTCTCTCTACTTTTTTCTCCCTCAGGATGCCTCATCCACAGGCCCAATATTAAGAGGGGGGGTGGTGGGGGCAGCAGGGGGAGAATGAGGTTTGGAGATGTCAGCTGGCAAGCCAATCACAGAAGATGGCCTTAGGTTACGAAAAAAAAAAATTATTATTCGTTCCCATCTGTCAATCACACGCCACCCCCTGGTAATGTGAAAAAGAAAGGAAAGAGTGAAAAGAGAGAGGGAGGGAGGGAAATGAGAGAAGGAGGGATAGGGAGGGACAGATGAAAAAGGTAGAGTTGAGTTGTTGCTCAACTTGCTTAATCCCAGGATCATCGGGAAAAAAATGATCCCCCAAAGTGGTTTTGGAGGTAGGCGATGTAGCCCGGCTCCTGCCCAGGAGGAGCCTCACACACGCTGACATACATGTTGACACGTTGATTTTTTCGGGGGGGTTGCGCTCTGACTAATTGATCCGGATACATGTGCGTACAGTGCGCACACACACATGTCAACACACGCACGGGCACATATACAGTGAATTTTCTAAATTGTTGCCCGCCCTCCCCAACAGGGGAGGACATAAAAGGGAACACAATAAAGCCATAAACTGTGGCGGTAGCTGGGCCAGGCATGCAGGGGTTATATGCTTCAGCGGCCCAAAGGCGACACATTTTACATCAATACCATTGTCATTCTGATGGGCTGTGGGGCAAGCAGCCGTGGGACGGGGAGGAGGAGGAGGGAGTGGAGAGAGGGAGATAGGGAGTGAAGGAGGAGGGTGGGATGCTTGTGATGGACTTAGCCTGAAGTAACCACGCATTTGATTCACATACAAGGAAACTGATCAGCACCAATGCAAACAAGATAACCCAGCAGAGATCAAACAAACCCAGTTGTAGTGATGATAATCTAGTTAAAAGTTTCGTCTGAAGGCATTGTCAGGTGGCTATCACGGGAGGAATTACCATCAAAGATGCGAGCACTTCAGAAGCGACTTATCCCTGTAAATATCTTACTTAACATCATGTTTTTTTTAAGAATCCCTTTTTCTTTAAAATCAGGATTATTTTACTTCTAACTAAAGTGCAGGAAACATTTTTTTACATTCTTGCCATGTGAATATTCAAACAGACAATTTCAGACCCGAGGAATTCTTGAATCAACACAATAGGAATGTGAGTGAACACTTATTAAAAATTAATATACAAGCCTGGATAGATAACCTGATGGATTTCACAACAGATTGAGAATGCGGCGCCATATGGAAGCCAGCATTTCCTGGAAATCCTGTTTTCAAGTCAGAAAGCTCATCAACTTTCAGAATGACCTGTTTTATTGAGAATTTTGAGAATTCCTGATATTAATTACACAACTATGCACTGCGTTAATGCTTCTAATTATACCATAATCATGTACAGTAGACTTGTAGTTCATACTAGCTGTTACACAGTGCTCATGATGTACCTATCAGCATAAATACTATTACATTTAAATAAATGCAATGTGTATATGTAGCAGTATTTGCACCGCACTTCTATATGTCTCGGATGGCTGTGGCTTGGGGGTGATGGTGCCTTTCCTGGAGACCTCTAGGGCATGAGTGGGGTGGTGAGGTTGCTCAGCAGGGGCTGGGAGCGTGCACTCTGCATCGAGAAGGCTCAGTGCCCGCCGCATGAAGAGAGAGCTCGGTGACCAAAGTCTGGAGGTCAGCGGTGGAGTGCCCCCTTCACCCGCCCCTTCTGTGTTTTAGTCTTCCTTAACAATGAAGATGGGGAAACAACAGTGACTGAGCAGCACTCAACCTACCGCCCTGTTTGAGAGGGGCGTCGGGGTTCTGTGGGGGGTAAATATGACAATAACTGATAGATTGCCTGGTGAAAGTTGTATGAGGCCTGCTCTCCAGTTGGTTGTGGTGGGGAGTCTTCTATGCTATACCAATAAAGATGACTTTTCAATGCCTCAAGTCAAGATGCGGTATGTCATAGGGGTGCTGACATTGAGGCAGGTCTGTTTTCGATTATGAACAATGTCATGTGTTACGGCATCGTCAGAAATGTGCCGAGCTCAGCGCTGGGATTTGGATGACAGTTGCTGTGCCGGAGCAATAGACGGTGTGCAGGGCCAGGGATGGATTATGGGAATGTGACAGCGGTCTAATTTATGAGTGCAGGCAAAGGAATCAGTCTGCGGTTTGCATCTGAACAACATTGAAACCACGTTTCCCAGGTTGAGGTCACAAGTGCAGCGCAAACTGCCCAGAAAGGCAACGCGATTACAGGCAAAAACATTGGAGACTCAACAACAATTGCGGGGCATTTTGAGTGGTGGTGTTGTGGAAAAATTTCTGCAGAGGAAGACCTCGGTGTGCCTGTCCACATCAGGAGGGGGGAGACACACAGAGGTCCCCTACCGGGCTGGTTTCTACGGTGACCTGTGAAAGGCCGTAACCAGGTCCGGCTCTTTCTCAGGCCTAATCAGCGTATTACCACAAAGAAGGACATGTGTTCAGCCCCTCCACCCCCACTTCTTTGGCCTCCCTACTCAATCCGACCGGCATGGCTGGACACAGGCAGCCAATAAAACTAGGATTAGGAGGGTAACTACACACACTGGGCTGTAGCGAAAAAGTTTCTGAACACGCCCAATCCCGCCCTGCTCCCTTCACAAATTTCTTTTCTTCTCTGCATCTCATTGCTTCCATCTTTCACTTTATTTTACTTGCTGCCATGTTTGTATCCTTCCTTTCAGAGCCCTCACCCTGTAAGCTCTTCACACAATGGGGTGTCCAGAAATTACTCATTTTGTTGGAGTAGTTCAGCAAATTCCCAATGCCTCTTGCCCACCTCCCTCTTTGCACTCTGGATCCCGTGCTTTATGCTGTTATGATAATGAAATAAGCTCCATCACAATGACAAAGCTGCACATGTGTTTGGCTGTGTACGTGGAAGAGAGAATTTATGTGAATTAGCGCTCCTTTGCATAATTTCGCGTGGGTTCACACTGACCTATAATGCGTGCGAGATTGAAACCTTCCACTTTAATTTAGTTTCCAGGAAACAGATTCTCGTTGGCCTCCATCTGTGAAGTAAGGGCCCGATTAATTAATACCTCATGATGATAACCTCAATAAGAGCTCAATGTGCAGTATGTTCTGTCTGTACAGGAAGTAAACTGTGTGTACTGTCTTGATGTGTCTGTCTTTTGGCAGCTTTGTGCCACTCGGTGGTGGAGCGATTGCCTCGTCTAACAGACCTTGCTAATGCTTCCTGGAAATGGAACAGTGTTAAAGATAATATCAGGGCCATTGTGAGGACTTTTTAAGTCGGGGGCAATGAGAACCATACTCTTAAATAAATCTTTTTCATTAGAGCAGCAAACACTTATCCCTTGGCTGTGTGAAGGGCACTATTGGTGTGTTTGAGCTGCTCAGCAAGGTCCCACAGGGAAGAGCCTAAACCCTCAGCGGTCTTCAGCCGGACACTGAGGCGGCCTAATTAAAGGGCACTTAAGCCCCACAATGTGTGGCGGTGCAGGTTGGAGTTGGTGGGGGTCCCCGGCGAGAGGGACAGAATTCATGGCACTCGTAGACAAGGGTGTCCAGGACAGAGGGACAGAAGAGGGCTATGTGCCAGAGACTTTGTTCACACAAGATGAAGAGTCAACAGCCTCCCCATCCCTCACCCCTCTTTAGCCATCCCCCCTAATAACCACCTTCTTCAGAGAAGCTGCAAACACAATGCTGTCCCACTCCCCTCCTCTTGCTCTCAATCACTGCTGGGACAATGAGGGGAACTCCCCCCCCAGCACCCTACCACCTTCACCATCCTTCTGCCTCTCCCCGACCCCCAAACAGACACTTCTTTTATTGAAATTCTTTGGTGTTCTAATCCTCCGCTTCCTCCAGGGGCAATAATGGACTCCCTGCGTCAGCCTTTTCCAGCGAGGCTATCATCCAAGCCTGCCTGGGTCACAAGTCCACCCCTCCTACTGGAGAAAATTACCCCGGCAGTGTCATTCCTGTCACAAGCAGCCCATCCGCAGGCCATAAACCCCCAACGCCACTGACCTTAAGAACATATCCGTGTTTGTGGGTAGATATTTCTGTATTTTCAGGTAACGTCTCTAAAGCATTGCTCCGATGCGTTAATTAAAGGTGCGACACTGATTTGCCCAAATCCTTTCTCTGCAGCACTTCCAGATTTTTATAATTCTTTTATTTTATTTTTCTCTTTTCACAGTCTCTATCAGCTTTTTAAAATTTGAACAATTTCCTTGTGGCTGCAATTCATTGAGATTCTGAACTCATGAGTTAGTAGATGTCTAGAAAGTGCTGGAAATACAAGATACTGGATGAACTAAAATGTAAACCCACAAATTTTCTCGAAGAAGTGATGAGTACAGATTATACTTTATATGTTGTGTAAAGCTCATACTTGCATTGCCTAGCCTTATAGTCTTGTTAACTTAATTTACTAAAGTGGAAACTTGGTCCTATGACATGAGTGCATTTAGACAGGCACTGAGTTCATTATATATAACAACTTCATTTTAAACACCTAAGAAGAGGCTCATTACCTCCTAAGTTTCTTTGCTGCTTAGAATGACAGAAAAAAGCGGGACTTAATTATGATAATTAATAATTATACCTCATATTATATCACTGTGCCTCCACAGTTGTGTCTTTAAGAGTAGAAGCACTCACAGTCCAGACTCCAGGATGGCAGCAACCAGTTCAAAGTGTGTTGATGGTGACATCTGCTGGTCTTCTACAATCAGACGCTGCTGTTTATCTGCATATTGCAGTCTGATGAGTGAAATATACAGGTGCAAAATACTCGCTAATATTTATGGTATCAGTAGCAAGAGATGTACAAAAAACTGACTTTTTCAAACCTTGTAGAAGCAGAATTCAAACTGTGAAAGTTAAACTTGGGAGTCTTTTTTTAAACGGACCAAACTGACTGTGTATTCTTTGACTCATTTAGCTAAAACTGTGATATTATAACATTATCTGGTGCAATATACTAAAGAATGCTTTGAGTTAGATTTTTTTTGCCACATCACAGAATATATAACTGCTTACAAATTTCATTCCTGATTTTATGACTAATGGAAGCTACACTAGTTTAATTTTGAAAAGGCTTTGATTTTTTTCAAATTACACAGCAATATTTGGACTTGAAACAATGTAGGAAAAACAAAGAAGCATTCAACTAATTGTTTAAACAGCGCTATAACACATGATTTACATTTTTTGTAACAGCAACAAATTTATATGGTGAAGTTCCTGGGTACAGATTTTTTTTCCCTGTCCCATTTTTTGTTAAAATGTTCCCAGAATACACGCATGGAGCTACAGTAAGTCTGTAAACCTATGGATGATAATTGGATACAGATTTATGCCTCGAAAAAAATATTCCTGGCTAAAACCATGCAAAGAATTTACACTTGACCCGCATCTTAAGGGAGACATGGAAATATGAAATGCATCTCATCATTAAAAGCTCTTGTTACTGGCATGCATCCTATTAATGGAATCGCATTACATCTGAAAGACTTAGCTAAATGAGCCGTAGGCAAAACCCTAAGAGTAGAGAAGTGGAGTTTACAGAGGAATGTGTCTAAACATCTGTTAGATTTATAGCTGTGGAGAAATGAATGCAACCGCACGACACCGAAGCTTTGATCTATCATTATCAGTGGTAACCAAAGTTGTAAGACAACTATTAAATGGTGCTCTGGACTAAACCAAAAGCTAATGATTTAAAATGGCATTTTAACATATAACAAAACCCATTTTTCTTAATTACATTTTGTTATTAAGGTTTACCCACGCCATCATTTGCACACTCGTGGTGAAATCACTGAAATACTCATCTCTTGGTGTCATACGTGCCCACATGAGTACTTTCATTATCTCCCTCCTCCTTATATGTATTTTATCAGTGTCATGTACTTGGTCATTGTTCCATTGCCAGAGATGATCTCACAGCACTGACATCCATAGTTCTCATTTGAGCAGAGCTCTAGGTTTACATATCTGACACAACTATAACTCCCAAGGCTATGAGCACACGAGACAGTCCACTGTCAGATGGCTAAACCCGTTTGATGCCACTCATCACAGGGGTACCCTTAGATACAGTAGGTGTCACATAACATTTCATACAAGCAGAGGACTGATGACCCCCTTTGCTTCAGGCTACTGTGGGCCAAAGTTAGTATATGGGTTTATCTTGGGATCTAGAATATGACACTGTTGATCTTTTGATTTTGAAACCACAGTATGATCCACGTTAGACATTTACTGTTGCCTCTAGCAAGGTCTCCTCTCATCTTGGCTACATGAAGAATCGAGAGCTTTCTTTTATGTGTGTGTATAAAGATTTTGCTGCCCACAATTTTGGAATTTATACCAGCTGTGAGAGCGTGGCTGAGACTGTTTTTGACTCTTTGTGTGTTACTGTGGCAAAATGCTAGCCTGTTGAAACCTAATGTAGTGTCTGTGGAGACTCACTGTCATTGGGATTTTATCAGAATATTCACTTTAATTCAGTTTTATTTATCTAGCACCAAATCATACCAACATTTACCTCGAGATTCTTTATATTGTAAGGTAAAGACCCTACAATAATACAGAAAAATCAACGAAAACCCCAATATTAAGATGACCTGCTTTGGGGAAATGCTTTGGCGACAGGGGAAAGGAAAAACTCCCTTTTAACAGGAAGAAAACTCCAGCAGAACCAGGCTTAGGGAGGAGCAGCCATCTGTTGTGACCAGCTGGGAGTGAGGGGAGGAAGACAGGACAAAGAAACGCTGTGGAAGAGAGCCAGAGATGAAATGTAACTAATAAGCAGCAGAGGATGAATGTATGGATTCATTGGTAACTTGTGATGTACAAATATATTTCAAGAATTGTCTAAAGACCAATTTCTGTAGCAGCTGGAGTCCATTGCAGGATGATCTCTAGATAATTTTGTGTTTTAATCTCTCTGTTCCATCATATATTTATAAAATGTTTGTTTTTCTAAAACAAAACCAAAAAAAAATCAGAATCAGAATCAGAATACTTTATTGATCCCTGGGGGAAATTATTTTTTTGTTACAGTGCTCCATTATAAACCACCATAAACTAACATTAACAAGACAGACAATACGCTAACTAAGAATAGTGAAAATACAAGTCAGAAAAAAAAAAGAATACGTAAGAAAAAAGAGCTAAACTAAGAGAAAAAGCAGGAGCGACTGTAACAGGCTGCACGCTGGTTGGCGCATGCGCACTATAAAAAAACAGCCCTTCAGCAGCTTCTCCAACTTAGGGCTGTGGGCGGCTAGAGCCTTACTCTGCTGACATCAGAATCAGAATCAGAATACTTTATTAATCCCGAGGGGGAAAGTATGGTGACCAGGTCCCTGCAATATTTTTTGTCCTTTGTCACGACATCCTGTAACTGTGACAGTGTGTAACATTTTGATTTAGTCTAGTTTTCAAAGGCACTGCTATCCAGTGGTTATGAACAAAGACCATCATCATGAATCATGTGCATGTTATCGTCACACTCTCTTGCTGCCTTGGCTACAGTATGCCAAACAGGGGAAAACAAACAGGGGAAGTCACCAAGTCTAAAGCGTTGCATATTTCAGTGGAATATGATGGAAAATACCTTAAAGACAAGCAAATGCAGCAACAATAAAGACTATGAAGCTACTTATAACAGGATGACACTGGTGGAATTTTTTGCCTTTGTTATTGTAATTTTGATATTTCACATGGTGGTGAATAGCGACATGAAGCGAAACAGTGCATGTCAGTCTCACAAAGCTCCTGGGGCTAAAAACAAGAAGTGAAATGCAAATCTCAAAGCTAGCTGGCTCCTTTTAGCTTATTCACAAGGGGATGCCACTGCACGACACATCAAATATGGTGCCAGATTGACAGATTTTTACTGCAGATGACCTTCCCGCCTCAACCCCTAGGGGATTTTTATCTTGTCACTGGCTCAAACTAGGCATACTACCTTGTTAGGGGAATGTGGAAACAACTAAATTATGGAGCCAATGGCCAATCTAAGGTTGTGTTGCAACTGAAAGCCAATGATTATTACCAGACAGAACATTAACTTAACTTTTTACATTTATTGATAGAAGGTGTGTTAGAAGATGATGAAACAAATATTTTATGTTTATTGAATTTGCCTAAATTTACTCAGGGAACTTGGAAAATAGCATTTGACTAAAATGCCATATTATTTGTCCCTAATGTGCTAAATTCCAGGTCAATTCAGCACGAACGTAAAGGTGCTGCTATAAATGGATTTAGTATCATATACTTAACTGTAAGGCAATTATTTTATTAATAATACAATAATAAAATTATTTTACATATATTTTTTAGTTTTTTGTGATCGGAACCACAACGTTTTTATTTATTTATTTATTTAGATAGTTATTTTTGTTTGTTTAAAAATAAAAATATAAGCAATTTAATTGCATAAACCATATCTCCTCGTTTTAAAAATCAGGATTCCTGTTATTAAACGTAGCTTATAAGTGTCAATCACTTTTCCCTGAGCTCCTCCTCTGCCCTGACGTCAGGGAGACGTAGCTACGTGTTTTCAGCGCACTCCGCTGTGATTGGCCAGATCAGCTCACGTGACTCGAACATGACTTATCACAGAAAATTGCGAGGAGCAAAAAAACTCCGCCGAAACGTGTGCCGAGAGAGAGCGACGATGACGTAACACCGTGGACCGTGCTGTGTTGTCACCAGCTGTTGGCTAAAAGAAGACGAAAGAAAAGTGGACGCGTCTCGATGGATTGCGTGTTCACGAGTGGACCGTAGGGCTTAGAGACACGTTCGGAACTGAAGGAGGGGAACCGGGCGACTAATGGAAGCCCCGCAGACTCATCAGCCGCGCAGGGATAGTATTAGTTACATAACTGAAGCCATCGATAACGGAAAAACTGTGATAACGGAGTAGTGCCCGTAAAGGTCGGAGTTGAAGCCATTTTTCTCTGCAGTAAGCACAATGATTTCATTAATTAACCCAACGCATTTGAACTTTTCTTGTTTTTTGCTGTTTTTGCTTCCATGCTTCACTTCAAGATCTTTTTAAGGATCAATTGTCTCCAGTGATGTTTCCAGACAACTTGCAAAAGAGCATGCTGGAATGATCAGCGCTTGCGACATTGTTTACTCTAGTCAATCAGTTGCTACTGAACCAGTAGACACCAGCTTTATTCACGCACAAGACTACTTCTTAAAATGTGTAAATCTCATTTGATCATATTTTAATGTTTTCTTTATTTATACCACGGCAAAGGCATCTGATTGGCTTGCAGATGTCAGGTTAAAGCCATCATATAACCTACTGTTGCTTTATTGCAATACATAGTAATACATAGAAGTAATTCTTTTCCTTTATGCAGTTTCATTTAAGGGCAACCAAGCTACATGATTCATTTTCTTTTAGTTGAGTTCACTACAGGTGTCTGTATAACCCTTTAAATATGACTGCTTACCATTAGAGGTTGTAGATGGTCAGAAGGTAACATCTTTGGTTTTTGTTTCAGGAGACAGTTACACAGTCTTACCGCCGCCATCATGAACGTGGGAACAGCACACAGTGAGGTTAACCCCAACACCCGAGTGATGAACAGCCGGGGTATGTGGCTGTCTTACATCCTGGGCATCGGCCTCCTTCATATCATCCTGCTGAGCATCCCCTTTGCCAGTGTGCCCGTGGTCTGGACCCTCACCAACCTCATCCATAATCTGGTTAGTGGTGTAGTGGTGTCCCTCAAAGGACCAGCACTGCCACAGTTTGCCTTAACCTTTATTGACTAGGTCAAGTCAGGTCAAATCAAGTCGAGGGCACGTGCAGCACAGTAAAGAGGTTTAGGATGTGGTGAATGGGAGTAAGTTGAGAGCTGAGTCAGAGACACAACTGCTTGCTGCTTCACTGCTCTTAGACATGCCTTTGGTTAATGAGGTGATTCTTTAACAAGCTTCTTGTTTTTTGTTGTTGTTTTTTCATAGTTCCTTTTTTTTTTCTTTCCAACTTGGACAGGCCCACATTTCTTGAGAAGAGCGCAACCACACCGTGATCCTGTTACACAAGTGAATTTGCTAGTTGAGGCATGGGCTGTTTCATCATGCAGCTTAAAAGTGTTCCTACTATTGAGAACACATCTGACTTTTACTTATGAGCTTTACAGTAGATTTAGATTTATTTTAAAAGAAGAAGAAGAGGAAGACCTTAGTAAGTTAACTTCCTGGAAGATTTTGTACTTAACGAAGTTTATTCTTGTATTCACATATCAATAATCCACTAGTGTGGCAATCATGTGTGGCAACAGTGTTCTGTTTTCCCCCTTCTCTGTAGTGCATGTACCTGCTTCTTCATACAGTCAAAGGGACACCTTTCGAGACCCCTGATCAAGGCAAAGCTCGCCTCCTTACACACTGGGAGCAGATGGACTACGGTGTGCAGTTTACGGCTTCACGGAAGTTCCTCACCATCACACCTATTGTCCTGTAAGTTGCATTCCTCTGCTTTTCTGTTTAATGCGGCTTTTTGAGGACCGCAGAAAACCATAGAGGACAATATAATGGGACAATACCTTAAGCAAGTATGTTAGGTCTAAGGAGAGTGTAGACAGGAAATGACAACCAGAGTAGGTCATCAGTTCTCTGACAAGGACACGTCTCACTACCGTGTCATCCATCAGCACTTTTGTGTGTGACAGGCCTAAAGCAAAAGCAGCTCTCTTTGAATGAACCTGTGTGTTTGTGGCTTAATCATAATGCCAGTACCTTTTATTCAGAGTGAACTTGCACACACTTATACCTCAGTGGAAAAATATATGCTGCATTATAAAATTCAGCGCTTATTTTCCTTTGGTGTGAGTGTGGATTGATTAGCATACACGCTGCTCCCTTATTAGCCAAGCCTGCAAATTGAGAAGGGGCACAGTGGTTGCAGAAGTGCCGCTTGCTGCTTTCTTGGCCTTTTTCTGTCCTTATTAACCACCACAGTTCAGTTTACAGGAAGCACTCTGCTTCCCCAGGGTTTATTTGCCAGCTCAGCACGAACATTGTAGCGATAGCGCTTTTGCAGGTGTGGACTTTGTTTTTGCACTTATTTAAAGGGGCTCTTTGTCATTTTGTTTTGCAACCACTGCCAGCAGGAAGAAGTGAGCGGTCAGTCTTTAGACTCCAGATGTAATGGCTACACATCTGCTGAAATCTTCTGGGAGTGTTTTTGTACATGTCCTTACCTGTTCCGCTGAGAGCAGGAAATGCAATTCATCATTCTCACTTAACAAAAATCCCTTACTGCCACACCTAAAAGTGCGACTCATATTAAATCAGCATAGTTTTATTTATTCCACCATCTCACCAGGATTAACACAACTCTGCAAACATACAGCCAGCACACAAGCCGAGTTTATATACATGGATGTGGTATGTATGTGGTTCTTTTGTTTTTTTCAGGGGGCCATAATAAAAATGATAAATAATCAATAAAACAAGTGTAGGACCACATGATGAAGAACTGTGAAATCAGATGCACACATTGCTGAATTCTGGTAAACTCTATAAGCCGCCGTTTGTTTTTACTTCTCATATTTTACTTTGGTTTCCTCTGAGGTTACAATAAAAAACTAGCTTACATCTTCCTCATATGCCCCACTACTTTTACTTTTTATGATGTCGCAGGCTGGGTTGAATTGTGGCCGAAGGTTCAATTCTACAAATAATTTTTCAGATTGTTGTAAGTTGAAAAATTTCTGTGATAAACGGAAGCTTTATAGATATGTTGATTAGGTGTCATCACTGAATGTAGAAATATTGAATAGGTAATAGAATATTTACTATTTATGAACAAATATATTGTGTTATACATGAAATCTAGCCTTAGATCTTTAGACCATTCTAACCACCCCAAATGCAAATGAAAAAACCGTTTATTGATAACGAGACAGAGCTTGACCAGAGACTGCAGTGTGTGGAAGGCCTCTTGAGGCCTCTTGAGGATGGGCAGTGGCTCCTGAGCCAGTTAAGTCCCCTGAAACCTCTGAGAGAGGATGACAGACAGAGGAAGAGGGGAGGGAGAGCAAGGAGAACAACTGCTGTGTGGGACAAGTGGGCATCTGTAGATAAGCCTCAAAAGGGAATGTTTATGTGGTCCTGCTCGCGAACTTCAGATAAATCATCTCATATTCATAAACCACTTTAAGTGTTTTATCTGCTTCTCATCCTCGTCAAAATTGGAATCATCAGTTAGCCTAACATGCATGCTGGGATTAAATTAGATGGACTTTTTAGCTTGTTGGTGCTTGGAAGCCTAATGTAGATTTAGGCTTACAGATTCTCATATCAACTCATTTGCTCATTACCAGTGTTGTAATTCTGTTGTTTGGCACATTAAAATGGTCTCACAGGACAACTGCTGGCACAGCTTTTGGGAGTTAGGAAACATCTGGGTGTGATTGGCAGAATAAAACTAAGTGAAAGGTTTTTTTATACATAGAGTGACATTTTATAAAGACATTGTGGTTTTCTTCAGGCTTTTAACAGACTGCCTTGCTTTCACACCAGCAGAGAGAAATCTAGACATAAGCTTTATGTCCTTTGCTCATTGTAATCTTCTCCTTTTTTGTGCCTATTCTTGATTCAGGTATATATTAACCAGCTTCTACACCAAATACGATCGGGCCCATTTTGTTGTCAACACTGTCTCCTTGCTCACGGTACTCATTCCCAAGCTGCCCCAGCTGCACGGTGTGAGGATCTTTGGGATTAATAAGTACTGACACAGCAGAAGAGGACACCTCCTTCCTGTGTCCCTGTGGACTGCTGAGAGCACACAGAGTATCAAGCTTCTGATTTGGCTGCAGAAACATTGGGATCTGTGGTCGTTTGGCGCCTCACTCTGCAGAGCAGCACTCTAAATAAAGCCTATTGAGCATACTGCCATGGTACCAAACCCCAGGACGGAGACACAAAACACTAGAGAGCACAAAGGGAAAGTGTTCAGTTGTGATTATTTGTGGAAAATCTTCTTTGAGCCTCGTGATTTTTCCAGAGACATTTTAAAAGGATTTCTCAAAGTACTGTGTACATTTCTGTAGACGTTCTCAAATGTGACAAGTGCCGGGGGAACAGGACAATGTAGTTGTACAAATGTGGTGTGCCATTTTACACTACTGGCACACTGAGGCAGTAATCAAAGTTATTTTGTATGTAATGATACGCTGCTGTATTTATTCAGCTTCACTCTCGCGTGTAGCTTCGTCTTCCTTGAGGTTTCTGAGCTTAGAGGAGAGCAACAATAGTTTAATGAAATGGTAGGGGACCTGTGAAGTGCAGCGGAAGCGAGACACAAGAAACCACGAGATTTTATATTTAGCCCTCGCTGTTCTGCTCAGGGCCAAGATTGGGAAGTTAAGCAGCCTTTATTTTTATCTGACCATTTCCTTATTTGGACACCTCTTGTCCTGGTTTGTGCGCTGCAAACCTCCAGTCTGTGTGCAAAAGCACTCGACTGATCTGACTTATCCAAAGGTCCTGCAGTCTGGCTCTGGAGATGGGCAAAATATGTTCACACATGTTTGTTCCTGCTCTGTAAAAGTACTCAGGATCTGGTATGTTGAGCATGAGTCAGCTGTGTCTGCAGCTCAGACCAGTCAGCAGATTGCATACTGAGTTCTATGTTTATTAGGTACGCTTTGTGCAGTCTGATGCACTGTAGCACGGATGCTTTCATTTACCTAAGAATTAAAAATCCTCCAGAATGATGAAAACAATGCAACAATAAAGCACTCAGGACAAAGATAGAAAAATAAACCCTTGCAAAGCGGGATTAATCACTTTGTCTGCCAGCTGTAGCTGCCATTTTTCTTTAATGCTTTCTTCATAAAGCATCCTGATCTGGATCTAGGCCAGATATTTGGTACAAAAAGGACTTTTCAAAGGTTTGAAAAATGAATTTAGGATGTGGTGTGCTTCATTTCTCTTGCATTACATTGGGTGGAGTTGCAGGTGAGGATTGTTAGCAGGTTCCATAACATAAATTTTACTGACTTTTTTATGGCTGTGCTTTATTCTCCAGTGTAAGATTTTGATTAGGTAGAAGTAAACTTGTTAATATGGGATAGAAATGTCCAAATCACCCTCTGGAATGTATTTCAAAATTCTCCTCAGAGAGCTGGTATTCGTTTACGTTAAGCCTAGTTTTGATCCTGAATTCGGGGAAAAAATAGCCAAGCAGTAGTCAAACAGTGGCCTAGGGCTTACATTCAATATCACCTTAGGTAGTTTTTAATGGAGGATGCTTCTGGCTACTTGAAGTCTAGTTTTCACTCTTGATTTTTCTTTGTGTTGCTCTTCTGTAACTACCTGTCTCATGAACTGCTTTAGATTACACTTTTTTATCATGTTTTTAGCTTACTCCGTCTCCCGTTTGATTGTTTTCTGAAATTAGCTGGTGCTGGAAACGAGGCTAATGAGAACAGTTTGTGGACTGAAAGAAAAAGGATAGAAAAAGGAGACACTAAAGAAAATAGCTGCATAAGATTTTTAAAGTAGGTACGATCTAGATCTTTTAAGAATATCAAGTACTTCCTCGTCATCTGATTGAAATCTCCACTTCTACTAGTCCTATGTGCTAAAAGAGGTCATTGCATTACAGTAAAAACACTGGTTGCAATTTTCGGAGAAATACAGTGAAAGTGCATCTTTTCAAATCCGCCATGTTTCTTCGTTTTCATTGCGTTTGTCAGTGAAAGGCCAAAGCAGGCCTCATCGTAAGCATTCAGGGTCTTTGAGTTACTGTGGGCTGTGTATCACGTGCACAACAGTGCTTTGATTCAGTTACACAAACAGTTGTCTTGACCTGATTTGTCTTTAAGAAGACACAATTCATATATGTTTGTCAAAATTATTGCCAGGTTTAATTTTTCCTGGAGCAAAAACCGCAGATGGCCAGAGCTGGAAAATGAATACAGACTATGGTTTGAAGAAGCATCATTTCATATTTGACCTCTGAAATTGATAAATGGTACTGATTAGTTGGGGACAGGCAGAGAGGGAATGAAACATGAGCTCAAACATGGATTTCGTTTAAAGGTGACTAAACTGTATAATAGTTCATCTTAATTCTCATTCGAGGTAAAATTATGTTTTACATTTCTTCTTTTGAACTCAATTTTACGATACCAGATGTTCAATCAGAGGGGAACGTCTATTCTGTGCTGGGATACGAGGATCCATTCAAATCTGTTATGAATTGAAAAAATAAAAATGTATAGATTAATAGTTAAACCACTATTGTGCCCTTTAGCAGTAGTAGAAGCAAGAGCAAGTATAGCTCTAATATTTAAAATGACTTAGAGTGGCAGCGGTAGTAAATGTAGCAGAATCATATTTTCCTTAGATTTGTGGTTCACGCTGTCACTGCAAAACATGAAAACATTCATTTTATTAAGTGTGTTAAATTGGAAAAAAGTAATAAATGAATCAAACATGGATCATAGAACCAAAGAGTTCACGTATGTGTACATAATAGTTGATCTGCCCGAGCCTTCATCATGTTTTCAGATGTATTCTTACTCTAAAGGGCTTCATTGTAAGACTTGCTACAGCACAAGATGACAATGCATTTACTTTTTTTTTATCAGACTGTTTGAGAACATCGGATAAACTGAATGTTGATTAAATGTGAAAAGTTGCGCTTGTAGCTCCTGGTTTGATTTTCTTTTTTAAAAAAGTGTACTTGCTTTGTTTTTGAAGGACATTGCAAAGCCATTTTCTGTAAGAGCGCTTGACTCTAAATACAATGTTTTTCAAGCATCATCTCAAAATCCTTCATTGTTGTACTGCGTATTTGTGCCGCCGTGTCCTCGTTTTCTGGCGTTTAATTAAAATGCAGAAAATGTGTTGGATCTGTAAAGGAATTGGTAAGACGAAGCATTGTGCTCATCATTTTTTGTGTGCTTTTCAGTATGTACAACAGGCACAACATGGTGTGAGGCAGCCTCTCCTGTCTTGTTGTGGCTGTGCTTAACTTTTGTTTGCACATCCAGGGCTCTCAAGAAGGTTGAGTGTTGACTCTAAACACAGATGTAAGCATCAGATGGATTACTGCTCATCAAAAAGAGAAAGGCTGTATTTAGGACACCTTTTTCAGTGACTACAATGTACTGACATGCCTCCTCCATGACGTGTTTGCAGGAGTTTAGTTCAGACTTTTAGGTTGCTTAACATCATGACTAGTTAGTCCTTACAGTACAATAGAGTTTGCACAAAAGGAAAAATGAAAATTGTACTTTTTTTTTTTTTTTTTTTTTTTTTGAAAATTGTACTTAATAAAAGCAGGAAACACTTTCAGAATTGTGCATAGATGTGATATTTTGTGCTATATTCTGTACTTTGTCTTTGCAGGTACAAGGGTTTGTAGAAAATGCCTGAGAGTAGTAACTCTTGCAATGCACCTCCTGAAAGCTGTGCAGTGCATCAGGTTATTCAATCTGAATGATTGTCCTAAACTCTGCAGCTTGAAACAGTACTTCTTTGTACTTTCTGTCAACTCTACCTGATAGTAAACCTATGCATCAAATCAAAAATTAAATCTATGGTCTTCATTTCCCCCATTGCAAGCTGATACTGACGCTGTACAGTGCTCACCCTGTTAAACAACACCGGGGGCTGTTTAAACATTCAGTAAGCGAAAGTAACAGTGAGGTATTACGAGGCAGTAAATTAGCAGGGTGTCACACATTATATGAAAGCAATCAAATGATTTAAGTCATAACAATATAAATCCTCATTTTAGGGGCAAAATAAGCTTTTTATTTGGTCTTAAGCAGATATGCAATGGCATCCCACCCATTTATGTTGAATAGATTTAAAGTCTTCTTTAAACATGAGTTGAAATCATGATTAAAGTTATACCTGGGAGGTAAATGTTTCGTCCAAACATTGTATTTTTTTGATAGAAATAGTTGAACGACTTGTTCTTTGTTGCTCATATCCTAGTACTACATCAGTAAAATCCAGTATGTTGATCACGTGCTTCTTTTTAATGATGACTACTACCCGATGTTCATGCAGACGTGCCCCCCCCAGTCGTGACATTTATCACAATTACCTGTATGTGTTTTAGCATAAATTTGCATAAAGGCCTTCTGTGTTGTTATGCTACAAAAAATAAGAGGAACTTAAGATGAACAAAACTATATGAAAATTAGCATTATTTTAAAAGGTCAGTTACCTTAAAGCAAAAACAAAGCCGTATCGGGACTAACTCGTTTAAGATGACAGACGCAGTAAATGGCTTTTTAATTATTGTAAGGAGGACAAATGTCAGGCAACAGGCAGAGGTTTAGGAAAATCAGTGCAAGTGTTACAATAAAAACAGTGCTTTCTTTTTTAAAAAGTATTTTTATAAGCCTAAAACTACAGTGAGGGTAATTCCTCTACATTTTTTATTGCAGTTAGTTTTCTAGTTTCTAGGTCTAGTTTTTCTTTTAGTTAACTAAAATCTTTTTTGACCTATTTTTAGTGTTTAGTTTTAGTTTTAGTTAACTATAATAACTTTTCCTGAAGTCTGAAAAACTTTCCACTTATCCAGTTCTGTATTGCAGGGAGCCTGTCCCAGCTGTCATAGGGAATGGGACAGCACACCACCATGCTTCCCAGTCTGAAAGCTGTGGCTCTCAAGTATTGCTTTACTTTTAAGGGCTTGATGATAATAATGAATCTATTCTAAAATGTTTGTCTCAGGATGCTTTGGCTCATCTTGCTATTTTCATATTCTTTTTACACTCCATTTGAGGCCAAAGAGACCAGTGCATAGGGCAAATGTGAATGTGTGACCCAGAGTTTATGCAAAAAAAAAATGTTATTATGTTCTGGGCTATGCAGTTAAAATCTGGGCCATATATTATGTGCACAGTGTACCAAATAACAAAATACGTATAAAGAATTCTGCAGTTAAAAAACACAAAGCAAAAACAAATATGCTACAGTAAGTACACCTGAAAAAAGCCAGTCTGTATTTCTACAGTAGAGGGCAGCAAATAGCTGCCATTGACCTTAATATGAAGAGACGTTCTGCCTCTATAAATAGAAAAACCTCAAGGCGGAGATTATTGGTCTTTCTCTCTTTTTGTCAAGAGGTTTTCTCTTCTCTGTTCATTCCCTTATTTACGCTGATTTACAGTGTCATAGAAATGTAGCGACTTCTTTCTTCTCATCGCTCTCCTTGAAAAGGTGTTAAATTTGTCTGACAGTTAACACTTAATCCAAGCTAACATTTGTCACTTTGTATGGACGCGTGAACGCAAATTATAAAAAATATTTGTTAGCAGAGGAAGTAAAGGATGTAGATATCTGCCATGTTAAACATACGCAGTGTGAAGTAAAAATATCGGAGCTGTTTATTTATAGTGTCAACATTTATTTGATCCTTTTGTTTCATGTTGGGAATTCAATACCTTGTAGTTCCAGTCAATGAATATCAGGGTTTGTCTTATTTTGGGATTTACTACACTGTACTGCACTGTATATGCTCATAAAGTCAGAGGAGTCATGTCTCACAGGGTGAAAGTTATCATACTGAATCACTGATTAAATCTGATAAAGATATATTCTTACAGTTTGAACCTTTATTGTTCAACCAAGTCATAAAATTACTATATTGATATTAGTTACTTGTCCAAGTTAGTTTGTTATAGTTATTTAACCACTCTAACCCTTTTAAGATTGTTTAATTGAATTAAAAACAATCATTTAACTTTGCAATATTTTTATTTGTAATATTTATTTACATAAATTCCATTTCTTCCCCTACCATCTCAAAACTGGCCACTGAGATTTACCGAGGGCAGTAAATTAAAACTACTTCCGCCTCAACCAACTACAACAGAAAAGTGCTGCTCACATGTAAATGTAACAATTTAGAATAACACTCATTTGAAGCTTATTTAGTTAATGAATGTTGTTACCTTTAATGTATGTTTTTTTTTGATGACAGAAACCACATTTCTGCAGAATGAGAAATCTTACTTTTAACATATTTTATTGTTATTTTGAACATTTTATTTGTTTTTATTATTTTAGAAGTACCGCTAATTAACGTGAATTAAGATTTTTAATAACTGAATATATTTAGAGGATGCAAGACTCAAAGATATAATGTTAAGATTTGATGTAAAGTAAAAAAAAGTATTTTCAGTTGTGAAAAATGTGTAGAAAAACACATCTCTTATGAAAGTGCACTCATCCTCCTTAGCACCTCTGACTCCTAGAACCAACAGATTTGAAATTTTCTGTAATATATTCTGAAATATTTTGTGTTTTTACAGCCTTTTATACACAGAATGAAACACACACAAAACAGTTTTTATGTCTCGTTGCATAAGACACGAGCTAATATTTGTGTTACCTGGTGGGAACATTATGTGTCTATTTAACATTTTCACAACCTCAAAACAATTCGTATCAATTTTGTATCAAAACTAAACTTAAATATGTTTGTTTGATTTTTAAACAGTAGCTAGGTCTGATCTAGACGTATGATAAAGTTTTCCTTTTGAAATTTACTGTAACCTGATTTTAGATTTGACAGTATTTACTATTTAGAGATCTTTTAAACCTGCTATCATCAGAAAATTAAACATTCACTTTTCAAGCAGGTTGAAGGAGACATATTTTTAAAAATCGTGATTGGCTGACCAGATTTAACCGAGAAAATGTGATCTGTGGATGTCAGGTGGTGGGCAGTGATTACCTTATGATTACTTATGTGTCTCATGCCTGTTTTCTCGCACTGCTGCAGAAATGTAAATGAATATGTCTGAAACATCTATGAAACCCAATGACCCTCTGATCTTGTATGCATGTTTAATTTCCCCTATTTTATGTTAACTCACAACTTCAAAAATAAGTTTTTGCTCATCCCAAAGAGGCAGCATGTCTGCCTTTTTCTTTGGAGGAAAACAAAGTCACATGACTGCCAAACAACCAACAACCTCATTAAGTATGGATGACCTCCCGACCAGAAATGCAGTGCGCCCATCAAGCCCTCTGCAACCGAGGGGGCACGTGTCTCCTCAAATTGAACATTTTGAAATATGCATGCTCCATGTTGTGAGGCTCCCACTGCATACGCTTGGTTTTCCTGTGGATGTGACAGTGCTGGGTCTCATAAAACACAATGCACTCGAGATTCATTTCTCAGCTGCCCTGCTGTGACCTTGACAAGCTTCCACCAGATAATAATGCGTTGATCAAGGGTGTTGAGAGTTTCATGTCATAGGGAAGAAGGATGTCTTGATGTGTGGAAGTGGTTAACTATAAATAGAATCAAACAAGAACTGGATCAATTAATTATGAGCTCTGGATTCCCCGCAGGGTCTTTGAGAAAGCCAAGGACGGGACGGACAACAGGAGATGACGTCCCTGTAAACACTGCCCTCCTGCCATTGAAATGCACCGTGGGGTTTAAAGAGTTTGCCCCTAGACTTTCTTAAGCTCTCTCTACAGTCTCTCTGACTGCTCTGTCAAACTCTATAAAACGTCACATTCATAGTGAACAAAAACTATTTATGTTTATTTTCTCATACCTGAAAAAAGCGATTTGAATATGAAGTCCAGAAATGAGCTGGTGGGGTTAGTCGCCATTGTATCATATGACAAAAACAGGAGTTTGGACGTTCTTCCTGCACCTCTGTGGGTTTTCTGCAGGTACTCCAGCTTGTTCACTCAGTCCAAAGAAATGCATGGTAGGTTAATTATAACCTGTGTTAACCTATGTTAGTACTAGGATGGACTGGCAGTCCATGGTGTACCACACCACTCTGCCTGTGTCAGCTGGAATAAGCTCCATGGGAACCTAGTATGATAGACACTTGAGCAAAAATGGATGGATGATATAATTAACACATTCTGCTTTCCAAAGTTGTTAACAACATTTAGAGAGACCCCATCCTTCTTAAAATATCTATGCATGCATCCATCTTCTGGTGCTTATCTAGGTTCAGATTGTGGGTACAGCAGTTTAAGTAGTGACCCAGACTCTTTCAGGTCATTTTCCCAGCTCTTCAGGGGGGGATCTGAAGGTGTTCACAATCCAGTCTTTCCAGTTTACCAACAGAAAAAAAATTCTCAACCTATTGCTATGGGAGAGGCCCGCCACCCTTCAGTGGAAGCTCAGTTTCACCACCTGTATCTCATTCTTTCACGCAAGAGGATAAAAAACTGCAACTTCAGCGGTGGAGGCATTCCAGCATGAGTCAGAGTCTAGTCATGATGTGGCTGTGGGCTGTCAGGAGACATTCTACATCTCTACACTAAAAGTGGGATTGTTGTGACATTTGATTTTGCTGCAGGAAGCTTTGTTGTTCGAGTTTCAGCACCATCCAGTTTTGAAGCGAGTTGTTACTGGAAGCCTCTGTAGCATTAAAGCTGCTCGACACTTATTTGGATACGAGTACATGAAAGTTAAATAAAAAGTCAATGAATGATGTATTAATTTGTCAATTATTACTTTTCTGATTGAATAACCAGGTGGTTCTTACTCCTATAATCCCATATTGTTAAAGCTGCTGGTATGTCAAGATGTCCTTCTGCTTTCACTCCCAAGTCATCGATCTTTAAGATGACCAATCACCTTTGGGTAACTAAATGTATCCAACAATTAAAAGCAAAACCCCCCAAAAAATCACTGGGAAAAAAGTGAAACTGAGTGCTATTGTCCCCTGGCTGATAATTATTTCTTGTGCGTGAAGGCAATGATGCAATGTCCATAATAGTGAGATGCATCTGAAAACACAGCATTATGTGAAGCCCCCCAAAAAGAATATGCTGGAAAAGCACAAATCTGTGTATAACTATGATATAAATGTCAATAAACAACTAAGATGTCCAACTATTTATTTTTTATGTAACTAGATCATCATTTTTAAAGTACAATAATTTAAAAAAAAACCCAAACAACTATTGCATATTTTAACAAAAAGCCCTTAAAAAGTCTTAAATGTAATTAGGTGCAGGAACACTGGGGGATATGCTTAATCAGATGAGCCTGGATGAGCCCCATAAACAGGATATTTCTATCCACGTTAACACACTCACTGATCTAAATCTGACTCTTGGCTGGTTATAAATTCCTCTTGTCTGTCTTCCCGCTCATAACAAAAAAATGAAAATGAATAAACTTGTAATAAAGAACCTCGAAACAAAAGTGTTTAACTCAAGTCTGAAACCCACTTTTGTGCCTTTATAGACGAGGACGTCCGCAGTGACGCCTTCAGATGACGAATAGTTTTTGAGCATGAGCTGTCTGGCTTATGTGGCAACTCATAAAGCCTTACCCAGATCTATCACATGTACTATGAATATTCATAAACTGTTCTTGTTTTACATTATTAACATACTCATTCCACCCAATAATAAGATTTATGATGGCTTTGTGACACTCAGAGTTTAAAACCAGCAGTGGAAAATTTGCTGGTCACCATGGTAATGCCACATAAATTAAGAAAATGCTCCAGAAATGCTGCAATAAATAAAACACATCACGGCTTAAGAGACTGCTCTAATTAGATTTAACTTCACTGCAATTTAGCACTGCACTGCTGGGTATTAAGCCATGACTAAATCTGAACACCCCTAATTAATTACCTAGGGCTTACTGAGCATCTTGTGCTTGCTTTGTATTTTTGTTTTGTTTCGTTTTATTTTGCCTTTTCAAGGACGGTCAGCTGTATTGTTCTCCCTCAGTCTTTGTCTGCAGCTGTGTTCGCTTCTGTCGTGTTGTTATTCTCACATTTTGTGGAGTAAAGAGAAAACATGGAAGGGTGAGCTAACAGAGGAGGAGACAGGAGGGGAACAGTGTTTGTGGGTCACTCAAAACCACGTGACTGAAGGCATTTTCAGGTCTGAGCAGAATTCATTAAGACCAACAAAAATAGAAAAAGCAACAAAACAGTCTTTTTTAATAGTGGACATAAAGAACATAACTCTATAAAATAAAAATACAGATTGCAGGAATCCCTCCTCAGCTGTGTTATTGTGGATAACTGCTACACAAACACACAAGCCCGGTTGAGCAATTTAAGTTAATACAACCAAGCTGTGAAAGCTACAATAAGGTTGATGTCTGCACCGGCAGATTACCAGCTACCGTGTTAACATAATGAGAAAACTAGATGCATTTGCGGTATTGTTTAATAGAAAAAATGTCCTTACACTTGCACTGTATGGTGTTTTTAGGAGGCACCAAACCTTACTCTGCCTGTAGTAAAATAAACTACAGATTCCTGTTAGCAGCATGTAGAATAAATAACAATAAAAAGCAAAGAAATAGCAAACAATACAACCAAATCTAAAAATACACTATTCAAATGTACATGTTTTATACAGAAGTGCTCTCTTTGAAGACTACCACAGTGCTATTGTCCAAATACTTGTAAATCTAACCATATCCAAGCCTGATTATTGCATCTCCAACTAAATATCTTCAAACATCTTTTCAGACAAATTTAGATTAAAGTAGCAGCAGGACTATAGAAATTCTCCCCCTAGAATTTCATTTCATTTCATTTCTGACTCAAGGACTACAAACTGGAACGTGTGTCATAAAAGCACTTGAGCCCACACCCTGCGCTCTCATCACGAGTACCTTCTGAAGGATAATTTCATCTGCTATACCACAATTGCATTACTGAGCATGCAAAAAGCTGAAAGCTGCCTCTGAAGGCCTATGTTCAGGCTGAAAGCATTTCGAATGTATTAGTAAGACAAATTACACTTAGTTCGAACGTACTGTCTCTTTCAGGGACCTGTTTCCACTTGTCTATAGATTCTTTTTAATCTTCCTAAGTGGTCCAGGTTGTGTCCCTGTAGGATCAGAACAAGAGAAAGAGAAAACTTCTTGTGCAGCTTTCGGATTACTCCGCTGCCCCTCTGCATGTACACATATTATTATAGAACTGTAGTCTTATTTATCGTCAGGTTGTTGCTGTATTTTCAGATCAGATCACAAAGCTGTTCCCCAGCTAATGGCATTCAGCCATGTCAACATGCACCTGCCTAAATATGAATGTATGTGTAGTTCAAAGGGGAATGCAAAGATAAAAGCAGCATCTTGAACTCGGCCCACTTTGACGGTTAGCATTAATGAACGACTAGTATTTTTATTATATAGAATCGTGTTGCCTGCCTTTGATCACCACTCTGCACTGGATGATTTATACTTGAAAGGTTTTTACTGCAGCTATCCCCTCACAGCTTTATCATATCTTATCCCTGCACTGAATTTCAGTGCATAATCAGATGGGTGGAATTAATGTTTTTGAAGACTAGACAAGACATGACTGTAAGTCACTTAACTTAAATCGTTGTTGATAATTTGCTATTAATCCGAGCAGTCATTTGGTGTGGAAGCATCATCTCTCTTTTGCTTTTAGTGATGACAAAAGTTTAAAGCTTCACCCTCTTCATTTAAGGGTTATGCTGAATATTAATAATTTAATCTGTGCTGAGCCACACGAGCTTTCTGTCCATTCCTCGAATAAATGGATCCGGACAAATCAGCAGCTTTATCTATAGAGTACGTTTTGTGCATCATTATCAAGTCCCATTGTTAGCTGCTGCCAGAGGGCATTAGATGGGATGGTTCTATATGAACTTTGGATAGTTGGCTTTCCTAAAAATACACATTTTAAAATGTTACCGAAATTTGAAATGCATATTATTTTGTAAAATATGTTTTGCTATATCAGGGATATTCAGTTAAAATTTAAGGACATCCAGTTATAGAACATTTCCTCCATCAAAGGTCCAGAATACATTATAATTCAATGCAATCTATTTTGAAGTGTCATCCTTCACTGCATGAACCTCTTCTAAGGTCTTTCTTTTTTCCTCCTGCCTTCATTTTTTTCTCTTTTGAGTGTGGCAGCTTCATCTACAACATCCTTTGTCCAGTATATCTACTATTCCTCCTCTGCACATGTACAAATCATCTCTAAAGCACTCAGCCTGTGCTGTTCCTCTGATATACTTCTAATCTAGTCCATCCTGATGACTCCCAACCCAAATCTTAGCATCTTTAGCTACGCCACCTCCTGTCTTTTTGTCAGGGCCACAATTTCCAAACCATACATCATAGCAGGTCTCACAATCGTCTTGCAAACCTTTCCTTTGACTTTTACTGCTATCCTGTTGTAAATCACTCAGGACACTCGTCTGCACCAGCTCCACTCTGCCTGTACTCTCTCCTCCACCTCTCTTGTTGATTGTCTGCTGCTTTACGAGGTTGACCTCAGGTATTTAAACTCATATACCTTCACTTCCAGTCTTTGTATGTTCACCTTTTCTCTTGTCTCCTTCTCATTTCCATACGTATTCTTTTCGTTATACTGACTTTCATTCCTCTTCTTTCCAGCACATACCTGTGCCTGTCCAGACTCTCTTCCACCTGCATCCTGCTCTCACTATAGATGACAGTATCATCTGCAAACATCATAGAGACTCATGTGTCAGCCTGTCCATCCCCATCACAAGCAAGAAAGTGCCCAGAGCCTGTGCCTGAGGTAATCAAACCCCCACCTTGAATCCAGTGTCACCCCTACCACACAGCTCACCACTGTCTCACTGTCTTCATGCACCGACCTCCCATACTTCTCTGCCACTGCTGACTTTCTCATGAAGTTCTGCAGTTCCTCTCTCTCTAGGTAGATGTTATGATTATATGTCACATGAATGATGAACTGCTGTGGTTTAGTAATGTGGTTCACAGATTCAGTCTGTTGCTTATGTGGGTTCTTTAAATTAATGTATTTTCTGTGGCAGATTTGTAGAAACAACGTGAGTTTTATGTGACGCTGTGACTGTTTATTTGTTTTTATTTGGAATGACGAGATTTGGAATATGAGTGAATATTTTCCATTATGAAAAGATCCAGGTATGCAGTGCAAGATACAGACATTTCATCTGCTATACCACAGATGGTATAGCATGGGTTAATCTTCATTGTTCAACCTAAACCAACAAGATGATTGCTGCAGATATTCAGCACCAGAGAAGCCAAAAGTTGCTTCCAGATTAGATACATTTAGCACTTTAGGTGTTTTAAGTTCTCTTCCTTATGCTGGATATATAGCGCTCCAGTGTGAGAAGGACTTTGGGAATTCAATCAGCACATAGTTTTTGCAGATGGGCTTCAGTCTATAACAAGTGTGTTGCTTGTGCATGATATGCTATGCAGAGATTTAATGCTGTTTTGCTGTAAAGCTTGTTTGAGCAGAAAAGAGAACAGCTACAGCTCAGCTGCAGCAGACAGCTACAGCGTGTAGACGTGCCTCTGCAGAGCTCTGTATGGCATGAATACTGGACCATGTTTGAGCCATTTTCAGTGTGACACTTGATTGACACATGATTTTGGTTCAGCTACCTTTCATGTCTGATGTGTAGTGGCTCAGTCACACTAGAGTAAATATGGGATTGAAACTTCCTTGCGACTAGGAAGGTTGTTAAGCGGTGATTGCACTGAATTTTTCCACACTGGGTGGCTGATTGCAAGTTCTTGAAGGATGACGGTTTTGCAGACTCAACCATTAAGCAAGGTTGGGCATTTTTTGTTGGAAGGCAATTGCATAAGTCGCCTGGCGGGAGACTGCAATTGCTCTCAGACAGATTGGGAAAAGTTTGCCAGTAACTTCCATCTAATTTATAAACACAGATTGTCACAATCAATCTGAGTGAGTCAGTGAAACTAACTCATCTGCAATGTGTCACTTTGCAATAAGGGACTTGACTCAACTGGATGCCAGCTCGTTGTATTCTGGTCATATTCTGACAATGTCATTGTGCAGTTAAATTGCCATCTTGCAGCAACTATGTCACTTTAGGGGAATTTCCTTTGCAGTTATATGAATTTCTGGTTAAACTGAATGTAAGTAATTTAAGTTCATCTGGCCACAGATTTGCAGTTTTCTCTGATTTGTCACAGTCATTATCACAAACACATGTATTTGACAACTTGAGCCTGTTTAATCGCAGGGTGATAGCAGACTGACTTCATCTTGCCATTTTATTGTCATTTTGAAGCCAGCAACTCACTGCCAAGCATCCACTTCAAAGTTCATTGCACACGGTCGCATACATTTTGGTCCTGCCATGGTCTCCAGCTGGTCACTAGTGTAACATCAACTTTATTAATGTCAGTGCATTACTCAAGACGTCTCTCTGCTCTTGTCTTTACACTGTAAATTGCTGTTATTCTGAATCTAGTTTAGCCAAAGCTGCTTGTGACCAACCTCTTAGTCATTGTTTCCCCTTAGGGAGCCCACCCCATGCTTTATGGATCATCAAACTCACAACTCATTATTTAAATAATTCAGTAGTGATAGCATGTAAATGATGAGCTATGTAAGTCACCCTGGATGAATCTAGCTTTCCCATGAATAATGCAGACTGCAGCAGGATCCCAGGACTCTGGACACAGCACTGCCTCCATATCACCCCACCCCTTTATCATGCATGGCCCTTCTTTCATTCATCCCTCCTTTTTACTACAGTTTTATGTATTATTACATTACTCTTTGATTATCCCCTCTCTTTGTCTCGCTGCCATCCAGTAAACCTTCTATGTTTTTTCTATGCTTCACATCGTCAAGCTTTTTTTTTGTCTGCCTGACCAGTTTCCTCTGTGAAAGCATTACGAAATTATTCACAGTGATTATTTCCCTCTGCCTGGGCTTACATTGGGTTCTTGGCTGATACATGAGGAGCACCAAGGTCAGCCAAGCTGCTGCTGCTGTAACTCCCATATACATCAGTGAATAGAAATATCCTGCTGCTTTGCCTGGAGAAAGCAAAAGTGTTACACATGAATCAGACTTCGAAGCCTCTACTAGTTAGTAACTTTAGTCCTCACTCCTCTGTGAAAATATTATGGGATAATTAGATAAAGCAATGTCAAAGCAAAACAAAATGTGTTTTAATTTTCTTTAAAATATAATTAAATCTTTTTAAAATTCTAACCCTAACTCCTAACATTACCACATTCCAGTATAGACTCCTAAAATTTTAATACAATGTTTGAGAAGATATTTGCAGGCTGGAGAGGTGCTCAGAATTTTTAATGAAAGAAAAGTCCAAACAATTACTGGAATAATCATTAAAGTTAACAATAAACCACAAAACTAAAGTTCAGGACCACTATAATCAAAGAACTTTCTTTTTCTTTGTACAATTATTTATGTTCAAAAATGGGGAAGTGGGTTGCAAAGCAGCTTGCAGTAGCACATGTAGGCAAGGTGAAGTAATTTAAAAACTGTGTACAGAGTATATGAGAATTTCCACATGGAATCTTGGAAAAGTATCAGCTGAGCCGTAAATTAAAGTGTGCTGGTACATCCAGGTTGGAGACAGGAGGTGGAGCTGGAGGTGGCAGGGTTGAAGATGCTACGATTTAAATTGGAAGTGACCGGGATGGACAGGAGTGGAAAAAAATATACCAGAGACACAGAGACAAAGTTAGAGAGGCAAGGCTGAAATGGTTTGGACATGTCCAGAGGAGGGACAGTAATGATAATAATAATAATGGATTGGATTTATATAGCGCTTTTCAAGGCACCCAAAGCGCTTTACAATACCACTATTCATTCACTCTCACATTCACACACTGGTGGAGAGGGACAGAGGAGGGACAGTGGATATATTGGACAAAGATTATTAAAGATAGAGCTTCTAGACAGGAGTAAAAGATGAAGGTGACAGAGAAGGATGGGTGAAATGAAGGCGGATATACAGACGGTTGGTGTAACACAGGAGGATGCAGATGATTTAAAACAATGAAAGGGATCCAGCAACAAAAGGGGGGCACAGCATAAAAATTAAAGGGTTGGTGCTTCACAGTAAATGACTCCTCTGGTTTCAGGCCTCAGATAATCACTGACTGAAACGGGTTTGCATCCAAGTATTAAAAATAATCCCTGTTGTAACTGTAATAATCAATTTACAGTACTTTCGTGAAAATGGGGGTTCTTGCTAAATGGTTGATGTAATATTTTTGTTAAACCCTTTGAATTATAGTGGAAAGTCTTCACTTCCATCAGTGTTTTTTATTGCTTAATCTCAAATCCCTTTTGATGCTGCACTGAAAAACTGACTGTAAATTGTGATCTACAAGGGAAATAAATTTGAGCTGCTTAATGGTAATTTTTTTTCAGTTAGTTAAATCCCATTTTATTACATTCATTTGATTTAATAAAGTTTAAGACATTAATATAGTTTCCCTGATTTGCTCCCTAGATGAACCAATATTGCATTTGTATACTGTAAAAAAATATTACCTGCCAAAATGATTGATTGGGCTGATCCTATCACTTACCTTTTCAATATTGCTAAAAGATATCATCATTAGACTGATGGACTGGAACTTTTCTCTGTGATTACTTTTCATGTTTTACTTTAACAGAGTCGAATATTGCTTTGACTATTAAAGTCAGTAAATTTCAAAAGCCTGCCCAAATGCAGATGATCTATAGTTGTAGGAAGTGGGCTTGAATATAAATGGTGGAGCCTGAGACCAAAAAGCCTGCTGCCTTACAAGAGGGACATAAGTGTGATTAAAAATGTACGTGCATCACCATAACTGCAACACTTAACCCTAACCACAGCTCTCGCCTCTTCCCCTGTGGGAGTTTAGATTGAGGGGGACAGAGTAGAGAGGGGTGAGGAGGAATTATATGTGTATATGTCTAAGAGTGATGGGTGATGGTTAGGAGAGCAGAAGACACCGTCTGCCGACTATTAGCCCTGACTTAGAAACAAGGCATGGCAGGCAGCCGATTAGCTGACAATGAGAAGATGAGTGGCCTGTCCATCCACCTGGCATGTATCATGCAGACAGGCCATGGTCAAGCTGCTCCTATTTGCACTCCCATTAGGGAATCAGCTCTCAGTCATATTTCTTAGATCCTGGTGGAGCAGATCAATAAAACGAGATGGACTTGTTGCCAGCAGGCCCCTTGTGTCTGAGTGGGAACATCTCTCCTTATCGGATCTGGAGCAGACGTGGGGAGAGCCTTGCCTCAGCACTTTGCCAGAAGGATGAGGCGGGTGAATGCGCTGGTGATGAGTCACTTCCATATGTTGTTTATTGATCCGCCGTGGGATATTATACCTCAGTGCTTCTTAAGTGTGCTGTCTGCTCGTCCACTTTTCTTATTTGCATGGAAATGATGATCTCTGAGAGTGATGGAGTATTCCTGCTCTACAATCAGTTACTGCCGTGTCAAAATGAAAGAAATGAAGCAGATAACAAGGGATCAGAGGTTTTAGTGTCTGGCAATTGGGCAGGTGCATCGTTTATTCTCTACCAAATTGGTTTTGGTTTGCAGGAGATAACATTTTTTCCCTCTGGCTGATGTGGGAAAGTGAATTCATTGCAGGCAGAGCGCAGAGAGTTTTTGGGCTGCCTATTAAAATTCCACATGAACGGTCACACACTGCACCATAATCACAGTCCGCTCAATTGTACTTTGTGACATTTACACACTTCCTTTGTGATTTAGCCATTTGTTTTAAAAAAGCTAATTTTTAAAGGAGAGTTTGCAAAGTCATAGAAAATTGAAAGGCTATCTTTGCAAACCAAATAACACCAAAGGAATGAAGAATGGCTAACTTCATTCTGACTAGTCTTTAGCTCTCCTGTGCTTTAATTCATCCATCCCTCTGTCTGATTCATATCCCTTTTCACTTGCTTATCCAGATTCAGGGGCAGCAGTCTAACCAGAGCTGCCAAGACTTCCCTCTCCCCAGGCAGGGCTTTTTCCCTGAAGCCAGTTGGCACCCAGGCATCTATAACAAAGTGGACCCCTAGAGCACCTTCTGCAGGTGGTGGGATCCCAAAGAGGATGGATCCATTTGGCTCCTTTCCTCTGAGCTGCCTCAGTCCGGCAGGTAAAGGAACAGTCACCACGCACTCGCTGACAAGCCCATCCCCAAGACATGAGTCAGTGCCTTCCATCTATATCACTGAAATTTGTAGTCTTCAGTCATCGGCATCGGGGTGGAACATCTCAACACATGACCTCATTTCAGTGCTTCGGTTCCTGCTGATCTTTGCCTTCAGTCACTTCTGTAGACTTTGCTTAATGTGAGTTTTCCCAGAGGAACATGTACAACGTGCCGAGCTATCCAATGTGACTGAGGTGACTGTGGCTTGACAGTGAATGTGTCCTGCAGCCTAATGACACTGGGATCCCTACTGGCATAATGCAGACATAAGTCACATGACATAAGAGTCATGTTTTCCTACATGAATACAGCAAAGGCTGTTGTAGCTCACATTGTCCAGAAGTGACATGAATATTAAAATGTAAATAGAAAGCTGTCTACCTGCAGTGTGCTGTAAAAGTCTATACTTCAACTTAAACACTCTTTTAGTTGAATTCAGAACCATTTTTATTGTCATTTATTGGCATCCGAGGAGAAATCGAGTGACAAGAATAGAATCGGTTGATGTATTACAGTATAGGCGGCCAAAACATTTCTGCTTTGCCAAGTGTTATTATCTTTACCACAGTATTAAATGTTTTATTGGCCATATAGTGTTGGTGGGAACATAGTATTTCTAGGAAGGAATGAAAGCTTAGAAATATAGTGTTATGTTTTCTAGCTGAGGCTGATACATACACATAATGCACTCATGCTGATTAGCAGAGTAATTACTCGAATTGCTTTCTGTGATTCATTTTAGTGTAATGCACCATAAGGGCCATAAAGCTTACATCATACACACTATAAAGTTCCAGCCAGATGAAATCAGTTTTAACACCAAAAGGCAGCAGGTAAAAGAAATAAGGCCAAAAGAGGGACAAAAATTTTATCTGCTGATTAAGACCTCAGGCACACATGTCTACAGACTGATTCCTTCGTAATCTCCAGTTGCTAGGCGGAGCTAAGGGAGGATCAACCCTGCTGCTTTTTTAAGACCTTTTTATTCAGGTAAGACGTCGACTTGTCTGCAACAATAAAAAAAATGGTAAAATGTTAAATGGTCTATATTTGTATAGCGCTTTACTTGGTCCTAAGGACCCTAAAGCGCTTTACACTATACACAATCATCCACCCATTCACACACTGGTGATGGCAGCTACATTGTAGCCACAGCCGCCCTGGGGCGCACTGACAGAGGCGAGGCTGCCGGGCACTGGCGCCACCGGGCCGTCTGACCACCACCAGTAGGCAACGGGTGAAGTGTCTTGCCCAAGGACACAACATCCGAGACTGTCCAAGCCGGGGCTCGAACCGGCAACCTTGCGATCACAAGACGAACGCGCAACTCTTGAGCCACGATCGCCCCATAAACTACAAACAAACAGAGAACATTTAACTTTAAAGTAAAAGTTTTGTGAACTTCTAAGTTTCTGGTTTGCATCTCACTTTTCTGTTTCACTACTACTTAGGGAAGGGTTGTCCAACTCCAGGCCTCAAGGCCCAGTGTCCCCAGGTTTTAGCTCTCACCCTGGGTCAACACACCTGAATCAAATGATTCAGGTGATCATTACCAAGACAGTTGATGAGGTAATTTAGCCATTTAAATCAGCTGTGTTGGATCAAGGACACATCTAGAAACCGAATGCAAAAAAGTTATTAATGTTATGAGGTGTGTAGCTGGGAGGGGTTGGGGAGCGAGCTCTTCTGCTTTGAAAAGTCTTTACCAGGCATTAATTAGATCGGTCTTCGATTATGGGTGTGTGGCATATGGTTCAGCAGCTCCTTCTGTGCTGAGACGTTTGGATGTTCTGCAATCGGAAGCCTCTGGTGTGTGATTAGGCAAGAAGGGAGCACATCAGCCAGCTTAATTAACAGATAACTGCAGAAGATCAGTCTCGGCATCAGCAGAGCAACTCTTGAATGCAAGCCTGCGAGGCAGAGTTTCAAAGAAAAGGTCTTTAAGAGACTGGCAAATAAGAAGGAAAATATTAAGTTGAGCAAAAGAATAAATAATAGATGACCCGTGGAGATGTTCCATTAAAAATCATAAATGATAGCTGATTCTATTCAATCTGATGCAATATTTGGCTGATTTTTTTCAAGAAAAACCACATTTCCAACATTAGTTCATAAAAGACTAAGAAGTGTGCATGAGTGAGGGAGAAAGAGGGAAAAGAAATACTGATTGCGTGTCACGTATGCGAGTTGCAGACAAAGTCAGCAGTGGTACATGATGTGTGACAGTGTCAGCAACGGGTCCAAACACTGGTGACCCTCTTGTCTCTTTTTGAAATGGCTGGCAAGATTATTGTAACCCTGAAGTGATTTGTCAATTCTTTGGAGTCCTTTATCGAGGTAAAATAGTAACGATTTGCTGCTTCTACTGTGTAGCTTTTTTCTTCTATTTGAAACAGCTGCTCAAACCAAACCAGCAATTTGAAAATGTGACCCAAAGAAAATGCAACATTTTCACCTAACTATAAATGTCCAGAAATTGTTGTTTAGCTGCCAGTAAGGCTGCCACGGAGTGTGTAATGTTCAGTTGTGTGCTCTTTTTAATGCTCCACTTCCTCTGGACCTTTGCCTTCAGTATGTTCTGTACACATTGCTTAATGTGCAGTTTCCCCGAGGAACATATACAACATGTTGAGCAATGTAATCTGACTGAGGTGACGGTGACTGTGGTTGTACGGCAAATACATCCTGCAGCTTAATGGTACCGAGATGTCTGTTGGCAGAATTCAGTCATATAACCCAAACGACATGCATTAAGTGTACTGTAGTCAGTTATTTAATTGACAGCTCCACATGCAATAGTTTACTTTTCATAGAGGATTCTAAAAGACACAGAGACAATTTTGTGAATACCCTGTGCTGCTTTGAAGAAGCTGTGACAACCTGAAACAATGGGTGTAATTAGCATTACAGGCTTTATGGGAAGTTCTGCGCAAAACTTGCAAGACACTAAAGTCAGGAAATGTGAGCTTTTGCCCCTTTTTTCATTTGTCTTGTGATAGTCCCAAAACATAATGGAAGTGCAGGACTTAATTGCTGGAATATCCTTTAAATCAAATGGTAATCACCAGGATATTAAATGTTAATGAAACTAATCATTAGTTGCAATTTTCTCTTTACGTCCCATTCCCCTTGTGCTCTGTGCAGCACCTTTTATCTATTTCGGTCGTTCTCCATACAGTTCTTTTTCTGTCATCCTGCTATTTTACTCCTGTGCTGTTATTTTATTTGTTTTTTTTTTTATGTGCCACTGTATTTTTCATTGTTCATATTAAAAGCTTTTAACCTAAAGCACCCAGACTAACAGATATAGACTCTGGCAGCTTAGTGGAGCCAAGCTGACACGCCTTAAGCTGCGCGTGTGTGTTCCAAATGGTTGACCATGTGTTAAGGAAACTATGCTTTTGTACAAATATCTGAAAGTCTGCATGGGTGTGCTTTTATGTCAGGCAGGCAGCGTGTCTGGATGGGGTAAATGTGTGCTACATTGGAAAACCTACACTATGACATAACCTGTGTACACAGAAAACATCAAACCACATAAGTCATGCTCGTGTTCAAAAGCATGACATTGTTCTTTAAAACGTGTCCGTGAGCATAGCCTTCAGCATGCACCAATACATCTGAAATGTTTATAGGTGTGGAGTTGTAACTGCGCCACCCATGGGCATCATCTGCAACTTTGAATCCAAATGCTAATTCTTGGATTCCTTCACTTTTTTTTTTTTAGCTTAATCTTTGTGCTTAGATTGCCAGCATGTTGGGTTTATTTGAGCCAGAAGTGACATTTCCATTAGAAGAGACTGCTTAGTTGGGCTTCAGTCATATGGCCTGGAAAGCCATCTGCAATCAAAAGGGAGAAAAGAGTATTCCCCAACTGGTTGTAAATGGTTGCTTGAGGTTGCTGGGAGTCACAAGCATAGTGCTACACCAAAAATCCGCCCCGCAGCAGCTTTGCGTTTTAAAATCTCAGATCTGGTGTGAAACTGTAAAAAGTGCAAACACAAATCAAAAAACATTTTACCTTTGCAAAAGTTGCATGTTTTGAAACATGTTGGCTGCAGTGGCAACCTTTTATTTTGAAGGCAAATTTCCTGATTAGCATCACATTTTTTCAGGATTCACTATAATTCAGAGGTGTTAACAATCAAGTTAGCATATTAGAGGGTCAAATCAGCCAAGCCTTCTGCTGGATCATCTCAGAGCATAAAAATATGGTGGAAAATTTGATTATTATTATTTATTACTGTCAAATTGTAGCTTTATATATCAAATACTTTTCAGGCTGGGGGTTTTCTTTTTCAAATTTTTTTTTTTTTTTTTTTTGAATGAGCCCATGCAAACTTCGAGCGGCCCTGGTAATCTGCTAGCAACCAAAGCAATGACAAGTAGGTTTTTCAGTGTATCACCATTTTGTGATACACTGATATCACCTGGCAATGGCCAGCAACCTCTAAGGTGCACTTGCCAACCAGTCTGGGCATACGGTTTTCCCTGGTGACTGGTGGTGGCCAGATTGTTGCTGACAGTCCTGTAGACCTACATGACTGAGACCTTATGTTTAACCAGCAAACCCGGTTAGCAAGATGCATCCACAAACCATATGGGTGTAATGCACACAGACAGATGTCTTTTCATTGGAAGCAGAGTAATATGGATGTTGGATGTTGGCTGTACCAACAGCAGGCCATAATATTTTTGAGACAAAGCCATCCAGAACTACAGACACATTAAAGAAGCTTAGTGATCCAAATAAGCAGAAATGACCGCTACCTAGTAAAGCTTTGTGTCAGCACACCTGTGAATTAAACCAGTCATACCCCTGTTGTAAGCTTTGCCAAATCCTACGTGGTGAGTTATGAAATATAGGGAAATTATCTCTGTTTGTGCTGGGATGTCATAATGTTATTTTAATGGGTATTTTAAGACTGGGAAGGTTCAAACTAAAGATGTCTTTAAGCTGTATTTGCAGCCTGCAACATTGCCGTAAACATTAGCTAAGTGTTTCTCCCTTCGCCAGCATCCTCCTTTCTGCCTAGTCTACAGTACCTGTGGTGATTTCTCTCTAATTCAGTATATTTTAACTGCCTGCTTTGTTCTGCTCCCTGCTGAATTTTCACTCTACTTCACATGCAGCTCACAGCACCATAGATTTAGTGGCACCTGTGCCACTAAATTTAACTGTAACAGTTTGGATAATAATGGCACTGGCTTCACAGTGAGTATTTCTGACTGAAGTTAGATGTAAGGTTATTTTAGACCACCTGCCAAGCAGTCCATTACCTTGGTTTCATCACAACTCATGGCTACTTTTTTTTTTTCCTCCCCCAAAACGGTGCTTTTGTAAATCCCCATTTTGATACTTTCCATTTGTGTTTCCTCTCCAGCAGTTTCCTGTTTCATTGTGTCTGACCTTTTCACCTGTTCATGGCTTTTTTTCTCTCATCTGTTCCTTATTTTATTGGGCCAGTTCTTACCTGTGCTTTAGATTTTTTTTTGATGTTTTTGGACCTTGCCTCTTTGACAAAGAGCTGCATCCATGTAGAATTGTGCAAAAGTCTTGAACACCTCATTTCTTTCAATTATTCGTCCAAGGACTTGTCCTATTAAACGATAACAGACTGCTCTGATTATGATTATTGCTGTGGCTGTAACCTTGGCTGTGCTTTGGTTGTGATGATTATGGCTGTGACACATTTCAATCGATCTGGTGCTATTGCAGCCATTGTATGTGCACAGTGATTTGACATGATTGTGCTGGCAGTGCTTTGATGACTACAGTGTTTAAAGCACAGCTGCTGTAAACGTATCATAGCTTCAACCACAGATGTAGATGCACTGTTTTAACCCCCTGGGTGGCTGTATACTGCTGCAGCTTGGCTCTTTGAAAGGTGTAATAAGCAATAAAATTTGCAAGGGAACATAAAACCTTGTCCAAGGTAACATAAAACTACAAAAGTAGTACTTACAAAGAAACCTCTTGAAACCTGGCACTGTTGTCCTAAACCTTGACAGAATTGTGCAAATAGACAGTTCTGGCTTTTAGAAGTTGAAATTTGTATGCAGCCATCCAGCCTTTCTTTCCCAAGTGGACTTTTACAGATGTTTGGCTGAATACTGGAAGTACAGTGAATTCAATATGATGCTGTGTGCTCTTCTTTGACGTAATATTAATTGGTTCCTGGAAGAGGAAACTGTATTTGCGTAAAGTATAAGTGGTCACCCAAACTGATTTACTTTGTGGCTTTTTGTTTTGATTGCTGTCCACCATTTTCTCTTTTATGTTGTATTTCTTGAATCTGGTCCATCTTTTGGTTCAAGTTTTAGTTGTGCCAGTTTTTTCCTGCCTGTGTTCTGGACTACCTCTTCTTGATCAGGTAATCCTCAGGTGCCATATTTTTTGATTTTCCTTGTAGTCAAGCTATCCAGCCATTTCTTATTTAGCTTTTTATAATGTATGACCTCTTAAAAGAGGTGAGATTGGACCTCTTGGACGTAACGTTTTCAGTGGGAGAAACGTTCTGTCACTTGTCCAAGTGACATCTTCAGTCTCAGCTGACTGCAGGTTTCCCCAACCTTATAAACAATACATTTGCACATTAACTGAACCCAGCTGACTGAATGAGCAATGGGCTGTGAGGTCAGTTCAATTAATACAATGAATGAGAGCCACAGACCTTTGCATGTGAGTTTCTTGTTTTTGTTTTTTTTCCTCTTTTTTCCTGTGGTTTATGTTTGTCAGTGAATTGACAGTGGCTGTGCTGGTTTTGGACCTTGCACTGATTTTGTCTTGTCTGATATTTGTCTGCCTGTTTTATTTGCCCCGCTGACTGCGTTCATGTGTATCAATGTAAGCTGGTAGTTTAGAATTCACTTATAATTTTAACTTGTCTCCTGTATTATTGAGTCATTTTGCTGTCTGACATTATGTAGCTTATCTACATTCCAGTAATTGTCAAATATCCAATTATTATCTTTTCATATATTTGTCTATTATCTTTCAGTAATAAAGAAGATTAAAAATAAATAAATAATAATGACTTTTTTTACTATAAGGCTCCAGTTTTGTGTTGTGTGTAAATCAATAAACCTTGAAAGGGAACCTGTGGAAAGATCGTTAATTTTTACCTGGAATTGCTGAGTTTTTTTTTTTTTTACTCTGTAACACTTGGTCTGCTTTCAGAAATACGTGACCATGAAATGTTAGTTTGTTGGCCTAGGCTGTCTCCATGGCGACTTTGCAAGTCTCCCAGGGTGGACAAGTCCCCTGCTGTCTGGACCTTTTTGTTAGCTCTCTTCTCCATCACCAGTGATTCGAAAGACAAGGTTTATGGTCAAAAACACTGGCTAGATGTAACCTGATGGCCAAGGGGATGGGGCTGTAATAAATGTTTTAATAGTTCAGGTTTTTTTTTTTTTTTTTAAGTTTATAAATAATTGTGTAAGAAAAAAAAATCAACTCTGTATCCCAGATCTGTTTGACTGAGTGGCACAACAAGCCAAAGCAGTGCATGTGAACTGAGAGCTGCAACACAAAAAATAAAATTAAAAAATATTAAAGTTACATAAATGCCATTTTAGTTGATTTACATAATTGTTTGTCACTTTTAACTGAAAATAGGATTATTACTTCTAATAATATTGCACCCTCAGAAAGACATGACTCCATTCTCCTTGTGGCAACTTTATTCTCCTCAGTTCAGGTTCGGAGTTTACAGGCAGCATATCATCAGCAAATAATGTTCTCACGTCTCACACACTGTTTTTCTTTTTTCTGCGCTTACTGATGACATCACACGTCTGTACTCTGACCTCCTGGAACTAATGAACTACAAAAATTAACTGAAACTACAATAATCAACTGGAAATGAGTCCAAAAATAAAACGCCATTAAGTATAATCTTTAGAGAGTTTGCCAACGATTCAGAAAATGTAAGTTTTATAACTACTTTTGGTCGCAACAATAACAATGCCCAGGCTGCAGTACTTGTGGTCAATGTTAAATGTGCTCAGATATGGTTAGAAATGTATTAAGAGTGGTATATGGCTTGCAGTCACCCTGCTGTATACATTAACGAACTAATTAATTATAATAGCTGACACATGCATTCAGAATTTAAATAACTGCTGCCCTAATGAGAATTTATGAAGCTCATTTGAATGTCAAATTTCAGCACAAACACTTTGTTACTGTTCCATTTGTTCTAATTGAAGCAGCTCCAGAGAACACACTTCTCTGTGTTTTCCAAATCGTTTATGATGGGACGAACTGTTTGTGCTCGCAGATTACTTTCAGACATGGTAATAACAGTCCTTACTAGACTACAGTACATTGCAAAAGACTTTAGCCACCACTCATTTCTTGGATTGAAACAGGGAAGCAAAAACATAGTTTGTATAATTCTAGTGAGCTTGAAAATCTGCATTTAGCATGACGTCCTTTATACTGAACTTTCTTCTCCAAGCTTTAATGTAAATTTATTTATTTTTTTTATTTTTTTTAAGTGGTCTTCAGGAACAGTCCTCCAGGCTCCTTGAAGGACATTCAAAGCTCTTCTTTGGATGTTGGCTGCCTTTTGTTTTTAACCTTTCTAAATTTTCCCTTTATCATTAACTTATTTGTCTAATGATTCAGTGACTTAATGATCTTCAAATTTAAAGAAACAGGTTTACATTTTTGGATATTGGTAGAAACAATAAAAACCAGAAAAAAAAGCTTAAAGGACGCCTCATTGTTGTTAATAAACATTTTAAGCGTGTGTGTGTGTGTGTGTGTGTGTGTGTGTGTGTGTGTGTGTGTGTGTGTGTGTGTGTGTGTGTGTAACCAATGTCCTGCTGGAAAAATGGTGCTTTTTGAAAAGGTGGTGCATAGTGGATTAAAATCTGTGTTCATAATTCCATCAATTTTCAAATCACAATTTATTTCTATAGCACATAATACAACAAAGTTGACCAACGTGCTTCAGTTGGTCAGAGCAATAGCACAAGACAGTTAGAATAAAACAGTTAAAAGGAGGGCAATGAACAATATGGGTAAACAGCATAACTAGCCACGAAGTTATCAACTAGTTTGATTCAAAAGCCGGTCAAGAGCCGGATCACCTCTGGACTTCAGACGTGATCAGGAGCATCTGATTGGAAGATCTTAGTGCTCTATTAGGATTATACAAATAGAGGAGTTCAGATAGATAGCTGGGAGCCAAATTGTTTCAAATTTTAAAGGTAAGGAAGAGAATTTTGAAATTGATAACGATATTCGACAGGGAGCCAATGTAGGTTGGTTAAAACTGGTGTGATGTGATCATAATTTCTAGTACCAGTTAAGAGACACACAGCTGCGTTTTGAACTAACCCGAGCTGGTGAAGAGAAGAATATGGGAGGCCCAAGTCAACAGTTAGGGTTTTTAATAATCTTCTAAGTAATGCTGTGATGCATTCAGTAAAAGTTGGATACAGGGACCAATAGTGGGCAAAGCTTCCTTAAGAAGAAGAGAGGGAAGGGAATTTTGACAAGATCTCGAACAACGCTGGCTGAAATACAGCCTTAAACCATAATAGAGCCTCTACTGCGTTTTCGATTGCTGTAGAAACTCACTGAGCCACACATTTCACATTTGGGTCATCCACTGATTTTCAGTTCATTTCATGTACACTTTGGCAAACCTCAGCCTTTTCTCCCCATTTCCCATCCACGAGAATGGCTTCTTAACAGCCACCTTTCCACTGAGATCATTTCTAATGAGGCTTCAGTGAACAGTAGATGGATCAGCTGAAGGGTGAGACGCATCTCTCAGGTCCTGTGTCGGGTTTTGGCTGTCTTGAGCCGCCCTTTGCTGGATTTTTTTTCCTATTTCTTAAACGCATTACTTTCAGATGCTATTCATCTGCTGCTACTAACAAAGCACCTAAAGAAACACTGGTCTGTTGCTAAGTTGTCTTTTATGTGTAGACACAACACTGGCTCATCTCTTGAGCTAGGTCTCTTTTATGTTTGAATGATTCATAAGTCAGTGTTAAGTGGCTTAACGAACAAACACAAAAACGCTCCTCTGAAAATGATCTGGTACAAGGACCATAAAAGACGTAATGCCTGAGGAAAAAACTGAAAGACCTCCAGAAAACCTGGAGAAGTGTTGCTCAAGACCACTTAAAAAATGCAAGAACGTCTGGCTCCTTGGAAACAAAATATAAAGAAATCAGGAGTGGCTCAAGACTTTCCACACCTCCTGTATATAATTTGGAGTTAAAGCTCTGTTCCACTAAGGTACAGCCTCAAAATAGATAACATTTTAAAAAAACAAAACAAAAAACACCTGAACTGTTTGTATTCTTGTTATTACAAGTTTTGTATCTGATTGGGGAAGATTATCATCTATACAGGAAATTAAATCTGCCACTGTGATGAATTGCAGCACAGAGATATCACCGAAAATGATCCAACAATTTACTCTTAGATAATATACTACATTAGAACAGCAAACATAATGAGAACATGAAACCAAAACATGCTAATCCCCTCTCAGAGAACGATGCGTTTCAACAATTTTTGCACGAATAGGAAGAGCCTCTAATAATCAAACCCCAGAGCTTACATCAAGGTCATAAGAAAAGAATTTTTCCACAAGAAAATTTTAAAAAAAGTCTGGGAGAAAGCCAGCTGTGTCTTCAGATGGATTCAGAGTGAAGCTCTTTGAAGGGGTTTGCATTTTTAAAGATGTTCTCAATCACAAGGCTTCTGAACCCATCACAAGGTTTTAGTTTGCAGCTGTATAAAATATTATCCCAGAAGAGTTAGCCAGCTGAGTTTCACAAGAAAATTTCCTCTCAAGTTAAAGAGGGAGAGGGCAGGACAGTGCAGAGCAGTATATGAAAATATACACACACACACCAGTTGATGGCAGGCTCCTCCTCTTTTAAGGAGATTGCATTTCTCATTCCCTTTTCTGTCGCTGTCCTCATGTGTCTCTGCCTGGCCTTTTCCTCCAGCTGCTGCTTTGATATTAGCTTCATGAAATCTGTGTGAACACCACAAACGCAGCTAATCTGCCCCGCTGCAAGGCCTCATTCAGATGGTCGCTCAGTCTCTTCTCATCTTCTCGAGTTTTCTCAGTCTTTAATCCTCCCACCGTCAACACAATACAAGGGCTGTCAGTTGTCGCTCTTTTATTTCTTCTCTCCCTTTTTTTTTAATAACATAAAGCAAGTTGGATAAAAGGATCGAGTGTTTTCCATCACTGTATGCAGACTCCTGACTGTGCGGCTTTGCTAAGGTTTCCTCCAGGTGTCCTGGGAGTGAGGTTCATTGATTAGTCCTCTACTCATCCATTTTTGTTACAGTCAGATGAGGCATTATATTATAAGGAATCAATACAATGAGTGTGTCATGGAAAAGAAATGCAAAATTGAGCAGCAACAAATGAGTGATGATAAAAACGTCATTTTAACTACAGCAATTACTCTGCTTAGCCTGAGGACACTGGTTCTCTAATGGTTAATACTCTTCTTTCTATTAATTTTAATGCCAGCCTTTTCTTGTATATTACATAGTTGTATACATTTTTCATTTTGACATTAATAATTAGATGGGCTGGGGAAATTGGTGAATATTTTGAACATTGAATGTCTGAATGGATTTTCCGTTTCTTTTTAGACAACTCGGTCATGGAAAAGCTTTTAAAGTTCTTGATTGGCTTCAACCAGCATTTAATTTTGTATGTTAATTTTTAAAATAAGCTTTTGTTTTAGAAAAAATAAAGGTAATATTGTCTTAGGACACCTATATTTCTGTACTGCTATCTGACATGTTGGTACAGTTAAACATTTTACACCGATTGATCACCCAAATATTTATTAATAGTATTTTTGCACTTTAACTGATGCAGATGTGTCAAATCATGTATTTCACTACTTAAACTCGCCATTTTGAATACATGAATGATTTAAATGATTTGAGATGGCACTATCAGTAGTCACACACTATCAAAGTAGCTACATACCTAGTAGGTGAATGGTTAGTTATCCTGGTTTGCATTGCATTCTTCACAGTTGCAGTACTGCTTAGTGAGTAGTAGCAACTGTGGCAACCTGTTAGCGATCATAGCAATAAACAAAGAATATGCATTTTTCTCTAGTGACCACTGGTTATCAGGGGATCACTGACTGGGGCTCTATCAACTATACAACAGCTTTGAGCACCCAATGGCGTCTTGTGCATTGCTACTCATATTTTCCCCTAGAGACTGATGTTTCTCAGGTGGTCACCAACCAGTCTGAAGGCTTATGTGGCTGGGATTTTAGTCTTCTTAATTAGAAAAAATTACTAACACAATAAGTACTGATGAATTATGCACAAACAAAAAAACAGAGTGAAAATGTAATTGTTGGCCAGTAAAGTGTCCAGTTTTTTTTTTCTATAAAAATTTCTTGGTATTTCAGTAAATAGAAAAATTCAATGTAGATTTATTTTGGAGGTTTGTGTGACTGAGTCAAGCATGTTGTCTTTAACTATATTACATGTCTTGATTACTTTAATCTTAATTCAAGCAAATCATGTTTGGAGCCACGGTATTGATTTAGTAGTAAACATAATAAATCTGGTATTAGCGCATCCTTTTTTCCAGTGTTTAGATAAGAAACTCCTGCCTGATCAATATTTTTCTCAGCTGTGCCAAAATTGAAAACTGATGTCTTTGATTGGTTTCTTTCAATTTTGAGCACTAGATTGGACAATGAATAGGATGCCTCAGACCTTATTTGGTTATTGAGCCCAGGTTTGGAGTCTATTTTCCCCTGCTGAAGTAGACACAATGAAGTGAAACCCAGGCAGGCTTTATTTAATACAGTGGAGCAGATGGAGCATGTACTGTAGGAGGTTTTTTGGACTACGGATGATTGGTCTTCTTAATGCATACAATTGATTGCCCCTCATGAACACAAGGCAATAGATCACATATTTTTATTGATTTTATAAATCTAATTATATTTATGAGGAGTATCTCCAGATTTTCTATTTGCTTCTTAGACAATGACTTAGTTGAAATTAAAGCTCTCTGAGACTCTGTGACTCTACACACACTTAAGTCAAAGGCTTGAAAAGACCATTTGTTGCTTGGGAACCCACCTGACAGACAGTACATACAAATGTTGCCCAAGATTCAAAGATTTCTCATTAAAACGAATTGCATGCTCAGTGATCAGAGCCAATACTTCCAGAAAAGACCTCATCAGTCAAGAGAGATGAGTTATTTTCCTTCTAATATACTCAGTGAGTCTGTATGCTGTACTGCAACAAGTCCAGCAAAATGATAGTACAGCACCTTGAAAGCTAGACGATCTATCAGGCCAATTCTTAACATCAGTGTTTTATTGAAGTAATTATAAAGATAAATATAATAAGAAAAAGGAACTAGATGATGCTGATGAATGCTAGAATGATTCAGTTATATAATACAACCATTCAGTAGTTACAGCACTCTTGTTTGAGGAGCTTGTAATGGTAAAAATGACATAAAGCACATCCGTTATAATCAATGGCTGAAGATCACTTTTCTCTCAGACTTCAGGCGTACTCGTGCTTCATGGAGTTTTTAAAAGTGGAATGAGAGGCAGCGCCTTCAGCCATCAGGCCACTCTCGCAGTTTGGATTCGGGGAAACAAACACCTCAACTTTTAAGATTAGATTTACTTTCTGCTAAAGTAGGTGTTAGAAACATGGGCAGTTTTTACATGTATTTAGTAATACAGTAAACAAAGTATAAAGAAATGTAAACATAAAGAGGTTTACAGGTAGGTCAGAGCAGGACGAGACATTCCTCGAGGTATTAACAGGTCAAACTGTAGTATAAACTGTTATAAATCAGATGTTACTTTTTATGTGCTCATTTTGACTGTAGTGTTACTGTCTGTTTAGACTTACTGATGGCCACAAATGGACAGTGTGTATAATATAAGTGAAATAGAATATGAAAGGCTTTAAAGTGTAAATAATTTACTCTTGGAATTGTGTTTATGTGATTGTCTCACCACCACCATTTGCTCATCAGTGAAATAGTGCGACACGATTAGTGTCACTTGTCACGTTTTCCTTCACACAGCATGTTTCATTTATCTGAATTATAAAAACAGTTGTGTTTATAGACTGTACAGTACTTTGCTAAAGTCTGAAAATGAGCGATATTTCTCCAGACCTTTTGAACGTTTTCAATAAGCCTCAGATTTGGTTGCAGACCTGATACATGATGCGTTTGGCTTTTCAATTGATGGGTGAGGTTGTTGGTTTGATATTTGGCTGCTCCAGTTTCCAGTCTGCATACCTAAGTATCCTTGGGCAAGAATGGGCAAGGCATTCACTGGAGCATGAATTTGTGTGAAGAAAGCACTCTACAAAAAATGGGAGAAATCGGTGTAGATAAGGCAAATATAAAGTGTTTTAAGTGCTCAAATAGAGTATAAAAGCATTATGTATCCACCAGTCCATTTGCCATTTAATTTCCACAGTAAATTAATTAGGAATCTGCTCACTGAGATCCTAAATAAAGACCCCAAAGTTGTTGTTGTGGGTTTTTTGTTTGTTTGTTTGTTTTTTAACATTTCCTTTGCAGCTAAAAGATTGATGCCCTGCTGGGTTTTTGAAACAATCCAGGTTTAAGGCACTACCATACTGGCTTCTCCTTTCAGGCCCAGAGTCTACAACTGTCTTTGGACGCCTCTAGAGATTGTGTATTAGTCAGGTGGATGTATGGCACTATTTTTGCTGACACAACGCTTTACATAAATGTTCAGCGAGCCCTGTGTCGTCATCATCAACAGCAGCACTGAAGTTGTTTCTAGACATCTTCATTCTGGTTGGATAAACACTGAGAAATAAAACTTGATAGATACCATTTAATGGGGATTTGGTATACAGTATGTTGGGATGTGAATTTAAAAAAAATGTGGCTCATTTTTTTTTGCTCTTGCACTGTCTGATGCAGCACTACAGTTCTGTATGTTGCTTTTTATGCTAGCAATCTAATGAAAAGCTCATTTACACTTATATCTCAGCAAAATACTTATAATTAGCTGATTTACCATTCAGATGCAGCTAGTGTCAATTACTCAGGACTTAACCCTCTGTAGCAACTCGTCAGTTACTAAGATAAAAGACGTAATCGATTATTCATGTGTTAATTAGGTGTAGCTACACCTTTTAGTTTTGATGCTCTCTAGCTCTTGGCTGACACCTGATCATGCACCCACCTGTCTCATTAAAACATATCAAACACTGCCTGAAATGTGTCCTCGTGTGCTCTGTATTATCTGGCACCTGATACTGAAGCAGAGTTGACCTTTTCCTGCTGCCATATGCTGCACTGTGATGTGACGCCAAGCTCTCCTACATGTCCAAGGTTCCCACTACACCGAAGGACACAGAATGAAGAACATGTATAAATTACAGCAAATTTTTAAAGAAGACAGAATACCAGTGGCACGATAATACAATTGTCTGGTAAATTTTAAAACCTAGTTTATATAAGTACAGCTGTGAAAGAGGGTTTCTACCAGACTCTGTCATGGCTGTAGGATACAAACGCAGGACTCAAACATGGGAAGTTAACTGAAAACGGAAGCTTTATTACTGGACATAATTCTGCATTTATACAGAAAACAAAGAACTAGAAATAAAAAGTAAGCAACTAGGAAACTAAGGAACTAAGCTGGGAAACGGAGGACTAGGATACTACTAAGAGTTCGGAAGAAACACATAGCAAAGAGGGTGTACGACGAGACAATTGACAGAGGAAAACACAGGGCTTAAATACACAAGGAGTAACGAGGGAATGGGAAACACAGCTGGAACTAATCTGACATAACAAGACTGGGAGGAAGCAAAACTGAATCCACTGAACACAGGACAAGGAACTATCAAAATAAAACGGGAAACAGGAGACAGGTATGGAGACGTGGACTTGACAAGGAGACACGACAGACTGGGGGGAGACAGGAGATGAACGAACACAGAGACAAGGCTGACTCGACAAGAAAGGACGAGCACAGGATGACCCAGAGAACACACGGAGACAGAGATTGAAACAGGCCGAAATAAACACGAAGAGAGAACGAAGATCACTGAGAACTAAAGAAAAACAAAACCATGAACAACAATAATTAAAAGATATAATTCCAGGGTCTGAAACACAAATACTGGGTCACAAACGCAGTACCATGACAGACTCTTTGCAGTCCTGTAAAAAACTAACTATACCACATGTTTCAGGAGCTTGTAAAACCACCTTTATCAGCAATAACTTGAAATAACGGTTTTCTGTATGACTTTAACAGTTTCACACATCACTGAGGAGGAATTTTAGCAAACTCTTCCTTAAAAACATTGCTTGAGTTTATTGAGGTTTGCAGGATTTTGTTTTGCAGAGCTCTCGTAATGTCCTACCACAGCATTTCAAGAGGTCTAAACTTTGTCTGTACTTTTGCAACACCTTAATTCTTTTCTTTTTATTATTATATTTTAATTATATTTAATTCCTATGGGAGGAGCACTTAGTTTTACATAAAGGAAGGAAAAATTCTTTTTTGCTCGACTGTATATCTAATAAAAAAGGCTTTAGCATAAAATGACATCTTTTATCTTATTAAGACTCATGTATGTTTAAAAACAAAGCAGCACATGACAAAATAAAAGCTTCAGCTATAAGCGTCACTTAACATTATTAAATTATAATGATATTAATTAACCTGAGGTAATAGGGAACCAAAATTCCCTTCACTGTCGTTATTTGTTGTTATACTCAGAAGACAGATTTCTCTGTCCAAGTCGTTAGAGCCTTCACTGCAGATCCTTCACAGCAAAGGAAACAAAGGTGGGAAGAAGCAATTAGGCGGCCACTGCTTAGCATCTGTCCCAACATATTCCCCCCTCAGGGCTGCAGAGAATGAAACAGAGGTGACAATGAATTCAAATTAGATATAGAACAAGCAAATTAAACAAAACTAAAACAGCAGTTATCTACTTTCTTGTCCTCTTTGTGATTACTCTTTTTTTTTTTTTTTTTATCACGGTGTGGGACCTGAAACACAGAGGCATACTGTGTGATGCTCATTAGTCTGTGACTCAAAGATAATCAATAACAACCCCCTAAAATAAAGCAAAAAGCACAGATTTTAGTGAGGAAGCAGCTTTTGTACATTATTGCTGTTACATTAAACTATGTTTCCACTTTATTACATTGTGGAATAAATTTTTGATAGCTGGTGATAACAACATTATACTCGCAGAGCAATTTTTATGTGGAGTCATATCGATTTTGCAAGAAAGAAGCAGGATGAGGCTCTCCTGTTTGGGTTTTAAAGAGTGGCTCAGTTGACTTTTTACTTATTCCTTACTTATCTGCAGTGTTGGGAAGGTTACTTTTAAAATGTATTCCATTACAGATTACAGAATACATGCCCCAAAATGAATTCTGTAACGTATTCCGTTACGTTACTCGATGAGAGTAACGTATTCTGAATACTTTGGATTACTTAATATATTATCATGCTGTTTACAACTACGTGAATGTACTATTGCTGTGATTTATTACTGTTACTCACCGCGGCTCTGAACCGTAGTAAAGGGACCTCTGACTAATACGGCGGGGTCCCTGTCGGCTCGTAGCCGAAAAATAGCTTTACTTTGTTGTCTGGGTCAAGTTTGCTAGCGAGAGACAGAGAGAGGCGTTGAAAGACTGCTCCAACGGAACTTATTGTTTCGGAGGAAAACACGAACACGGTGTACAGTCGAGTCTTAATAGCTTATTACAACTGGGCTCGTCAGGCACTCTTCTTGGCTGCAGTGATTATTATTATATTTACATGCTTCCAGCTCCCGTTTCTGCTCGATGACAACTCGTACTTTTCCTTTTTCTCCCTCCCTCGCTCACAGACACATAACGGGTATGGCAGTCCATTCTCCCTGCAGCACGGACTACACTGCCCATGATGCTACATTCTTTAGAGCTATACCTGTAGCATTCTGCCTATTAGCTTAGCACAACAACAAAAAGGCGCTCTCTCACCCAGGAAACACACAGTCGCAGAGAGAGCGTTACCCTGTAACCATGGCAACCGTAACGCTGCCGCCTGCAACAACAGAACGTAGCTGTCAAACAAAACCCAAACAGTCCTGACCCGCGACAATATGAAACAGGAAAGTACCGCCGTGTAATCCATTTATTCCAACAAAGTAACTGTATTCTAAATACCACCTTTTTAAACGGTAACTGTAACGGAATACAGTTACTCATATTTTGTATTTTAAATACGTAACGGCGGTACATGTATTCCGTTACTCCCCAACACTGCTTATCTGTTATATATATGGATCTTATTTTTGTTTATTTCCAGTTTTCTAACTCTGATAACTGGTTAGGTCACCAGTAACAGTTGCTATCAAGCCTTTGTTAACTGACAATTAGTCTTTTACAGCATTGTGGAGGAATTTTGATCCACTCTTCTTTGCAGAATTATTTTTATTCTGCCACATTGAAGCATGAACCATGTTTTTAAGGTCATGCCACAGCAATCAATCGGATCCGTTCAGGACTTACTAAGCCACTCTAGTCTACTCAAGTCTTCATATTGTTTTTCTTAAGCCATGCAGAGGTGGAGTTGGTGTGTTTGGAGTATTTTGGATCATTGTCCTGCTGCAGAATCCAAAAATCAACTATATTGGCTTCCCAATATAGAATTGAATTCAAAATCCTGCTCCTCACAAGCAATCAGAGATGGGCAGACGCGTTACTGTAATCCGATTAGTTTTTTCAAGTAACGAGTAAAGTAAGGGATTACTATTGCAAAAAAGGTAATTAGATTACTCTTACTTTCCCGTAAGCACGCTGCGTTACTGCATTACTAAAACCGTGATTTTTTGCGAGAGTGTCTCATGACAATGACGTAAGCGAGTGCGACGTTTGTGACAACAGCTGTGTGCAGATCAACAATGGATAATATATCGAGTGCAGGAGAGAGTATGAGCGTGCAGCGTTTAAAGCGTGGAAGTACTGACCTTACTTTGAGTTTGATTCCATAAAAAGTGACAAAAACATTAGCGTCCGTTGTGCGTGGGAAGAAAACTTCTTTTTACAGCGAAAAAAAACCCCTAAACTTCCAAGCAAGCACCGAGTGCGCTACGGCGTAATGGGAAACTCACAGAGAAACTCGCGGATTCTTCCACTGACCGCTGCGGCACACCTGCACCAGGGTAAACCTCCGCCTACCCCACTCCTGCTTTACAGGTGAAAATAGAGCAACAGGACCGCTAGTCTTTGATGTTATTTATTTTCTGCTGTGTTTTACTTGCATCTATTTGAAAGAGTGAGTGTAAACACACAAAAAAAATAAAATAATTATGTGCTGGAATGTGCAGAAAATAGGTTCAAATGTTAAACAAATTTCTTCCAGTCAGTGAATGTTGCATATAATTAAATTATTGTATTGTATTGTATTGTATTGTATCTTTATTTGTTTCAGACATATAAAACAAAAAACAATATATACACACTACATATATTTTCAACTTGATGCATAAAGTTAAAATATTAAAACTAATAAAACAAGTTTTAAAAAGAGACTTTTCCATTTGATTACATTTTGTATGATGGATTGTGCAGAAAAAGTAGAACTGGGTTGAAAGATCTATCGCTTTATCACCTATTCAGGTTGTAAATTGTGTTTTTAAAAAGTAACTAAGTAATTAATTACTTTTGAAAATAAGTAATCAGTAAAGTAATGGGATTACTTTTGGGGGGGAAGTAATCAGTAATTAGTTACTGATTACTTTTTTCAAGTAACTTGACCAACACTGCATACGAGGTCTTAAATAATCCGGCCTCATCTTATCTTAATGACCTTATAGTACCATATCACCAAATTAGAGCAATTCGCTCTCACACTGCAGGCTGACTTGCCTGCCTTCAGTTTTCAGGCCCCTCTTCTGTTGAACCAGCTTCCAGTTTGGATTCAGGAGACAGACACTATGTCTACTTTTAGGCTTCAAACTTTTCTTTTTGCTAAAGCATATAGTTAGGGCTGGATCGGGTGACTCTGAATCCTTCCTTAGTTATGCTGCAATAGGTGTAGGCTGCTGGGGGATTCCCATGATACACTGAGTATTTCTTCTTCAGTCACCTTTCTAACTCATGTGTTAATAGACCTCTCTGCATTGAATCATACTTGTTATTAATCTCTGGCTCTCTTCTACAGCATTTCTTCATGTTTTCCTTCTCTCACCCCAACCGGTCGCAGCAGATGGCCCCGCCCCTCCCTGAGCCTGGTTCTGCTGGAGGTTTCTTCCTGTTAAAAGGGAGTTTTTCCTTCCCACTGTCGCTAAAGTGCTTGCTCATTGGGGTCATATGATTGTTTTTGTTAAATGCAGAATTCATGGTTTCATTTACTACATCAATGTGTTAGTTTTATGCCAGATGTAACGGGATTCAAATCTTCCAACAAGTTCAGCTTCTGTCTCGTCAGTACAGAGGTTATCAATATGGGGGTTTTTTGGCAAATGTGAGACAAACCTTCGTTCTTTTTGGTCATCAGTGGTTTTCTCCTTGGAACAAAGATGGATGCCATTTTTGCCAAGTTTCTTTCTTATTGTTGAATCATGAGCTCTGACCTTAATTGAGACATGGGAAGCTTCACCAATGTCCCAGGTTTTCTCTGTTTGTGTGTAATGGCTCTTACCGTGGTTCACTGGAGTCCCAAATCCTTAAAAATGGCTGTGTAACCCTTTCCAGGCTGATTGAGTTAAGTGACTTTAGTTTTCAGGTGTTTCTTCAGATCGTGGCATGATGTGCTGCTTTTAGAGATCTTTTAGCCTGCTTTACTTTGTCAGACAGGTTCCATTTAAGTGATTTCTTAATTCAACATGTCTGCCAGTAATCAGGCCTGAATGTATTTAGTGAAACTGAACTCAGCTTTCCAAAAAAAAATGCAGCTATTCAGTTAATTTATGACTTAAACCCTCGCTTAATCAATGAAATCATAATTTAAAAACTGCATTGTGTATTTACTCATGTTATCTTCGTCTAATATTAAAATGTGTTTGATGATCTGAAGCATATAGGTGTGATAAATATGCAAAACACTAGGAAATCAGGAAGGGCGCAAATATTTTTCACATCACTTGCCTGTGTAATCAGATGCTTTTGCATACCTGTGATTTGAGGCAGATCTCTGGCTATATTTATTAATAGTGAACAGACCCGGAGCAAAGACATGACCTGTATACCTCCCATTCCACCCCTTTTCATTACTGCCTGATGAGGGTTGGAACATCCCTTAAGGGCTTAGGCAGTGCACTAATAGTGGCTGTCTGGAGACTGAGAGGTCTTGTGCAGAGTGCAGTCACCCATGATATACTGAGCTCTAACCACTCATTCATTCAGCTAGAATGAGTCGACCCCCCACTAGCAGCAGCACCTCTTGTAAACACAAGTGGTCGTAATGCAAAAAATACTAAACTTTTATAATCATTTAGCACAAGAAATTGCACACTGGAGACATTTCAGAGCAATCAGAAACAGCAGGTGTTTAAGAGGCGTTCTTTTTCTGGGAAAAACCACAACTCAGCCGATGAGTTGTGCACGCTATTGAAGCTAGTACATATTACATAAAGATGTATCACATGGAGGGTTACAAAAGCATTAAAAATGCAAAAGAAGATGTGACAGCGCCACTGCTCCTCAGTAGTCATGGCTGCAGATAATGCTCTTGCTCCAACTCAGCCTGTCATTACTGCGTCTGTTTGTGGCATTATCAAGTTGATAAAATCTGTCCACGGATGTTTAGGCAGACATGATCTTCTGGCATTGTTTCTACACATTCACATCCACAAACACATGTACAGACAAATGCTGAAAACAGCGCAGGCCACTCGGTCGCAGCCAGTAATTTTGTTATCGCAGGCTGTGCATGTCTGCTCAGGTGTTTGCAGTCATTCTGGCTGAAAAGACCACTGCTGGCATTGTCAGGGTTCAGTATTGCTTTTGATTCCTGCATTCTTGTTTATTCTTGTGAGATCTGAATTCTTGTTTTAATTCAGTTCTTCTTGTATTTTTGTGTTTGTTTGGGGGGTTTTTGGCTCCTGTTTGGATTTCATTGCTATTGGATGGTTCACACTGCAGGTAATGTGGTGCTGAATCCGATACATATCTGATGTTTTAGAAAGCGACTGCTGTTTGAATGGTCACGTCACATTAAATCAGTCTTTTACGTCACTGACACAAGACAGACGCTAATTATCAGTGCAGGAGAAGCGTCCTAGAAGACATCGTGAAATCTTCCTGGCCATCCAGTGAAGATGTTAGTGAAACTGTTGGGAAGACAACATTGGAGAAACGCAAACATTTTATTTGTACTGTATAATCTGCAGATTCCTACAGAAATCTGCAGCTATCCTTTGAAGCACCACTCCTCTCTAAAACAGCAATAAGGATCATTATTAGGCCATATGTAAATAACAAAATAACTTTATAACTTCAAGCAAAATTGGGAAACATAAAGTCCAAAACAGTCAAACAATACTGTTTGGTCTGGGTCTAAAACAGAGCGCGTTGTGTGTGTCTTCTTTTGCGCATTCATAAATAGTCACACTGCAATGTTCCACACAGTTGGGTGTGTGGAACATTTCAGTGTGACTATTTATGAACAATAACATCCTATATATACAAAATTCCTTACAATGAAAGACCCTCAAAGGCAATCACACAGTTTTCTGATCCGTTACTGACATGCAAAAGCTTCATTAGTGCAAACTGCTTTGAATTATTATAGAATACTTCTGGAAAGTAAATGTTTTATTTTATAATGTTATTACTGACGTGTCAAATGTAAATGTCAAAAGGAAAAAAGTTAACTCTGAGCGTGGGGAATGTGTCATGGTCATTGCGCATGGTCAGTGCGCCCCAGGGTGGCTGTGGCTACAATGTAGCTTGCCATCACCAGTGTGTGAATGGGTGGATGACTGGATATGTAAAGCGCTTTGGGGTCCTTAGGGACTAGTAAAGCGCTATATAAATACAGGCCATTTACCAGGCCATTTATGGTCCCTGTGCCTCACTAGCTGATCCTGTATCTCTCTCTCTCTCTCTCTCTCCCCCCCCCCCTGCCGGGGCGGTGCTCGTTTTGGGCTCCCGCCCCTGGCCCACACACCTGGTGCCTATCAGGATGATCGCAAGGCCGATTTAAGACGGCAGCGCTGTGTCACTCGTCGCTGGATCGTTGAGCTATCAGCGTCAGTCTCTCAACCATTAGTGAGTGGATTTGTGTGTCCCCATTGTGGGGAGTGAAGAGAGAGCCTTTGGAGTGCGTCTGATTCCCGTCTTTCCCCTCACAAACCCCGGACCCCCCCTCCCCTCCCTCCAGCACGTTGTAAATAGTATCACCTGGTGTCGTTGTGTGAATAAACTGATTGTTAACTCTGTAAGGATTCCCGGTCTGCGCCTGAGTCCATTAACTAAAATGTGACAGAATGAGAATAAGAGAATGAGAGTGGGTGATTTAAACTTAATTTTATGGCTCCTCTTGTCCACATTTTGAATTGTCTTTGAGCGCAAACATCCAGTATATTCATCACCGGGTACACCAGCTCCTGGCATGGAGCTTCACACATACACAGTTTCATGTGTATGTGTCAAAGAGGGACAAGTTGTAAAATGTTGTATAATTATCGCATGAAGAAGCAGTAGAGAAAAAAAACATGCAATTATGCAAATAACTATATTAATTCATTTATTATAAGACGACCCAACATTCATCAGCATTTCAATAAAGATGTTAATTTTTCATTTGGCTACGATTAAGCTGCATTTCTTTGCCAGCATGTTCTACGACAGTTTTTTACTGAGATCATACTGAGGTTTAACCTCTCCATACTGCTGGAAATGATTAATTTTTAATCATCTTAGTTACTTAGACATACAGTATATGTGACAGGCAGAGGTTGAGCTATAATAAGAAGTTACAGGCCAAAAACTTTATAGCCAAATAAAAACCTCTGGTGAAACCAGCAGTATGTGCTTAACCTTGGGGAGTTTTTTGTAACTTGGGTGCAATGGGGCATGCTCTAAACACAATATTGACATAATCAGACCATCGTTTACTTTTGGCACTCATTTTGCCAACTCATAAACTCAACTCATTGAGAGAATAGTTATTTGCTTTTGCAAAACGTCAGCAGATTTCAAAACTGATTATTAGAAGTTGAAGTAATTTCTGTGGGAAGAAAATAGCGGTAAATCCACTGACTACTAATCAGTGGTACATTTCTTGTGGCAATCCCTTCGGTAGCCACTGACAGCGTGGCTGTCGAAGTGGCATTAACTTTGGACCCATCTGCTTTTATGGTACAGTGTGGGTCCAACATTTTTTGTTAGCAAAAAGGTTAAGCTAAAGCGGGGTACCCAATCTCAGTCCACGAGGGCCGGTGTCCTGCAGGTTTTAAATCTCACCCTGGGTCAACACACCTGAATCACATGATTAGTTCATTACCAGGCCTCTGGAGAACTTCAAGACATGTTGAGAAGGTAATTTATCCATTTAAATCAGCTGTGATGGATCAAGGACACATCTAAAACCTGCAGGGACACCGGCCCTCGTGGATTGGGATTGGGGACCCCGGAGCTAAAGGTTCAACAGGTTTATTGAAACACAAGGTGAGTATTGCATGGATTAGTACTTACAGAGCGTTTTTCTACTCCGACTGCTTTCTCACTACAAGCCTCATCTACACACACTTGTTCACCAATTCATACATGCTTTTTTCTATGCCGGAGCACTTTTAACCCAACGTTCACACACTCAAACAGATGCACCCCAGTGTTCAGTATATTGGCTTTCAACATGCAAGTTGGAGGAGCCAGGGATTGAGCCATGGACCTCCCAATTAGTCTACCGCGCACTCTACAGGAGGTAGACCGGCTGTGGCTCATAATTACAGAGGTTCGTAAAAGTTTGCAATCTTCATTTTTTCCAGTCTTGAATACAATGAACTAAGGTCCCCAGAGGCTTCAAGGCTTAGATTAACCAGTTATTCTTTATTTTTGGAGCTGTGTTTCATCCAGTAGGTGAACAACAAATGGCACATACATGCTGGTGAGGCAGAACAAGGGAGGTTTAGCTATGTTTATATCTTTAGAAAAGGTAACAAGATACAAAACAGTCTGAGCAACTCTAATGAGACTGGTGAGCCGGAGTTAAATGCTGAGGATAAATGATAATGAGACACAGGTGTGCTAACCTGAGCCTGAAGAAGCCACGCCTATTTGGGGAGGAGCTGAACACAGATGACAAGTATTTAAAACTAAACAATGAGCTGAAAAAACCCAAATATCAGTACAAGGCTTAACTGTATACCTCCCATGTTGTAGCCTTGGAACAGTAAATAATGATTCAGCCACTACTGTGTAAATGTACAGACATTTCTCCACATGATAATGATAATGAATACAGAGCATGTATTAATTTGTATATTTTTATATCATATCTGTTCAACCTTTTAAATATTGCCTCACAACAAAAAAAAAAAAAATTCGTCGCTTCTCGTTTGTACCTTTTCTTATCATATTTATTCAGTCACACAACAAGCCCAGAGCAAAGAGAACAGTTGCCAGGTTCCCACAATGCAACGTGTTGCCCTTTGTTTGTTGACATGGCAAATAAATGGTGCAATTATTTCGTGATAGTTACTTTGCCTCTGTGAGAATGCAGCTGGCATTAGATTTACTGAGACTCTTTACTGTACCGTGTAATAACGATAGTGAGGAGCAGTTAGACAATGTTAGTGTTGGACATAAATGGAAGATTGTGTCTCCAGTTTTCTTTTTACAGCTGCTTTCTTCCTTGTAGCTTTCTCTCTCTCGCTCTCTAATGTTTTGCTGCTCATCTGGAGAGCATTAGCAAAATTGTCTGTAATGGCAGTGAAGCTGTTTAATTTTGTGATCATGCAAGGAGACAAAGTGTAGGAGATGTCACATAAGATTTTTAAGATGCTCAGATTAGCTGAGGCCCTTGGAAGGGGCCTAGATAAAGACAGTCTGTCCTGTGAAAGCAGATAGTATAGCATCCAAAAGAAAGTACTTATATAGACAGGCGGTTCAATCGAACAGACTGACCCACCTAAAAGTCCTCAAGGTCGAAAAAGAGTTAATACAAGAAAAAAAGTGGAAATAATTACATGATAGTGGAAAAGGGTATAGCTATTGAATAATAACATGAAAAATAAAGTTTTTAAAACATTTTTAGAGCCTTAAAGTTGTAGAAATCTTGTAAATCTTCCAAAAAAACAAAAGTCTTAATGATAAGATTGAATAATGAAAAGTGAATCAGCACAGCGCTTTGTTTGTTTCTCCATCCAATTTCAGCATTGGTGCTGAATAAAGGCAGCACTTTATTGGAAACAGATGTAAGCCAACATGCACTGCTCTCCGTTGTAATCCACAATTATCCTCTAAGCAAAGCCCAACTGATTAAGATTGCTTAAGACTGATACACGTAGCGATGTTTGGTCATTTCAAAATCCATCATTTTCTTTATCTGCTGATATTTTTTTCTTTCAGACACATGAAACTTAAACAGATTTCCCTGAAATTTGTTCAGTTATTTGTTTACTCATTTATGCCGACTGGTTGAAGGGTGTTTCTACTGTCTCTTTTTTATTGTTTTGTTGTTATAGATGCAGTTATGGCCCCATCTCCATGTAGCTAATAATCACCCATATAATAATATCAGTCTGTTAATAAATCATTCTGGCTCTACCTTCAACTCATTTACATTTAATGCATCATTTACACAAGTTAGACATAAGAAATCATCTAAAAAAAACTTGAATTTGCTGGACACTATAATCAGATTCAACTACACATTAACACAAATATCTAATCAGCCAGCAACTCAGTGCATTTAGGCGTGCAGACATGTCAAGAGGACCTGCTGAAGGTCAACCTGAGCAGCAAAATGGGGACAAAAGTTAATGAAAATGGCCTGGCATTTCATTTCTGATCTACTGACATTTTCCCTCATGCAAATATGTCTGTTTTTCTTTTTATTATTATTAAATTAAATGGTAAATGGTAAATGGCCTGTATTTACATAGCGCTTTACTAGTCCCTAAGGACCCCAAAGCGCTTTACATATCCAGTCATCCACCCATTCACACACACATTCACACACTGGTGATGGCAAGCTACATTGTAGCCACAGCCACCCTGGGGCGCACTGACAGAGGCGATTATAAAATTAAATAATTGAAGATATGCTCTTTTAAAGATGATTTTACAATATTTAATGTTAAATATTTTCAATAGAATCAATATTTTTTGGTATTTAATCTCTTGTTTTCAGGAATCTAAGGAATTAACCAAGTGACCTTTACATGCAGAATTTCAGAGTCAGTAGGTGGACATAAATGATGCACTACATGAGTATAGATCAGCAGTCTAATCAATGCACACATGAGCACACTAAGTGACTGGATTTCATTAATTTTCATGTGATATTCATAAGAAACAAACAAATTAAATTTAAAAAACTATGTCTACAAACTATAAGGGAACAGAAAGGATACATGCTCCTGGTGTCATGAGTAGATACAGTTTACATGTAATATAAAATAAGCAGTTAATGTTATAACTGTGATATAATCCTTCCATATCGCATAGAAGATGCGACTTTTGTTTCTACCTCAGTAAGCTGTTATAGATAAAATCTTTTTGATGTTTATTTTATTTTTTTTTTCTTCACAAGATGTTAATTCATGTAAATGAGTCACTAAGCCATGTCTCAGTGGTTTACTTCTCCTTTACTTATTCCCTTTTTTATTTCTTTTTTAGGAAAGACCTAGGTACACTGTGTTCCCAGCAATATTCACCCATCCGGACCATTGAGCTCAAGAGTTCCAGTCACTTCCATAATCACAGGTTATGTATAAAACTCAGCACTGGGCATGGAGACTGCTTCTACAGACATGAATGCGTCTCTCTCTGGAGCTCGGTGAACTCCAGCAAGGTATTGTGATAGGACGCCACCTATGCAACAAGTTCAGTCGTGAAATTACTACCAACTGTTCCACAGTCAATAGTTAGTGGTATTATAACAAAGTGGAAGTAATTGGGAATGATAGCAACTCAGTCATGAAATAGTAGCCCACATTAAAATTATGTATAATGTCCAACTTCCTCCAGTGCCAGTCACCACAGACCTTAGAACTTCATGTGGACTGCAAAGTGTCAAAGGTGCGTAAAGCACACCATGGCTGGACTTTAGAGCAGACTTCTCTGTCTGGAAATGGGCCAACATTCCCAGAAATTCTCCCAGATCATCTGTTAGATTTCACTATACAGGATCCAGCTTACAGTATATGCACACTCTGAGAATATGGACTTATCAGCTGTGATAACACTAAAGTTGGGTAACTTTAAGACTGTTGGCATTTCTCTTTGAGCACATTTGAGGACCATGATGAGCTAAAAATAGAAGCAGCACCGAAAGTGCTCCAGAGCTGTGCAAGAACATAGCAATGAGCGGTGCACTGGCTAATTTAATAATAGTTATGGCTTTTGGCCCAGAAATTTACAGCTTACCTTTTTTGTTTGTTTTTTTAAAAATAGGTTTAGATACCAGGGGTGGAGAGCTTTTAGATCTTTCATAGTGGATTGATGGACTCTATCAGTGTAAAACTGGAACTGAGCTTTCGTCTGTTCCTGTAATTTGGCCACATTTTTTGCCTTCAGTTGACAATAATATAGATGGATGTTTAATATTTAATAAGTAGAAGGGGGAATTATAGCCACTGGCCCCTGGAGCCAGACCTCCTTCCTGTACTTTTGCTGATTTGGCAGGATGTACTCAGCCACTTAGCCTCTCAATTACCACTAAACACTAAACAGCTACTGAGATCCTTCCCCCCCCCCCCAAAAGGACACGCACCAGCACAGTGGTGAAGTTCACATACATTACTTACATGCCACTGGTACAAAATGGACAGATGGGAATAAAGACGCTTGTAGTTTCTTGAGCTTACACCAGATGTTTGCTCTTAAGTGACATAAATCCAAATCGGCCTTTTATGGTGAGAACAGTTAATGGGCCGATGGTCACCAATGCAAAGTACATGGGAGTTGTTGCCACTTAAAGCCTGGACACATATGAAGATGCTTTGCTGAATTATAGGAAAATAAGATGAGAGAATCTTTGCAATGACCTCGTCGTTTTCCAGAGCCGGACATCATGTAAGGTGACATTTATAGCAGACATTATAGCACCTCCATGATACGACCTCAGGAGCCACAAGTGTTCAGGCTTAGAAAGGAAAAAAAATGATTGTGGGTGATTTCACATTCATCAGACTCTGCAGGTGTGTGCTGCATTTTTAAAAATGTTAGTTTTTAAAGTCCATTTTGTTGCTGAAGAGTGACAGCTTAAGAATACAATGCAGGCACCATATAATGCCTTATATCAATTAGCTTTCTTTGTGTCCCATTTTAACGTACTTTGGTCTCTGATTGTACTCATTCACCACAGCATGGTTCACAGGTCGCATGTAGAGCGGTCTGCCATAAAAGACTGACAGACAAAACCAGATTTTTCACAATCAGAGCTGAAAGCCAGCCTGCAGGCATATATTTTTTATACACTGGTCCACTCTGAGATATACTGTAGAGCTATTTTACAAAGCTTCACTTCAAATGTAAAAAGCAAAGGAAAAGGTTTATATTATAAGAGAATGCTTGCATATGTTTTAAGTATTCAAAGACCATGATGATATCTGACTTTGAATACAAAGCCAAAAAAATCAATGGTTGCCTGGTAATTGCATTGAATTTTTTTTCGCTGGTAGAAATCAATTGCAAGAAGTAGAGGAAACCAACAAGTCGTCCACAGGTTGACCAGCTGGTTGCTGCTTTTCTGTCCTTTGTCCTCTGACAACGTTTGCATGTAGCATCTGCTCTTGAGCCAAAGTAAACTGGCTGGAGTTTGGGTCTTATAAAATATTTTCTCACTTCAAATTTTATTCTAATATGATTAAAAGTTAAGTTGCTTTTCTTTCTTTCTTTCTTTTTTTTACATGCAAAGAAGCAGTTTCATATCAGGATATACTTTCATAGCATGCCTTCTTTCAGATTAGTCATATGAAAATGTCCAAGAAACCCATTTACAATTGTATTTTAATAATAATAATGTATACTTTATTGATCCCTGTGGGGAAATTCTTCTCTGCATTTAACCCATTCACTCAGTGAAGCAGTGGGCAGCCATTGGGCACCCGGGGAGCAGTGTGTAGGGACAGTACCTTGCTCAGAGAGGCTGTTCAGTGGATTCGAACACCTGACCTCCAATTATGGGGCCACCACTCTACCTACTGAGCTATCTCTGTCCCCTTTTATCACACTGGGGGGATTATTGCACATTATCACCTCATTTTTATGTTAGGGATGTGTGTAGGGACATTACCTGCTCTTACTTTAAATTTATAACCTGAACTATTCATTTTTAGTAAAAATGTATGGGGTTTTGATAGATACTGCACAAAACATGAAATGTCCAGAAAACATCAACAAAAAATAATTCCTTGAATATATGGTGTCAACTGGAGAAGTTTGGTTATGATGTCAACTGATCTCGTCTTTGTTTCCATGTAAAATATGCCCATTTTTTCCCCCTTTTTTCCTAAACTGTCTTCCAGTTTTTCTGTGATTCCTCCTCTCTGCTTTTATTCACATAAAAGTGTGTGCAATGGAGGAACATTAGTAGTCAAAAGCAGACAATGATGTCTGACACGTCTCACTTTGTGATATGCAATAAAAACACAAGGTTTCTGTGTGGGACTGCAGGTCAGTGAAGCTTTGAAGAATCATCCATAAACCTCATAGTGCCAAGAAAACTAATATAAGCCAGCTGCAAATACCAGTGTGGGTTTTGTTCAAGAAACAACAGTTATTGAAGGTGAAGGATGAAGAGTGTGATGCTGTTTTTAATTAATGGGGAGCACCAGCACCATTGAAATATAATTTTGGACCAGCTGATATTAGCTTTGTCTGTCTCAGTTTTGATAAACAACAAAAACTAAAAAAAAAAAGAAAAAACTCATAACGTCAACATTTTATTATGATATCCTTACACTAGGAAAATAGTGGTTGGAGACCTCAGCACAACAAAAATTACTGTGACCATTTGCAATGAACCTGCAGTCTTGTTGCCTTTGAAATTGCTGCTTTAAAAATAGGGACCAACCATCTTCAAAGTCTTCAAGAATCAGTCTGCTATCGGTTTGTGATTGACTGGGGTCCACTTGGCAATTACATGAAATCTAATTGCGATAATATGGTGATTGTTACTTTTGTGAAAATTGCTAATCTGTTTCTACACACAGAAATTCATAGTAAACACTACTCACTTACAGAATCCAGGCAGAACCTCATTGATATATTGATACTCATAATAGTGACATAGTTAGTTACTGTACGACATAGCAGATCAGAATATACATTTAGCAAAAAAAGGTGAGTAGAGGTGGATTAGAGATGATTTACAGTTCTTGGTGCAGACTGACTGCTGAGTGTTGGCAATCTTTATGCATTCATAAATTAGATTGCAATTATTAACTGTGATCCCAGTCAGTTCTATTGCAGTTGTTTGGGAGCTGGTTGCTTCCCACTATGCAACCCAGCTGCCCAGAGGTTGAGGGTGCAACACTCACAACCTCTGGATGAGCAGCTGGTTACTGCTACTGCTTGCAATTGATTTCGACCAGCAATAAATTCAAATTCAAATTCAAATTTTATTTGTCACACACACACAACCATACACAGTATGACATGGGGGTGAAATGCTTGTAGCTGTACAATGCCCGACCATTAATTCAATAGAATTACCAGGCAACCATTGATTTTTATTTTATTTTATTTTTTGCAAGGGGGTTTCCATCCTTTGTTTTTTACTCTGGTGTGACAGAGACACAACGCTTTTATCCTTTGGGCTGTCAGTAACTACCTTTTTTGACATTAACTAATTAGTCATTTGTTCTATAAAACATACAAATACTGTGCCAACATAGATCTCCTGTAGACCAAAACATGTTTTATCTGATTAGCAGTCCAAAACTGACAAAAATATCCAGTTAACTATGATGTAATAAAATGAATTATCTCACATTTCTACTAACACCCCATCCTCCAGTTTTGGTGCAATAAATTAATTTCATTTAGTCAATATCTGCAATTCTTTAAGCTTTAGTCCTACAGATAAGACGTATTTGAAGTCTAATGGATCACCATTTGATTGTTACAAGCTTATCATTTGCTATTTAGCATTTTATTTATCAGTAGCATTGTTCTTGCTGAATGAAAACTGCGGCGCCACAAGTCTCTGAACCCTACTTCAATACTTGATACTTTTTCCACACTAATCTACAGTAGATAACTCTTTGTGACTGCTTCTACCATAACCACACGCTTTTATCCTTTTGTCTTTGTTTGACCCTCTCTCCTCCTTGTTTGTTTCTCTCTCTCACTATCTGTCTCTTCAAGATAATTTACAGTTGGACATTAGCCATCCTAGTACTCTCACTCACTCCCCTAATCACTTACTGGACCTGCTCCAGTGCATCAGTGCTAGCCTTCAAAATTGTCTGCATTGCAGGGGAGAGCTGCTGACAGAGAGGAATGGAAAGATGTGAGGGAGGTTAATTTACAGTATGTGCTAGGGGAGAATAAGGCTTGTTTTTGCCTTTGGCTGACTGACTTTTCATTGGAGGTGTAGATGCAGTGGGATGCTGTAGGGTTACGTCTTAGAATAGAAGCTGTGCCAGGCGCCGGCGTCTGAGATATCAGAAGCGTTTACGTCACACTGTATGTGCAGGTTTATCTATAATGGAAACACAGAGTTGGAAAATCTTGTTTAGGACTACTTAAATTATTTACACTTTCCTTTTTATTGTATTTTAAATCAGTGCATGTTTTTCAGTCATTAGACTTACTGGATTACCAAAAAACAGACAAACCCAGGGTTTGCCCAGCCTGTCTTTGATAGACATTACACAGGATCTCAAGGTGTCTACTTTGGTGAACCTCATAACGTCCCCCAAAAGTGTTCTTCTAAAAGAATAACCACTGAACACTGCTATATTACCCTCCAGCCATGTATATTTTGGCATACATCATAATACAGAGTATCATCCCAGTGAGTATGCTTCTGTGTTGCAGAGTTCTAGTATGTGGCTTGTTTTATGCCCCCCAAATCTCAAGCCATAGCCAGGGGAGGAAGGTGTTGGTTTTGGCACTCTCAGAGTTGCGTCTAATTTGTGCAGATAATGTGGTTCTGTTGGCTTCATTAAATGACATGACCTTTAATTCACACAGGGGCAGTTTGCAGTGTGAGACTGTAAAGAGTCAGCACCTCAAAGTCTGAGGCCTTTGTTTTCTACCGGATTGCTGACACTGGGTTTACAGGAAAATGTAACCATCTTTGTCCACAAGGAATGGGAGTGATCGTGAGATTGATTTGACCTCAGAGCGTTGTACTGACTTTGCTGTTGAAGGGAAAGCTGAACTGAAAGGCAAAACCTTTGACTTACCTGTCATTTTCCATTCCAGCCCTCACCTATGATCATGAAATGGGCAGTGACCAAAAGAATGAGGTCACAGAGATAGCCCGTCACTTAGCAGAAGGTGGCTTGGCCAAACTTTGGAAGGAGCTTGAGTATAGTAGCTGCTTCATGGCTAAAGGTTCATGATGTGTCTTGATGCATGCTCAATCATCCAGGTAAGTAAATCCCAAAAGGTTGATTCTGTTCATATGGACGCAGTGTTATCAGTGGGAGAAACGTTTTGTCACTCATCCAAGGGTCTTCTTCAGCATTTTATAAGGCTGGGGAAACCTGCAGTCAGGTGAGACTGAAGAAGTCCCTTGGATGAGTGACGAAACGTTTCTCCCACTAAAAAAGCTGCGTCCAGATGAACAGAATCAACCTTTTGGGGGTTCATGGTGTGGTTTGAGCATTGGATTAGGATGCCTCCTGGATTTCTCCATTGAGGTCATCCTGGCACAACCAGTTGGAGGAAAACGCAGAGTAGAATCTCAGTTCACTGGGGAGATTATATAGCTCATCCGCTGCCACCAGATTTTGTGGCAAAATGGACAAATGCTTTTGTTTTTCATTATTCATTTAAAGTTTCAATTACACTATATCCTTAGTGTTCGCATTCTTAAAATTCAGTCTATTTTCCCAACCATATTTTAGTATTTCTGAAGTTTTTTGTTGTCATTCTACTATAATTCAATCAGAAATATTGTATTTTATTCTATATCGATTTACAGTAGAACACAATTTATCTTTTTGGGAAAAAAAAACTTTTTAGTCCAAGAAAAGGTGAAAAAGACGACGGCATGGAGTAAGAAAAGAAAAAAAAAGGCAAACGCATGAGCGAGCAAAAGAAGATTAGATGTGCACAACGGGCCTGACTGCATCATACTGTGCACAGGCATGACCTGCTGGCACTCTGGGCTCCCTGTCTGCTTTGACTCTCTGATCTTTTTTATTTTCCTGGCAGTCTGCGGAGGCCAAATTGTCATGTCAGTAAAGCCTGTATGTTCTCTACGCTGCTTTTATTTTCTTGTGGTTTTGAATGTGAATTACGGCCTGCACAGGCATGCAAGCAAACAAGGATTTCATGGGTGCAGCACTTTGATTAGTCCAGTCACTCTGGTTTGTTAATAACCGATGCAAATGAGAATCGTGTAAAAATATGGACACAATCAGATTAGAAGCTGATCGCCCTCCGACTGTGCTGTAGAATTCTTTTATTTGGCATTCGCCCTGCTGTATGTTCCCCCTACCCCAAAGTGTGAATGGTGTATCTGATGGTAATAAATTAGGTCTCAGCTGGAACCACTGAGACCTAAACAAAGGAACATATCCCAACAAAAAAGAAATTTTGATTTGGCAGCAACACGCCTCAGAAATTAAAGCTCACATTTTACCTCTACAGTGTTTCCACCACTGCTTTTCGAGTCTTGTTTTCTCAAGCTTGAATAATAATAATAATCTTAAAATGCGTAAAAATCCCAATAGTAAGTAAAGTAAGTAAAATTGTATTTATATAGCACCTTTCAAGATAAAATCACAAAGTGCTTTACAGAGGCAGAAAACAGACATTAAAATCTAAAACAAAACAAAATCAACCAAAAGTGAGTTTAAACAGAGGTTTTTAACTGCTTTTTAAAAGACATGACTGAGTCCACAGATCTCAAACTCAAAGGGAGCGAGTTCCAGAGTCTGGGAGCCACTGATACAAATGCTCTGTCACCTTTTGTTTTTAACCTTGTATGCGGGACAACCAGCAACCCCTGGTCACAAGACCTCAGGGACCTGCTGGGGTGATGAGAAAGAAGAAGATCACTTAAGTAAGTTGGAGCTACATGCAGCTGAATCAGCAGGGGAGTGGCATGAGAGTATTTGTGATGCTTTGTCAGAAGCCTAGCAGCAGCATTCTCAACGCCCTGCAGTTGTTCCAGGGAGGGATTACTTAAGCAAGTAAACAAATGGTAAATGGCCTGTATTTATATAGCACTTTACTAGTCCCTAAGGACCCCAAAGCGCTTTACATATCCAGTCATCCACCCATTCACACACACATTGGTGATGGCAGCTACATTGTAGCCACAGCCACCCTGGGGCGCACTGACAGAGGCGAGGCTGCCGGACACTGGCGTCACCTCTGACCACCACCAGTAGGCAACGGGTGAAGTGTCTTGCCCAAGGACACAACGACCGAGACTGTCCCAGCCAGGGCTCAAACCGGCAACCTTCCGATTACAAGGCGAACTCCCAACTCTTGAGCCACGATCGCCCCACAAGGAATTACAATAGTCTAAGTGAGATGAAACAAAAGCATGAATAATCATTTCCAATTCAGAACGTGACACAATGGGACTCAGCTTAGCAATATTTCTTAAATGGTAAAAACAAGAGTGAACCAAAGATTTAACGTGTGTGTCCAGCGTCAGAGCTGGATCAAATGTAACACCAAGGTTCCTAATGGAGGATTTAATATAAGAAGCAAGAGGGCCTAGATTTTTAACCACGAGGGGAACACATTTCTCAGGAGCAAAGACAATGACTTCCGTTTTATCAGCATTTACACACCCCTCGTCCAAAGGCAGCCGGTCACAACGCGCTCCATCCGGAGATGGACCCCAGAAAAGGAGGATGCTCTGAGGGACTGTTATGACACCACAGACTGGGATGTGCTCCTGAGCCCACATGGTGAGGACATAGAGGGGGCGACACACTGTCTTACAGACTACCTCAACTTTTGTGTGGACACAGTCGCCCCTGCTAAGACGGTACAGTGTTATCCTAATAACAAACCGTGGGTAACACAGGAAGTCAAAGCTGTCCTCAACATGAAGAAGAAGGCTTTCAGGAGCAAAGTGAAGGAGGAGATGAAAGCAGCACAGCGGGAGGTGAAACGCTGCCTGAGGGAAGCAAAGGACACCTACAGGAGGAAGGTGGAGCAGAAGTTGGAGAGGAACAATATGAGGGAGGTCTGGAATGGTGTGAAAACCATCACAGGCCACAACACCAAGAAAAGCACAGTGGGGGGGACTGTGGAGAAGGCAAACGAACTCAACAACTTCTTCAACAGGTTTGACCAGCCCACAACCCCCCCACCCTCACCCTCACCTTCACTACAGAGTCCAATCCCCACTCTCCTACCTCCCTCGCTTCCCCCCCTTCCTGACACCATGACACCCCCCTCCTCCAATCCCTCTCTCAGCAGCAAGACATCTCCCCCCCTCCCCTCCTCCCAAACATCTCCCAGTGTCACAGTGGATCAGGTCAGGAGACAACTGAGGAAACTTCGCCCCAGAAAGGCAGCAGGCCCAGACAAGGTGTGTCCTAGGATGCTAAAGGCGTGTGCTGCTGAACTTGGGGAGCCGCTACAACGAGTCTTCAACCTCAGTCTGCGACTGGGGAGAGTGCCCGCCCTATGGAAGACATCCTGCATCGTCCCGGTCCCCAAAAAGAACCGGCCCAATGAGCTGAATGACTTCCGACCGGTGGCACTGACGTCACATCTTATGAAGACTCTAGAGCAGCTCTTCCTCAACCTCCTCCGACCACAGGTACAACATGCCCAGGACCCACTACAGTTTGCATACAAGGCGGGTGTCGGAGTGGAGGATGCCATCCTGTACCTCCTACACAGAGCCCACTCACACCTGGATGGGGGAAAAGGCACGGTCAGGATCCTGTTTCTTGACTTTTCCAGTGCCTTTAATACCATCCGACCCTGTATGCTTCAGGAAAAACTGAACAGGATGGAGGTGGACCCCTGCCTGGTCGCTTGGATCTCCGACTACCTCACCGACAGACCACAGTACGTCAGGCTGAAGGACATCACGTCTGACACAGTGGTCAGCAGCACAGGAGCACCACAGGGAACTGTGCTGTCCCCTCTTCTCTTCACCCTGTACACCTCTGACTTCGGCTACAACTCTGAATTATGCCATATTCAGAAGTTTGCAGACGACACAGCCATCATGGGGTGTATCTGGGATGATCAGGAAGAGGAGTACAGAAGTCTGGTGAGGAACTTTGTCGCATGGAGTCACACAAACCACCTGCAACTCAACACCTCAAAGACTAAGGAACTGGTTGTGGACTTCGGGAGGTCTAGAGCAGGTCCACTGCCGGTTCAGATAGAGGGGGAGGAGGTGGAGGTGGTCAACAAGTACAAGTACCTCGGGCTGTGGGTGGACAATAAACTGGACTGGTCATGCAACACAGAGCACCTGTATAAAAAAGCCCAAAGCCGACTGTACTTCCTCAGGAGACTGAGGTCTTTTAACATCTGCAGGAAGCTCCTGAGGATGTTTTACCAGTCGGTGGTTGCTGGAGTACTTTTCTATGCTGTGGTGTGCTGGGGGAGCAGCACAGCAAAGAAGGACTCATGCAGGCTGGAGAAACTGATCAGGAGGGCTAGCTCTGTGGTCGGCATGAAGCTGGACACTCTGGTGACAGTGGCAGAGAAAAGGACATTAAAGAAACTGATGGACATTATGAACAATGCTGGGCATCCTCTGCACACGGCCATAAACAATCAGAAGAGTCTGTTCAGTGACAGGTTGCTTCTCCCCAAGACAAGAACTAACAGACTTAAAAACTCCTTTGTCCCACACGCCATCAGACTGTTTAACTCCTCTCTGGAGGGGAGAGGGAGGGGAAACAGGAGGACAAAGGAGGGGGGAACAACTAAGCTGTAGTGCCTCTTCACCTCACTGTGCAATACCTTTTGTGCAATACTTTTGTAAATAGTCAACAGTGCAATAGACTCAATACTTGAAATGTGCAATTCACTTGTATTTTTATTTTTTATTCCTATTTATTCTATTTATCCCCTTCGTATATTTTATTTATATTGTCTCTGTATTTATGTGTGTGTGTGTGTGTGTGTGTGTGTGTGTGTGTATAATATTCTGTAACTCTGTAACTTCTGTCGGTGCTGTGCTTTTTTTGGAAATCGAATTTCCCAGAGGAACCCACCCGAGGGATTAATAAAGTTCTATCTTATCTCTTATCTTATTTAGTTGAAGGTAATTACCAGCCAGCCAATCTCTAACGGAATCTAAGCAGGACTGCAAGATTTGGAGCTTAGAAACATCAGGTGGCCTAAAAGAGATATATAGCTGAATATCATCTGCATAACAACGATATGAAATATCAGAGTAAGAGCTAAGAAGTTGCAGAAGAGGGAGTAAATACAACAAAAACAGTAATGGTCCCAAGACAGAGCCCTGAGGCACCCCATAGGCAAGAGAGCTAACGGAGGATCTAAACTTAGAGGTAGCCACAGAGAAAGATCGATTTGACAAATAGGATTTAAACCATTCCAATGCGGTACCCGATACACCCACCCAGTGGTTTAATCTATCTAACAAAATAAGATGATCAACAGTGTCAAAAGCAGAGGTCAGATCCAGCAACATCAAAACATCTCCATCCATTCCCATATATTTTATAACTTATATACTGTTTTGTTTAAAATAAATTAGCATGCTAGTAAAATGAATGGCAAAATGTTTCAACTCTCCTTTACATAAAAGATGGAAGCCTTTTATTCTAAAGTAGAGATGGCACGATACCACTTTTTTATGTCCGATACCGATACCGATATCATAAATTTGGATATCTGCCGATACCGATATGAATCCGATATAGTGTTTTTTAATCAACAAAACTGTTTTTTAAAATATCTTGCTGCATTTTGCAAGTCTGCAAGTTCATACTCAAGTTTAAAACAACAACTACACTAAAGCTATTCTGTTATACCTGTATACAAAAAAAATATTTCATAGTTCAGCAATACTGATCAATCTAATAAACTTAGACCTACACCATCCTCCCTATTCTGGTATTTTAAAGAGTACTTAGCGTAAATATTAAGCAACCTAACTAATAGGGTTCCAACTCCCAGCAACAACAAAAATAAATAAATAAAAAATAGGGAACCACCCCTCACGCTCCACCTCATGATGCTTAATCAACGTAATCAACCTTAATTTGATGCAGTGTGAAAAAAAATGCACAGAAATCAATTATTTTTCAAGAAATATTAAATAGATTCAACATCTTTCTTCAACAAAATTGCAGACTGCACAGATGGTACCTTCCCAAAGGAAAAAGTACTATAGCTTACTAGGGTATATATATTAGACTTAATAGTCACTATATACAGTAATTGACTTCTATTCATTTTACATCAAATTAAAACTTTGGGTGTCAGATAATTATTTATTAAAAGCTAGACATTTTAAATGAGAATAAGAAAGAAAAGTATGTCTTTGTGCCCCCTTTTCCCAGTTAATGCCCTATCGGCCCCCCTGGCTAAACTTTGCTAGATCCGCCCCTGCACAGTTACCAGCCGTCAGCTAGTAGAAAAAGATCCTCGAGTAGAAAGTAATATTAAATAAATTGTAACAACAGCTGATCAAGCTTAAACGTGCTGCTGTTGTTCAGCCGCTGGTTTCCTCTTTCTGGCGCAAAGTGGACCAAAAACAAACAAAAGAGACTCACAACAGAAAAGCCGATCAGCTGATCATTTAAGCAGTTTCACGATTGAAGTGGCAGCCGGAGAGCGAGAGGCAGTCGCTCGTTAAGCTTAACGTGGGAATGCTTTACAAACATTCAGAGATGGACTTACACACTTGCTTTACTTCTCTCGGGATAACTTTGTCGGAGATGAAATGCCAGGTTGCTAGCGAAGCTCCAAATGCTATCCAGACCACCGACAGGTAGTGATGGGACGTTCTGTATCGAGGCTTCGGAGCGTGTGTCGAGTAATGGAGGGGGCGTTTCCGCGAAGCGCGTATCGAGGCTTGCTTCATTTATGGGAGGAGCTGAAAATGATGACGTCCGAAGCCTCGCTGCCCGGCTGTACCACGTGACTGGTTCATGAAGCGGTTCGAACTTTGCCGCAAATAATCATTTTCCATAATGCCAGCATAAATATACACAGTATACTGCCATCACTACACTATAGGTGTTTTACACACTCCTTTTGTTGTTGACATTTACAGGCTGTGTGCAAAATGCCACACTCTTCAAATTCATGCCAGCTATTATTTTTACGTCCAGTAGGTGTCCTGCTAGAGCAAATGAAGCTTCATGAAGCTTCGCGTTGGGGTGAACCAATTGGATGAAAAGCTTCAGTGCTTCATGGGGCTTCATCTGCCCATCACTACCGACAGGTCCCGCATGCCACAGCTGCTCTATCACGTGATGCATACTGCTCCGACGTTCTGAGGCGAGTTACGGCGTGTTGCAAGTTTTGTGAGGTGCTTTCGTGATATTTAATGGATCGGATTACATTTTTTATTTTTCTCCGATATCCGATCCAGTAATTTAGGTCAGTATCGGACCGATACCGATACGTAATATCGGATCGGTCCATCTCTATTCTAAAGCGCTCGTGTTTTTTGTGAAATAAATGGATTTTATGTGGAAATCAGTGCTGTTTGATTGGGTCTCAAAAATCTGAAACCAGAGAGTAGCTGGAAAAACTCTGAGGCACAAAACCTAAACTGAGACTGCTTTTGTTGAGTAGTTTTTAATTATACGTTAACTTAATATAAAGTCGAGTTAAAAGAACAACATTAAATCAAGTCTGTGTTTGGTCTGGCATCCCTCTGCCATTTCAATTTTTTTGGCATGATTTTATTATCTTGGGGCTCTTCCCAAAGTTGTTCTGAGGTTTAAATCAATTTTATTGTTTTATATCTCTACATGTAATCCTTCACTGATGCCAGAAAGTTGTTTACATTTGTGTGACAGATTCTTAAAACATGTGTGCAAAATTTTATCTCACTGGCTCCAAATTTTGGCTGTATCTGTATTTTTATTCCTGGAAAGAAAATGTATTGGCCCAAAAAATTCAGCACGGGCCAGGTTCTGATTTGATCCTCTTCAGTGATTCACAGATTGAAGGACTGATACATGCATTATACTTTTTTACCTAATGAGGAACAGAACTTTCAGCACCAGAAATATACTTTTAGATCCAATAAAGTCCACTTTAACATAAGCTCGTCTCACTCAGGGCTCATATGTTGAAGTCCTAGGCCTTAGACACTCATCGAGCCAGTAGCAGCCCTCAGCCTGGGGGCTCGCTGTGAGATAGTAACAGCTTCATTGTTACTTACAGAAATCCACTTATGTTGCAGCATTCTTGCTGTGCTGGTTACTTGTGTTCTTGTGAAGAGAGAGTTTTAAAAGAAGTTTAATTTGATGCTGAGACGACACAACAGATGTTTTTGCAAAATCTCCTTCCACTTCTCAAAGGTTGAAGTATTTAAAATGATGGTAAGGAAAACACTAGAGGGTTTTGTCATGCTAGCACAAATGAAAATTGGTTTGGTGATGAACAGTGTTGGGAAGGTTACTTTTAAAATGTATTCCATTACAGATTACAGAATACATGCCCCAAAATGTATTCTGTAACGTATTTCGTTACGTTACTCAATGACAGTAACGTATTCTGAATACTTTGGATTACTTAATATATTATCATGCTTTTTACAACAACGTGAATGTACTATTGCTGTGTGATTTATTACTATTACTGAAGGTCCGCAGCTCCGAACAGTAGTAAAGGGACCTCTGACTAATACGGCGGGGTCCGTGTCGGAAAAATAGCTTTACTTTGTTGTGCGGGTCAACTTTGCTTGCGAGAGACAGAGAGAGGCGTCAAAAGGCTGCTCCAACCGAACTTAATGTTTTCGGAGGAAAACACGAACACAGTGTACAGTCGAGTCTTAATAGCTTACTTACAACTGGGCTCGTCAGGCACTCTTCTTGGCTGCAGTGGTTATTATTATATTTACATGCTTCCAGCTCCCGTTTTTGCTCGATGACTGCTCGTACTTTTCCACTAACCCTCCCAGAGTGAGCAAGGGAACTTTTCTCTACTGAAACGACTGCTAACAGTCAGCTTCAATGCGATGTGTGATGAGCATATTCCTGTGTGGTATATGAACAGTGAACTTCCGGTCACTGGGAAAAATGTGTCTTCCCCAGCTGGTTTCTGGGTGCTGCTGGATGAAATCGGAGAGGTGTCCCATCAAAAACTTCTTTGTGATTTCTTTGGTCCCCTGCAGGGGGATGTTGTCATCCATAGTTTGCATGGAAACCACTGATTTGTCTGCAAATAGACATTGGCTGTAGTGAAATTTGACATTTGTCTTTTTTTAAAGGAAAGTTATAGGAATTTAACATATTTTTCAAAATAGTCTGTTATATTTCAGGAATATCTAAAGGCTTTTATATTCACTTTAGTTACCACATTTCTTACCACAAGCACAGTTTTACTGCATTCCTTTTTAAGGTCATTTAAAATTCATTATGCTAAGCTTGTAACCATTATTTAGCATGTTTTGGGGTTTTTTGTTTTTCGTATTGGTTCGTCAAGTTCTTGGCTATCCTCAGAAAAAAAAAAGTACTTTGCATAATGAGATTTGTGTTTGTGAGGTGAGCGGACTGACCTGTAGTGCATAAACATGAGCACCAGGCCAGCTTAGGACTAAAATGGGAGGATTTTTTATGATTAATTTCCAGGCTGCTGTGAACATGGATGCAGGAAGTCTTCTTTGGAGGACATGTACTCATTTTGTTCATTTTGCACTATGAATATCAGGGAGGACTTATCGGTCTTGTCTCTGTGGTAAATCCTCTGCACCTGCAGTGCCTTCCTCAAAGAGACGCTGATGGAGCAGCACTTTGATCCTCTGCTGTCAAATCCGAGCAGCCGGCAACCCTGTGTAAGGGAGTGTTAGTGTGAATAACGAGTGACGTAGACTGTGTGTATGTCTGTGCTACCGTGTGTGCTATGAATACATAAACGCACCACAGGGAGTTTAAGACGTGCACTTATTATTCTGTTCTAGCTGCCATAGACATCGCCTGTCAAGAACCGAAGTTCAACACACAAGCTGGACCCAGGAGCAGAACACACACACAGCGGTACGAGAGAAAAAATAAACTTTATTATAACTGAGAGTGTCCCGGGAGAGTAGAAGGGAGAAAACGCACGGAACCAGAGAAACCGAGGGACCGGGAGAAGAATCGCGCAGGAAACGCCGAGAGCGGGACCGTGGGAGGGATGATAGCGGGGCCAAGGGAACCGGAGGGAGGGGTGAGGGTCCGTGGGGAGAAGCTCCAGAAAGGTCGAGGCGGCTGGGGTTGATCGTGATCCAAATTCTGGACAGGCAGGTGGACAGGCTGGTGACTCAAAACACGCCGAGCAGTGATCGCTGAAGGACGATTACGGACTGGCGTGGAGCAGCAGGCTGGGCAGGATTAAATGGTCCACCTGGTGATCGCCTGGGATGGGATGCAGGTGTGGAGTCAGCGGCCACACCCACGGGAGTGGGCATCCCATCAGCACCTCAGACGCCGGGCCGCGGACCATGACAATCGCCTTTACACAGCCATTTGTTTCTGTATTATCAGGAAGTCACAAAATGTTGTGTTATGCTGTGAAGTCATGGCATTTTGTTTAGCTTGTGCTACGATTGCAGTTATTCCGATTATAAAATCTCATGTCCAACATGATTGGACTTGTGAGCTTGTTGGTAATATTTCTATATAAAACCAAAGCTGCTGAGCACCTGTGCCATTTTGCAGCTAGATCGTCATCGTGCTGAAGCTACGTCACTATTTGTGGGGGGATTTTCTGTGTAAGATCTGTGAGTGCTTTGGCTGAGCACTGTAAATGTAGAAGGCAACAAATCTGAGATTTGTGCCAAGTTACTACATTCAGTCATCACATTCTCACAAACAGATTGCATCTAATTGCCAGCTTGAAGGGCGTGGTCTGCGGTGCTGCTGCAGGGGAGGCAGACGCACCTGAGCGGCATCCGCAATCATACCTCAACGGCATAAAGAGCCTGCCCTAGGTCCTGTCGGTTGTTGTTGGAGTGTTTGGCTGAGCTGAAAAGCTGCAGCTGTGTGATTGTGCACAGCAACCGTGAGTGTTAAGAAAGATTATGCTGCAAAGCATGTAAATATCATCGGGTTTGCCGTGGGTCATTTACACTATTCAATTTCAGCAACCATTGAAAAAGCAACAAGATCACAATTCATTGCACATGGCCACTGTAATTTTGGTTGTGCTCCGGCCTCCACCCACAGCTTTCTCCAGTGTGACTGTAGCATTGCTGACACAGTGTCTCAGCCTGTAGGTTGGTCACCATCTTTAGTCTGGACTGAAGTATCTCAACAAAAATTAGATTGCCGTAGAGTTTGGGCAAACATTTTTGGTCCTCAGAAGTGGTCACCCCATCCCCTCTCAGAAGTGTTTGAGCAAATCTACTGTTCCCACCAGAATTATTGTGGTTTCCATTAACTCTAATCATTGAACGCTGGGTTGTTATTCACTGGTGAACATCTAAACATAACTTTTAAATATCACTATTTTAGCATGGCTGCACATGTTGATATGATTTTTTTTTATAGAACAAATGCATAAACCAGTACTTAACATTAAAGCCAAAATCCCTAATATTGTTTTTATGTCTCGTTGTGATGCCAAAACAGCTCTTAGTAGCTGGGACATGGAGAGGAGCTCTCTGGCAGTGTCCAGGGCAGTGTGATGTTGGCAGAGGATCCTTTGGGTGCGTGCTTTGGGCTGGGATTTCCCTGTATTGGATTGTCCCTGGCACAACAAACACATGCTGGATTGGATTTAGACTTGCTAGTTTGAAGGCTGGCTCAGTGCTTTGGGATCTGATGCCGTGAGCAGGTTGTTCTACTATGGGAAACTGCTGCCATTGGGGGAGCTTTGTTGAAAAATAATGTTTAGGCTTGTTCTAAGTGTATAAGTATAATACAAAGCAATAGTGCACAAAACTCCAAATGTATTTTCATAATTGTCATAATTACACTTGAGTAAATACCAACAAACAAGGTTTCCCAGCTGAACAATGCGCTGCGCAATATAATGACCTGCCAGTGGTTTTAATGCTGAGGCTACCGCACCACCTTCTAGCAGAGAAGACATCTGTTTGTGTTCCACGGCACAGATCTGTATATACATATATACTCATCACAGCTACAAAGTAAAGGGATTTGCCAATAGTACACAATAACCCTCTCTGTCTCTCTTTAACACAAACACACACGCGCTTGCATGGGCAAAAGTATTGGGAATTAGATTGTTGCCAGCTCCCAGGCACAGGGCTGCCATGTGTTTGAGGCACAGTTTTGCAGAACATACAAGCCTTGTAAGTGCTGCCAGGAGCCGAGCTTGCATGTGGGTTCCTGACGCATTGCAGAGGCAAACAAGTATTGAACATGTCTCTGTGCTCACACACAAACATACACACAGACACACACATGGTGTAGATATACAGAAATTACACAAACATCCATACTCATGATTGTGTGTTATCATACTTTCTTCCCACTTGTCAGTCACATGCTCATGCACTGAGACCATGCATTATACGACACTCGGGTTGGCAGAAGAAGGAAGGTGATGATAGAGGAATTGCTGAGGCTTTATGTTTCTTCAAGTAGGAACATTAGAATGCAGAAGACTGCAAGAACAAAAGCAGAGGTGATGAAGGAGCTTCTAAAGCAGCTTGAAAAAATGTGAAGTTAAAAGTGGTAGGATGCAACCCAAAATGTTCTCTGGGTTTCAAGGACTGTTTGGTTGATGTGATATTTGTTGATTTCACTGTCGCACGCTTATGTTTTAAATTATTTTCTATGTATTTATTGTTTTTGATGATCAGAGATGTCTGCATCTGACAATAGAGGTGGAGACAGTTTTATTTCTCAAAATGACGCTAAAAACAATAAAATCTCATATTAAGGGTAGAATAGAAAACATAAGGTAAAAGGAAATGGAAATGCCATAATCAATACTAAATCAACAGATGGCTAAATTAGTACTTAGGGTTTGATGAAGAATAAAATGCATTTCTAATACAGTATTTGTATTACTATTATTGTAAATTGCCTTTTGACTGGAGTGGTACTGCAATAATTACATTCTTGTTTACATTAAAATGTGTATATTAAGACTTTCCCTTGTTACTCACAATAAAGGAATGAGGTGATCAATTAAAGGTATATGATATATAAAGCTTTACGATGGTATGAGATTTATTGCTAAGAAGTAATGTTACAACAAAGAAAGTTTATATTCTTTCAATCACAGAGATACACTAAATAGATTCCCCAAATGTTTCTCTGACCATGGTGACCACTTCATGACGTGCCATGATGGCACTTGGCAAATAATCAAGGTAAAGTGCAAAGGTGGGGTGAAAAAAAAAAGAAACGCGCAAGAAGAAAATGAGGAAGTTAAATTACCTGAAACGACACGGTGAAATAAGGACAAGCTGCTAAAGTTATTTGTATGTGTAGCTTCACATGGCTGCATCACAAAAGCAAAAAGCAAACTGTGCCGCGTATAATATAAACATCCCAAACAAACAGTGCTGCTGGCGTCGACATCAGGCTTTGAAATCTTTGTTCCTGCTTCTGATTCACAGCATCGCTTTTTGTCTGTCCGGGGTTTTGATTACAGAGAGATGCTGACTGAAATATCGTCTCCAAAGCTGTTGCTACTTACTGTTAAACCAACAATCCTAATGGAAACAAGGGCAATATTGGACCAAATATCAATATTGCATCATTTCCTCTTGCAATAACAGCATCAATACCCGGGCGCCAAATATTGATATTTTCTTAAAGCAGGTTCTTTTTGCCTATTTTACAGTCGCACAGATATTGTGCAACTGTGCAGTTGTGCAATTGTACATCAGAGATGATTGGCTTGCAGGATATTGTAATAGCATCATAATGGGACTGTACTGCATTGAGTTACTCTTTGATTCTCAGCCCTACTGTGGACAATCCAGTGTAACCAAGACAACGTATAAAAATGTATTAACAGTATTAACAGCAGTGCAAATCAAATACATTCATCTCCACTGAACTAGCGGGGATCTGTCCTCATGTCTTCTATTATTGCTATGGATAAATGTTCTTCCTCCTTTTGAATTGCAGTGCTAATACAGCTGATAACTATTGCGTAAAGCCAAGGCTAAACATTACTGCTGTAATAGGTGCACATGAATTCACACTGGTGCAGTGAGTCATAGCGAAGAGGCAATTTGTTGATGCTTCAGAAGTCTGATAAAAAAATGGCTCAATTTAAATTCAGTGCAATTTTGTGCCCTCATACCCTCAGCACAATAACACAGCCCGCAGTGTTTGATTGTCTCTTGCTCTGTTTGCCATGAACTGTGTCGCCATGGAGACATAAGCACACATTTACTGACATACTCTATGGATGCCACCCCCTGTAGGCCATAACTCCCAGTTACATACAGAGTGTCTGATTACAGCAGGGCTGAAATGTGCAACACGGGGCATCGAACAGCACCGAGCGCTGTTGGATCACTTGGTCTTATGATTAAAAACCCCACGCTGCACGGCGGTGCAAGACCCCAAGAATTTTAAACTGTTTAAAGCTTTGCTAAAAATGTTTAGTTTAATGGAAATATTAGAACATTTATTTTTGGATGAATTGTTGCGCTTGGATCAAACATTCCTTTGATTTGCTTAGAAAAGGGAAGAAATCATGTTGGCTTCAACGGTGACAATATATCAAAATAACCCAGCTGTCACAGACGGTGTGAACTCATCCATCAACTTTCAAAAACATTTACCAAAGTGATCTCTCTGTTCTACAAATCTGTAAATATCTCCTTGCTTCTGCTGCTGATTTCCAAGTTTTTTTTGTTGTTGTTTTGTTTTTTTGCCAAGAGGGATTCAGACCTTTTCATAGGTTATGCCTCAACTTCCTTAAAAACTTTATAAAGAAAATGCTAAAAGAAAAAAGTGATTGATCTGAAGTGTTTACTGTACTCTCCAGAGCTCCAGCTGGTGCTTTAGACCTTTTCCCTGAAGCGTGCCGTCATGTTTACGTCTTGCTGAGTTGCAGGTATTATCAAGTGATTGATTTTCCAAGAAAATTTGTGCTTTAAAGTGTTGTTTGTGCGTTCTGACTCGCTCTTCAGCAGGATCGGGATCATTACTGAGTAGCCATGAATGTCTTTATTTGTTTGTGTAGCTTCACGTGTGTGCATCACAAGCTGTGCTGTACAATATGAAAATCACAAACAAACTGTACTGCTGCCTTCTCTATTGTCAGTCTCTGAAATGTTTGTTCCTGCTGTCGATTCAAAGTATCAATTTTTCTCTCAGATGGCGATCTTGATTATAGACAGATGCTGACTGAAATATTATCTCCGGAGCTGCAGTTCTTTACTGCTTTGCAGTTCTGTGCCAACACATGAATGACTGTAATTGCACTCCAAGACGTCATAGCGCCATGCTAAAAGAAATGTGAAACATGCATGTCCCTCTACTCAACGTACTTGCTCGTCTTGCATTAGAGGTCAGGTTTCTGATTATGAAGCCCAGTTAATGCACTTTTGTTTTAAAATGTGCTGTGAAACTCATGAAAGAGCTGTTAGTTCAAATGTGCGTCACAGACATCAGTCCCTTTAATGAATACAAACAGAAAACTGTACTTAAAACGTAGTTGTAGACACTGTTTTGGCACCCCTGTGTTTGTGAACTCACGTTTTTCTTTTGTTTTGTTGTAATCACTGGTTCTAGTTTTACTTTGGTAATTTTCACTAATTGTCACCTTCCTGATCAATAGAATCGTCTTTCACATCTGTTTCCTAGTCGTGGTTATGCTCCTGTGTTCAGTCAGTTAATCACCAACTAGCATGTTTCATTCTCCAGTTCTTTGTCAGATTGTCTTGTTTTTAATAGTCAATCATTTCAGCATTTCTTGATTTCCTGGTGTTCCTCTTGGTTTTTTTCCTTGAGTTATTGATTAAACTGTGTGTGACGTTTGGACTGTTCTCGGGTTTTCCCCTTTTTCCTGTGTCTTACTAGTTTGGATTGAAGATTAAGGTTAAGATTAAAAACTTTGAACTTTTTAATCTTGTTAGTTTTTGTTTTCATTGTTCTTCTGTTTTGTTGTGCTTTGTTTTTTAATTACCATATTGCAAAAGTCATATTTTCCATGGACACATCTAAGAAGGTAAAATATTTATTACAGCATAAAAACAAAACAGCGATGAAGACATCCCAAATCCACGAAAGCTTTGAGAAACTGGTTTGATCCTAAATTTGACCAGATTGACAAAGATTAAAAACACTTGCTGCAATTTTTTTTAATTTTAGCTTTATCTTTTGATCATACAATATCATGTGCCTTTTTTCAGTGATCTTTTACGGCCTAGTTTGAGTTTTTAGTTTAGTTTTGGTTTGTTACGTTAACCTTGAATGGGACCATGCTTTACAAAATGGTCATATTGCTTGTATGAAATTTGGAACCGGTAACTGAGACCATGAGCTCATTAGAAAAGTGTTTACTGAGGTCATAAATCAAGACGTAAGCAGATTTTGTGTTCCTGTACAAGTCCATACAACCCGACTTACTCAATACATGAAAAATGAATTATCTTGCAGCTGGTTTAAAACCACGTTTTCTTATCATCACAGCAGATACTTTATTGGTTTCATGTTTCTGTAGTTTATATATAATCATTACAGGTTTGTGCTGCCAGAAGTGATTAGACTGAAGTGATGGTGCATGTCTGTAACTCTCATTTAAACTCATTTTTAAAAATCAGGAATTTTCAGTTTTTACAGAATTTTCCTAAAAAAACATTTAAAAGCTGCAAAAAAACATGTAAACATTGTAAAAGCAGGAAAATGACATCATTCAAACACTTCATTTCAAAAGCTAAAGCTGTTGTAGTGCGTAACAATATTTTGCTTTGTAACTAAATGCCATTGTGGGGTTAATAATCAGCTGGTTTGGGGTCTGTACACACAGCAGCACACTGAATGAAAAACCATGCAAACAAATGTATCCTTCCCTCAAAGGATCTCTTATTGTCAACACAAGCAAAGCTCGTCACTGTTTAGGAATATCAACTGACTGCACAGACACACACTCCTTTAGTGCTTAAAAAAAGAAAAAAGATTGTTTTTGAAAGTCTAGCAGAGAATCTTCTCAGCATGCTTTCCGTCTTTTCATTCTTTCGCTCTCGATTGTTTTCCCAAAAGCCTTCTCGACTCTGTTTAGACACGTTTCCTTTTGTCTCTTTTGTTTCTCCCCTGTATCTTCTTTTACATCCTCCTCTGCATTTAAAGTTGTTTTCTTGTCGGTGTTTTCAAAGTCAGCGTAATTATACAACCTCGGTACGTATGCTTGCTGAAAACCACCGCAGAGCCTTCTTGCAAATAATCCTGTCAAAACAAGGAAGATCAATTTCCCTGTGGTTGTACTGAGACCAGGAACTACTGACTGTGTATTTGTTTACTGTGCCACAGACAGAAAAGGGATGTGTGATGCAAACACACACTTATTTTCCATGTTTGTGGAAAATGCACACAGAGTGAGAACACAGGAATTGATATTCTGACAGGAGAGGGTTCAGAGAGCAGCGGGGAAATGTGTATAAGAATTCTATTATTTTGCAGCCATTAGAGCTGCACTCTTTTTCTTTTCTTTTTTTAAACATCAACCCTGACCTCCGCGGAGTCCTCATCATTAAAACGGCAGCTCTGAATAAATGTTTGTTGTCCCTATTTTAGATCTCAGGACAAGCTGCGTGACTGCATCACCATATCTTGCAGCTGAGGCGCACTCTCCATGTTTACGCATCCTTACACTGCCTGATGTTCATGCATGGTGGATATACTTGGTAACAGGACAATAAACCCAGTGTGTATCTGTAAAATTACAGTGTGTCTCCGCACTCGTTCATTGATTTAAATTTGACACCTTCTGTGTAACTTTATTTCACTATAATCGATATAAATAGAATAAATATACCAGTTATTCTAAGGATATCTCTTACTATAATGATGTGTATGTATATATGCACCCTCTCCTCCTTAACGAGCAGGCCAATCAGAATGAAACCTTGCACAAACATTGCCACACACACAGCAGTTATTCAAATATATATGTTTTTAAAAAGCTTTTAATATAAATCCCAATTCTTTTGATTTTCCTGTATATCATTCAGGTCATCTCCAATTTGCATAAAAGTTTATGGCTCAAAGTTTAATTGACCTCAATTTCAGGTATTTAGCGGTTAGACCCCGACAGCCCAGGGGAGCAAAACTGAATCCCAGCGGTGACAGCGATTAGGACAGGACTCCCCGAAGTCTAGATGCTGGTGGTGGAGATGAAGGTGGAGGCTTGGGAGGAGGTGGGTTGCACAAAGGCGACTGCAAGGAAAAATGACAGGTGCACAGTGAGATTTAAAGCATGCGGACTGAAAGCTACATGGCCAGAAAAAGGCCGGCAGAAAGCTGATCAGACTAGACCCATGATGTCACAATCAGCTGGACAGCGTGGGAAAGTGGAAGCGATGTAAAACTTAGATTAGCCAAAACCTGGAAAGCAGACAGGTGAGTGACAACAGATCTTCATCACTGAACTTACGCATAAATTTCATAATGAAACCTTTGAAGCTATAATGAAAAACCTGTTCACAAAGCTGCCAAAATCAACATTTAAATCCAGTAATATGCTTATTGGGGGTTTTCCCTTTCCTCCAGTTTATGGAGTAGCTTTAGTGTTCAGAGTGCACACTGAAGGAAGTTACTCACGGAAAGTACTTACCACAATCGAGCTGAATTCCCTGTTGCCAGTCCAAGCTTTTCACCTGTTTCTTATTTCTATCATATTTGCATAAATAACACCTCACATCTAGTGTGGCTCCTCCTTAAACGAATAACAAAGAGCTGCCTCTCAGTCTGCAGCTTCCTCACTAGAGCGGCTTATGGTAACTAAAATGTCTCAGCCAGGAAAAAAGTTATATCTGTGGTTATTCCAGAGTCCTGATATGTTTGAATTTCAGTAGAGTTGGACTTGTTTTAGATTTCTTGTATTAACCTTGTACTTTGAATTGTTCCAAGCCCCTCAGTGCTCCTTATGTCATGTTCAGTGTGTGTGGTTCTTGGCTCTCAGTCAAAAATCCAAAACAACTGAAGTGAAACCCTTAAAGGGTTACTGTGCTTTCAAATCACCCATTATCTATTTTGCTGCCTAAAAAAAGCAGCTTAATGCTACTCTCACAAAAGGGAAGTGTCTGGGCACGGCAGGATTACAAAGTAATGACCTTGCGGGCTTGTTGGCTTTGAAATGGTTGCTTTGAAGATTTGGATCAACCACTGACAGACCTGGTCTTCAGAATGCCTTTAGTGCGTCAAGACAATGCTAACACTTCAAAAAGATGGAATTACTCAATCACATTGCAATTGCATGGAGTCAAGTTGGCAATTACCTGCAATTTGTTTGCAATAGATGGTGATTAACTGTTATATAATAGTGAAAATTACCAACCTGTTGCTTTGTGCATGCACAGAAATTTGCATTAACTACTTTAATGTCCAGCCAGAAACCCACAGATTTGACACGCAAATTTAGAAAAATTAGCAATTTAACAGAAAAATGACATGGACAGTCATGACCTTGCTTTTATATTAGAAAATAACCAGTTGGCAACCAGCTGAGTGGAGTCCCCTATTGCAAAGAGATGTTTTAGATGAGTTGTGCTTACTCAGAGTGATTGCAGGCTATCAGCATCACCTTTCTATCCATCCAAAGTTAGAAAAAGTTGATCATTTGGGTTAAATAACAGCCCTTTTTTCCAGGTTAACATTTACTGGAGATTTACTTTATGGTGTATCTACAAGTTCTAATAATTGCAGTGCATTGCGTGAGAAAATTAAGTATTTTTTAACATTCAAATGATGCCATAATTCTAAACCTCACAACAAAACTGAAAATGAGATTAACATGGGGACTTTAAGTTGGTATGAAAAGGGAACTAGTGTGACCTCATTGTCAGAAAAAAAAAACTATTACATTAAAGAAGCATCAACAAAACTCACCTTTAATAGTAACTCTTAATATCTGTGCCCTCAGAAACATAGTTCATTCATAAAAACTAGATTGTCCTGTCATATATAGTACACTATCTATCCACTGCCGTCATCTCACAAATGTTCCAATGCAGGTTTTTTTGTTTTTAAATCATCAGTTTTGATCTTTACTAACAACACCTGAATGATTTCTGTGTCTCTCACTGGCTCAGAAAAGTCGAAAATACTCCTAACATCCTGTAAAGAAGCTGGTTTTAGAGCTAGTGTGACTTTGGATAGTTTGTTTCAATTTTGAATTATGTATAAAAAATATCCTCTTTATTAAATTAATGTTCACATTTCTAGATCACATCAACACATTTTCCCTGTCAACACGGTGCAGCAGAAACATAATGCTGAAAGATTACCACCCGTTGTTATGGTGAACTTCTTATGAAGCTGTAGCCTGTTTTCATGTGTCTGACTGCACGTTTCGTCCTACTGATTATAACGTCTACATTCACGTGCCACACTGGGCGTTTTTCTAATCACCGCTAACACCTCCACGATGGAATGACACGCTCGCTGCTGTGCGTTTCAAAGAGTTTCCCTCGTGACTGACCATATCCATTTGGATTTTACTCCACACGGCTTTTGCCTCCCTCATTTTCTCCATGCTACTGCAGAACCAGAGGAAGTCAGTCTTCGCCTTTGCTGAGGCCCAGACGTAATAAGATTTGAGGGACATCAAAGTGCCTCTCCTTTGAGGAGGAAAAATAGATCGGATGAAAAATAGGCCTGAAATGCAAATGTCCCACTGCGCTGATGAACATGAGTCAGCTTCCTCAGGAGTGCTGCACAAAGACACGAAGACAAGCTTGGACAGTTCAGAAGTTTTGGAAAATGAGTTCATGGATACATTTCAAAGAAAAGCTGTTTGTGTTTAAAACAAGATATGAATCATGTTGTGATGAAAGGCTGCAGTTGGAAAATTGACACTCGGAGGTAATGATGTGAAGCTGTTGAAAAACAAGACAGAGATGAATGCACACAAAAGCAAATACACTAAAGTGAGTCAACAAGGGAGGCACAATGGCATCTCAAGAAGTGTCATTCCTTCTTTTGAGGAGCGTGAATGGAGTTGGCTCGTGCTTTGAATACTGATCACTGACCTCGCTGCAACGTGAAGCAGGATTAGAGGCTGTTTGCGTGCACAAACTTTGAGGTTAGGGCCGACTTTTCCGTCTCATTGACAAGTTAGATCTAAGCTCTGTCTCCGTGCTATTTAATTACCTGACACCGTAATAAGAGCGCGGTAGTGTAGCAAGCATATGAAAAACAAGAGTTTTCAAGATAACACAGTTTCATATCAGCCTGCGTTTCCTGTCTCTGTGCTTTATCTGCTGCCTTCCTCTTTCTCTGCAATTGGCAAGCTTGTTGTGTTTGTTTGCCTTTAACTATTTATTGACAATGCAACCAAGTGGAAGCTCGATTCGGCATTGATCCCCTCCCTACAGCTACAGATACTGTCAGGGGTTGGTTGAGTCATAGTTTCCTGTAAACATTAGGGCCCTGCGAATTTAAACAAATGTGTGGATTTGTGTATGCACAGCGATGTCACGTGTGTAGAATTCTTCTTTTTTATGAAAGCTTGAGTGTTGCAGGAGATGTGCGCAAGTTTCATTTCAACTTGTAAAGAAGAAGTGCAAGTCTATAATTATGAATTGATTTGTTGACTTGGCGAACTGAAAATAACTTTCCACTGATGTGGACAATGAAGGTATTCTTTTCTTTTCTAGTCTAGTCTAGTCTGCACACACAACCATTGCACACATTTGTGGTATTGGTTTTTGTTTTAGTCAGTTATCCTTGTTACAAAATGCCACTCTCATCTGTCTCTGGGCTTTTGGACATGATGTAGCTTGTTGCAGCGTTAGTCTTTCTCAAAAACCCAAGCATCAGATACCATCACTGTCAAACAATTCCTGGACTCCACAGTAAAAAATACCCAACTTTACAGCAGAGAGATTTCAGTTTCAGTATTCAGATGAGTTTTTATGGACCAATTTGTAACGTTTCTGCATCAGTACTTGGTGAAATTGGCTCTGTTTGTTCAAAGGCAGCACAGAAATTAGGTGCCAAATAAGGATTCACCACATACTGGAGTATTATGCAGTGAGCCTGTTTAATTATTCTCAGTTCTCATCTTCTGGCAACCAGCGTTCATCATCATAATTTTTTGGTGCTGTCATTAGATTTGTGTAAATAGTATCATGCAAACCACTTGCAAAAAAACTGCGTTTTTTACAAATTTTCTACTAAATTTAACCAGATCTCAGTTTGTATTAAAGTTACATTATCATCTTATTTCTGCTGCTGTTTGCTTTATTGCTCTCACTTAATATGTTTCGCCTGTGCACACATTTACATTTCAGTAATGCAAATAACAGTGTGGAAGTTTGCGTCCCTGTGTGTGGGTAATGGGACATTTTTCCCATAGTGATTTGGATGACGCTTGATTGTTTTTGCTTTTTATTACAAATGGAGCATTTAGAGGAGCATTACGAGAGCATTTGGGCCGTAAGTGCTGCTGGAAATGGACAGTTTAAATGCAGCCTTATGCTTTTTTTATTCATATATTTCGATTTACGCTCCATTAGGAATTGTCACATAAATTAATATGAAAGTATAGTAGAGAAAAAGACATAAGATGAATGTTTAGAGAGCATCATAGAGAGCGAGGAAATAATGCCTGGAGGCTCCAGGTGGATATAGAGAAATGATCAGGGTTAAATCATCTGGCATCCTTGGCCTACTGGGAGTCTGGACTTCTTTTCTTTTCTCTGGAAGATCATCCTTTTGTGAAGAAATGCTGGTAGGAATTTTTTGTAATGAAAGTCTCGAGGGGCTAGTAAAAGCAATGGTAATAACAAACAGTAATACAGCACAGCTAAATGAATTTCCCTTTTGCTTATTTCATCGCCACACAGCAAGGATAACTGCAGGGATGACAATGAAGTTAACAAATGAAACAAGTGAGTTTTGTCAAAGGCGGGGAAAAACATTACAGTTTGTCATGTTCACTTAAATACAAAAGAAGTATCCTAGAATCTTCAATCACTGCTTTTACTAAGGAGTGTGATGTAGTAATATTCATGCAGATGGCTTTAATATGTATAAATGTTATTGCTTTAGTTTTGCTGATTTGTTTTTTTCAGCTCCAGGGTCCTTAGATCCCTGCTTCTTTGTGGGGATTTCGTTTCTTTCCTTTTGGGATGTAAGCCCTCTTAATCTGGTTTTTCGTAGCTTTAATTGTTGGTTTACCTCATTTGTTTATGAAGGGAAGTCCCCAGTTTGTGGCTTGCACATACTCCTTCCACTTTTTTTGCATTATTTTTTTCTTTACAGCGAGAACATTGGTTTATTTTCTGTTTTCTGGAGGTTTTGGTGCAGCACCTGCTTTGCATCTGACTTGAGGCAGGAATGGCAAGCAACCAAAAAAAGTGTTTTTGGGGAATACACAAGTTTGGCTGACCGCTCTTTAGGCCTGAGTGACTGAAGCATTATCAGTGAGATATGTTGAGGCTGTTTTTCCTGGTTGTGGCTCTTGCACAGTGAAAGCATTGCAGTTAACATCATCACCTCACAGCAAGAATGCTCTGGCCTCAGATCTGTTGCTTCCATAGGTGTGAATGTGAATGGTTGTCAGTCCGGTGATTAACTGCATGTGGTGCAAAACACATATCAGCAGTTGATTCTGCACACGCCTCAGGTAGTTTTCTTCCCACAGCGATAGGAGTTGGTAATCTTGCTGCAGAGTTAAAGACGTAAAGCCTGTCAGCTCGCCTGCTCCCTCTTATCCCATTACTCCCTGCAGTATTTGAAACTGAGATGCACATTGGATGAAAAACGTCAGCATTAACCTGCTTTTCTGCCACTGTTCCACAGTGAGTCTGTGGTCTTTTGCCGAGCAGAGACATGGTTGCAAATGTGACAAAGTTAAAAGTATCTTTACATGTATGTAGCATGTGTTGAATTAAAGTGCATTTAGTCAATTATTCTGCATTTTTACCTTAACTAATAAATTAATCGTAGTGCTTAGGAGCACCACACAACAAAAATCGAATTCTTCAGTTGACTCTGTTTTAACATAAGTGTGAGAAGCCATCATCTTTCCCCCACTTTGAATTCCCAACTCAAAATAATATGTGCTGATTTCAGCTTCTATTTAACCTCCGTCATTTTGCCCTTTACATAATTGATACTTTTAACCTCAGTAGTTTGTGTGATTTTGCCAGACAGATTAAAGACAAATTAAAATTTCAGACAACCTTCTGTCCCATATTATTGCTTGCAAAACACTCTTTACACCACATTTAGTCTGTTGGGATCTGGTCACCCTGAAGCCAAAATTATGCTCGCTTGCAGATGTGGACAAGGACAGCTGCAAACATCACAGTTGAGTAGTTATTCCTATTATCCTTTTTTTTCTAGTCCACTTGGATTCCGCCTCAAGGACAAATGCATAGTTGCTGCGTCATAGTACACATTGCAAAAACTGAAGGCCATCCATTTGCATTTGCTCTTTGATTATGAAATGTCAGGAATTCGCTGCATCCATAGTGTCACAGCTTCATTAATTTAACAAAATAGTAAATAAAACACAACCTGTGTTCCTTACTGTGTAACAATAATGAAACAAAGACATGTTATTTGTGACTAATTACAGCCAGCAACCTCCTGCAACCACTCTCCAATCAGCAAATACACATTTTTCCCTAGCGACCGGTGGATACCAGAGGAACACTCACTGATTTCCAAGCATATGTTTAACAATAAATTTCACAACAACTATCAGCAGCATGCAGCAACCAATCAGGGTGTACTAATTTTTCCCTTGGTCAGTGGTTGCCAGGGGTCCCCAATTGGTCTGTAGGCCTGTGTGACTCGAGCCTTAGAAATGAACATTTGAAGTAGATCACACACAAATTATACTAGATGAAAAAAGTTGCTTTTATAATCATCTTATTTATAAATGTATTTATTTTTATTTGCTTTAATCATTTATTTATGAATAAAAGTATAAGTAACCATGGTTGCTTGATCTCACATATTCTTAAAAAATTAAGACGAATGTCTGAGAATGTATTGAAATAATAAAGGACCCTCTTCAATTGTTTCCCCAACACAAGAAGTGAAACATTTTAAAACCCAGCAGTTGATTGTATTGTACTGGCACATAACCTTGAGCACAGCAGGGCCTGTATTAAGCAAAGAACAATATGTTAACTTCAGTCAACAGAGATTGCTATCTTTACGGGCTTGATTAGGTACTTGTGCAATTAAGGCAGAGTACAAGCTGCATGGAGCGATCCATTATTCAGAGCAGAGCATCTCTAGTATCGGGCTCTGACAGCCATTTGTTAGATTAACTCTCACTCCCGTGCACCGGACAATTCATGTTGAAAAATGTATACTTTAATTGGAAAGTGTTGCTCCTTTACCTAAACACACTAAGCTTGTTTAAAGAGTTTGACAGAATGGTGGATGCTGCTGGGGTTCTGTAGTCATATTCAAAAAGGATTTGACTGCTCATTTGCAGTTGCAGAGGATCACCTTGCAAATCACAGGTGCAGCTTTCCATTAAAGTGGGGTTTTGTTGTTATACCAACAAAGGAACACACAATCAGCGATAGGGTCAAAAATACAAGTGCAAAAGGCAAGAAGGAAATGAGGTTAAATCGAGGGCATGGGCATGACTAATGCTCACTCTAAACCACTTGTTTTTATTCCTTTGTCCTCTCAAGTGTGAAATATTGTGGTCTGAATAAGGGATTCAAGATGCAGCTACCTTTCGTTCATTTGATTTCAGTGGTCTAGCCGGCATAAATATATTTATTGTATTTTCAGATGAGTTCCTCATGTGGAAATTGCATTTTATGCATCGACTTTCTGGTGCTCAAAAACAAAGATTACCAAAGAGAAGCACTCCCAGTTAGATTGCTTAATAATTGAAAAATCATTTATACAGCTGGTTCTGACATTTGGCATCAGAGTCATATTTACATTGTTCTTCTCATTTTGACTGATAAGCATTTTTTTTTTTATAACAAGCTTTTTAAATCCTACACATTGTACCAATAACAATATGTAAAAATTAATTTATGAGCAGGGCGGGCAATCAGTGCTTCCATAGGATTAACACTGGAAGAAAATGGGGATTTAATTCAGTCTGTGACCTACGCAGACAGTTTTTATTGCTTTTTTAAATCTCCAAAATCTCTTCAGCGTTGTAGCGTCAAGTGCAGAGAGACAATAAAATACTGGGTTTAGTGTTAAAGCTCTAAATGCCATTTTTGCCCTTACTGTATGGAAATACGCCAAGGCTGCTTTGGCAACATTTAGATATGGGCTTGAACTGAAAAAGTTGAAGGCTGTCGCTCGTGTGCTCTGTCATTTTGGCATAATTTTACTTATTATATGTACAGCCAGGTGAGATCATTAACAGCTCAAGCAGTAAAGCAAATCTTTATTTAAATAACACATTTCATTGCATGGGGAATACAGTGTGTTTCACAGAAAGCCAACGATCATTAGAAGAATATGCATATGCATGGGCACAGGTTTCACTCGCACACTGGTGGGAAAGAGGACATATTAAGTGTGCAGCCTGGCGGTTTCCAATTAGAATTTTTTTAGTGTCAGAAAATGAATTTCCTCCGTGGATTGTGGTGAATTTTTAAGCATCAACATGTGTCCTTTCTGCATCAAATAAAGCTGGACTTTATTTCTGTAAAGGAAACATAAAAACCTTTTCTTTTCTAAATAAAAGGTTCTGTTTTGTTTGGTTTTTAATTTTACTGAGAGGGAGGAAAGCGTAGGGGGAAAACATATAATTTTCCACATATGTGTATGCTGTATAGATTGCTAAATGCAAAATCACAGTGACAAATTGCACAAAGCCCAAGTGAAGCACTGCAAGTTATTTGTCTTTTTAACCGCAATAAGTGTCTCAAATACAATCCTGAGCTTTCCATCAATTTCTAGAAAGAAAAAAAGACTCTTTGCAGACATATTTGACTGTGCCATTTGGCATTTTTTTGGTTTCGTGGCTTCGGTAATGTTGATAAATGGTGAATCCAAATCCAAGTCTCGAATTTCCCAGATGCTCTCTATGCATTTCTCCACAGTCTGTGGTGGGAATAGATTCATATAGAAAGGCTATTATCCATCCAGCTGTCCATCTTCACCCTCATTCACGTATTCATCCATCCATTCTCCAGACCAGATGTCCTCATGGCATCTTCCCCCAGCTCCTTTACAGCCAAATCTCTGCATAGTGCATGTAATGCGCTCCTAGTGGATTCTGTAGTGGTTTTATGCCAGTGCAGGAAGAAGGGCTGACATTTGAAAAGCATGTCGCCAAAGGTTAAGTTTAGGTAGTGCAGTGTGTAATTAAAGTGCTTGATTGGACACTTGGAGAATTTAATATTCATCCTTGAAATTGATCTTGTTGTAAAGTAGTTGCTCATGAATAAACCCAGCACTGCATTTGTGTGTCAGTAGGTGGTTGTACTACTGGATGGATTGGCAAAAACTAAAACTGCTCTAAAGTTCACAGTTGATGCATTTCTCCACCATGCTGATCCCCCAGCTTCATTTCCACCAGCAGGTTGATTTTTGATCCAGAGTGAACGTGTCCTGCATCAACTGGCTGGAGCGTCATGCAATTTGGCACACGGTTGCTGTCCCTCAGTAATTGGCGTCCTTCGGCGTTATCACAGCAGCAGCTGAAACTGATGACATCTGAACTAAAAACTCCAGATGCAAGCCTGTAAATCACGCGCCTATTCAACACCCTCTTTAAAGCAGAACAGAGAGGAATACATCATCATTATTATTAACTAGTGTCTTTCTGTGAGCAGCCGGTGGTTATTTGGTTGTTGGCGCTTTATTTTACAGAACAGGCTCTTCCTGAAAATAGAAGAGGAAATGAAACAAAGCAGCAAATGACACTAGCGCGACGCCAAACAAGAAGTCTCATATTAGGGTTCACATTTTAAAGCCCTGTGTGGGAATGCAGACACACAAAAATCGTTCATGTGTGTGCTGCAGTGGCATTTGAACTTGAAATAAACCTTTATTCTTTACACATTTCCACTTCTGCAAACCCATGAAATGTAAATGCCACACATTCTGGGTGTTCAGTGTCAACAGAGTGTGTCACTCTCGGAGCTGACGACTGCCTGCATATTTGCGAGCAAGATTAGCTGGACAGAAATATCCGTATGGCTTTCAGGGGCTGTACATTCACCAAACACAGGATGTCTCTCAAGACTGGAGAGAGGAAGGAGAAAGCTTTTGAATCCCTGAAGCTTCACTTCATAAGATCTTCCGGCGCCATGCTCTTTTTAAGAAAAAAAAAGTTGGACTTTATTCTAAAAAAGATGTGATGGTATTATTTATATATATTTTTTGAAAAAAGAAAGCTTTTGCACTTTACCATTTGATGATAGAATCCTTGATGCCTTCGGGATCTCAGCGGGACGGCTTATTTGAAGCAATTGTGTTAATTTTGCTGCAAGAAAGAAGATTATGTTTTTCCAGCTGTTATTTTGATCAAAATAAGTGGTGTCTATTATCTCTCAAGTTTAATATTATATTTGATGATAACAAAGAATATTATCCGCTCTGTATCCACAGTTGTTGTTAGCTATTAAATAAGTGGAATGATGCACAAGAAAGCGAGAATGAGATTGTAGTGAGAAGAAAACACGTTTTATTAAATATGATGCGTAATCTAGGGGTGACAAACATACGGCTCGCAGACCAGAAATGGCACGGCAAGGGGTGCAGTCTTGCTGGTTGCCTTTCTAACATCCAGTGAGTTAAAAATAAGGAATATATAAGATGCACCATATATTAGAGCCAAATGTTAAAAAAACAACAGCATTTAGAGCGGTCTGAAGCCTGCTCTTTGTCTGATGTAGGTTTCTATCTGCGCCGCAGTGCTGCGTCTCCTTTGTTATATTTTTCACTTCCAGCGGGGCAAAGGCCTGAACTGCATGCAGGTCGCTTCAGCATCCCGACTCCTCTGCTATGAAGCCAGGCTGCTCTAATAGCCACAGTAAGCTGTTTAGCATCATCATCATCCTACTGAAATATATAAGCTTCCGTGAACAGGACATCATCTGGATGGAAGCATGTGTTCTTCTAAAACCTTTAATACCTTTATAGCACTGATGGTCCCTTTCCATATGTGAAAGCTGATAATTCCATAGGCACTAACGCATCCCCATACCATCAGAGACAGCAGGTTTCTGAACTTAACTCTGATTAGCCAGACAGTCGCCCTCCTTAAATTCAATTTAATTCAATTTTACTTATATAGCGTCAAATCACAACAGTCGCCTACAATAATACAACAGAGAAAAACCCAACAACCCCCTATGAGCAAGCACTTTGGCGACAGTGGGAAGGAAAAACTCCCCTTTAACAGGAAGAAACCTCCTGCAGAACCAGGCTCAGGGAGGGGCGGCCTTCTGCTGTGATTGGTTGGGGTGAGAGAAGGAAGACTGGACAAAAGACATGCTGTGGAAGAGAGACAGAGATTAATAACAAGTATGACTGAATGCAGAGAGGTCAAAATGAGCTTTGATCCAGAGAAGACGGCGGCGTTTTAGAATTATGTTGACATATGGCTTCTTCTTTGCATGATGGAGCTTTAACCTGAATTTGTTAATGGCACGGTGAACTTTCACACACAATGACTTCTGAAGTGTTCCTGAGCCCATACTGTGATTTCCATGACAGAATGATGCCTGTCTTTAATGCAGTGCCGCCTGAGGACCTAAACATCACATGCATCCAGTATTGATTTTCAGCTTTGTCCCTTGTGTACAGAGATTTCTCCAGATTCTTGGAATCATTTCATGGTGTTACGTACTGTAGATGATGAGACATTCAAAGTCTTTGCAATTTTACATTAAAGAAAATTATTCTGAGATTGTTGTAATGCGCATTTTTGCATATTGATGAACTAATTCCTAGCTTTACTCATGAAAAACTTCGCCTACTTAAGATGCACATTTTATGCTCACCTAAATAGTTGCAAAATGTTTCTCCAGCATTTTTTAGGACCATTTTTCGAGACCCTTTTTGCCCCTGTCCCTAATTTCCACATTTTTTGCTGGTGCTATCAAATTAAAAACAAGACAATATTTTCTTAGAATTGTAGATTATTTTATTTTATTTAGAAAAAGATTTTATTGGAGTAGGTTTGGACATATATGTTTAAAAGATATGATAATTGATTAGGCTAACAGATGAATCAATAAAATCGAGTGCTTTATTGAATAAAAATATTTCACTATCCACCTTTCTTTAAAAATCAACTGTAAAGGGATATTAATCAAACAAGACAATAAACTCGGAAGGATTATTAATTATTTTGGTGATTATTTCTAATCACTTCATGTGTAAAATGTCTGAAAAGCATGGGCATACATACCATATAGTCAGTTTACGTTTGATTTTTTCTAAAGAATTATTCAATAAATTGCTCAATTTTATTGATTCTTCAATAGACCTAATCAATTATATTAAAAAAATGCACGTCCAAACCGATTCCAATCAAAATATAGCTATTTGTGGAATCCTATTAATAAAATGTATCTGTATATATCTATATTAGTTATTTTATTATTAATATATATTATTATATTTCCCCGGCTCTTACATTGTTTCCTATTACGTCCATTCATGACATCTGAATGTTCATTGAGGTGAATGACTCCCAGATTCTCAGGGGGAGGGAGGGAAGGATGAGGAGGAAACGGGGATGGAGGGGGCCTCCGAGGGGGTGATGATGAAGTCAATAAATAAGGGCAAGTGAGGCGAGTCAAAGAAGAGGATTGCGCCGCATTTCACGCGACACGAACGTCCCGACATGTGTCCGTGTGTACAGTGCGTGCTTTACAGTGGAATTCCTGTAGAGAGCAGTAGATAGTTTTAATAAGTGCTTACACCGCCGAGCGCTGCCCTTACTGTACCGGGCATAAGCGGAGGGAGGAGCGAGCGTGTAGTATTTCTTTTTCGCTTCTTTCCCCCGATGTCGTTGCAGCCCATCCAAACGCTACTGGAAGGCAGCAAAAAGAGGAAACAAACGGCTTCAATCCGCGCTGAAGCTTTGCAGGAAGGAGCACTGGGGGTTGTTGTCCGAGCGGGGAGATAATTTGACGGTACGAGGAGCAGCAGCTTGGCCGAGGAATGCGCTCGGAGTGAGGGGACGGGGGAGCCATCCAGCGCTTCTCTACTGCTACACTTGTGCATGAACCCGGGGACTTTCTCACGCTTTATTTCCGCCCCGTATCCCAGCGGGAAGTTGTGTCCAAACCGCGTGGGGAGTAACTGAAGGTGAAGGTGAGTGTCGCGATCATGCCGAAACACGACGTTCACAGCGTGGTGGGCAGGCAGTTGTTTGGCGGCGCTAGCCTCAGTAGCCCGGGCTGGTTTGACAGATCGGATCAGCAGCGAAGGGTAACGCACGGAGTGGAGTCCAGCAGGGGCTGGGTAATCCTGCTCGTCACTCCGGCACCACCGTATCACTCCGGCTAGCAGTTGTCAGCATACCCAAAGTGATCGTCAGGGTACTGACAGCCTTTTTTTTTTTGTTTGCTTTTGTTGCGGTTAATTGTGGTGTGTGCAGCTTGGCATTTACGCCTGCTGCACACTGACGCGCACGGTCAAATCACGCATGCACACGTGCACACACGCATAGGGGCTGATAGCCTAACTGATAAAGATCAGTAGCTATGACAGGCTACACCTACAGTCCTAAAGGGAACCTCAAGCGGCGGTTACCTGACCCTAATTTGGTTTCCAACTTTTTCTTCCCTCGGATGTTGCAGAAGTTGCAGTGCTGTCTGTAATCTAGTATCAGTAAGAGCACTGCAGATCAATACTTATTATTACTATGACTTACGGCTCTAATAAATTAACTTTTATGTCAGGGGCGTTTCCAGGATTTTCTTTTTCTTTTTTTACAGTGGGGTGGTGAAGGGGAGGTCCACAGGAAGTCAGAATATTTGATCAGAAAGAGGGGAAAAAACTTTATTGTATTTTCAGGCTCCTGTGCAGCCCTGTGCACTAATGCAAGCAATATTAAATGAAAAGTAGTGTTGCACAAGAGTTTAAGCATCATTTTGTAGAGGGTGGGATTTAGACTCTTGAAGTAAAAGCTATGGCCATAATTTAGTAATAGTACTAAAGCTTATCATCAACACAAGTGTCTACAGTGAAAATAGTTATTATACAGATTGCACTTATTGAGTTATTAATGTGATTCACTGCAATCGTGCTGAGGCATATGATTCCACTTTCAATTCTGCTTTATCAATATCAATCTGCAAAAATAGCAACTGACTGTGCAAAGCTATAATGTATATGGTGGTTGAGCAAATCTACTGACTATATGCAACCGCTGGTTTTATCCATGCTCTCATTCATTGGTGGGAGGCCAGTAATGTGTCACTGATGGGGGGGTTGTGTCACTCTGTTTCCCTCTCATGGACACCACAGCCCTGCTCAGGTGATGCAGAAGTAAGATTTTAAAGCACTGGAAATGATCTTGCATTGCAAACAGTCCTATAGATCAAAACGAGTATGCACTTTTAAGTTTGCAAGATCCTATGTTTGCATGTATTTTGTGCATTTGTGTAAATATAGCTGGTTACATGATAGTCCCTGTAATCCTTACAGGCTAGCATTTAGGACCTTTTCTCTTCCTGCTTCTGTCTATGCACAAGTACACCAGTACAGCTCTGGTGATCGCTGTCGGATCTGATCACTTTATATTGCACATATCAGAGCATTGTTCCAGTTGATCAGCACATTAAAGCAATTGCAGCTGTTAAATGCGCTGTTATGCTGTGCATCCACTAATACAGTTTGTTTTAGATAAACAGCTGCAGAATAGAGTACAGTTCAATACAGCAGGGTGGTTAAAGCCAGCTTTGGCATGAATGCCAAACCAAATGCAAAGTGTTGCCAACTGAACTGCTTAATGATGCCAAGAAAAACCTTAATAATGCTTGTTAATATGCAGCAGCTTTGACTGACAGACGACAAGCAACACTGACACCTTCATCATCCCCACGAGGCATGTGAGAATCCCTGCTGAAAACAACCACTGTGCACAATTGCAGATCGTTAGTAAATGCAACTGGGATTGTTCCCTGTGCGCACTCGCAGCTGTTTGCGTGCAAAAGCAGTCATCACCACATTACAGCACTATAATAATGAAATCACTTAATGTAACCACTCTGCTTAACGCCTTTCCTGGGTCTGGATTCTTAGCGGCTTGTGCTGTGCTGATAGAAGGTGACAGTCTAAAAGCTGTAGGCTCTTGCAGTCGAATCCATCAAGCTTGCAACAGAAACACTTTCTCTGGCTCAGTGAAGCATTTATCAGTTAGCAGGCTATAAGGTTTTAAACATGCTAACCAGCTGCAAATCTTAACATGGAGAGGTTTTACATTTGGAAGCGCTTCAGAGATAGAGAGCAATTTGCACATCAAAAGGACCTGAAACCTAAAAGTGTATTAGTCATATTTTTGGACGAGGCTCTAAATGACCGTACAGTCTTGGGGTTTAATACAAAAGCAGTCTAAAAGTGTTACTTTATGTCAGATGAGGTGATATGACCCCAGATGGCTGCGATTCATTAATCATTAGCTATCAGTTTAAATCTCAGGGTTCTGTCCCTGGGTTGATTATTAGCCTTGGACAAATCCACCATTCGAGTGCAGCTGTGTTCTTTAGAGGTCCGTTTAGAGGCTGTGACTGTAAATGGACTGAAAATGAGGTGTGAGACAAATTTAAGTGATGTTTTTTTACACTCAAACTTTTATTAGTGTAAATGTATTTATTTTTTCTATGCAAAGAAGAAAAGCAAATAAGAAATCCTGGCTCTGCTTGTTGACTGAGTGTGTGATGTAACAGGGTTGCCTGAAAGATCACAAGGATGGTGGATCTGATCTTCTCTTCTCTTCTCTGGGGCTCCTTAAGGGGGCCAAGGGTGACCTTCAGTTTCTCCTGGCAGCAAGCACCCCAGCGGGCCTCTCTTTTTCAGACGCTCTTTCTTTTCGTCTTTCTTCCTGGCCTCCTTGCTCTTTTTCCTTTTCCTTATTCCTCCCCCCCATCATCTACTCCCATCCCCTCCCTTTTCCCCATGGTGGGGCAGCAGAGCTGAATGCTAAGAAACGTAGAGAGTTCACTTATATAACCTCGACTGTGCAGCTGATGTCCTGGTCTGTATCTGCTGTATAATGATGTCAGAGCTGTCTAGAGAGGCAGAGGGCATGCTGGGTAGGCCAATATGTCAAGAGCTATTCCTGAACCTAGTATGGTGAATGGGTTCAGTCCAAGTTTTCCTTCCTTTTTAACCTCCTAGAGTCCATTTGGACCTAAATTCCAGGTACTGAATATAGAATTGACAGTCTTTGTAAAGGGTCATAGATTTTATTGGATCATGGATTTTATTAGCACAGGTTGTCACAGTACTCATGCACTCTTTTCCCCATAAATGTACATTCTTGATTACCATAGGACATGTCAGTTATTCACTGGTCTTCACTGTCTCTTTGACTTTAGTTGCCCAACATCTGTGAGTTGACCCACAGAGTTTTTGCCTTCCACTAATTAAACCATGAATCTAAATCGTGAATGGATTTCATAGATGTTTTGAGCTTTATTCTGATGGGTTTTATCAGTAAAAACATCCTGTACAAGTGCTCATGATGTTTGATTCAGTTTGTATTTATTCAAGCGAAGAAATTGGCCTCTTTATGCACAAAGAGAGTGCTCAGATGACTAACCAAACATCCAGCATCTTTGACTGAGTGTGCCTATACATGATTATGCATACTAATTAATGAGTCCAAGCATGCAAGCAAACAAGAAATGATGTTAACCTGCATATTTAGATGGACTTTAGGGCTATTGGAGAGTTTGCCGGCCCTGTATAATGCTTGCAAATGTACAGGTTTGACGGTAGCTTGGAATGACATACAGAAAACTAGGGATTGCTCTTTCTTTGTGACAGTGCTGCAAAAATTCTATTATGGCACCAAAATACAGACTTCTACTTATTTCTGTCACTTATAATGAATTAGATTAATTAGATACCTAAACAAAACCTGTGCATTTACAATAAATGCTGTGAACCTGTTACCCTTTTACGAGCACTATCTCCCATTTATTTCTGTATAAAGGCAGTCTCTGCACCCCAAAAAGTAGCGTCATTGTTAAAACCTTTGTTTTTTAGGGCTTGATTTGCTAAAGCTGAATGGACATATTTATTTATCAGATTGTTAGAAATACAGTAAATTCACTTATTTACTGAACACACCCAGACTCGCTGCCTTTAATATAAGCGAACCAATTGTTCTTACATTCGTAGTCACTCCCAAAGGCTGTTGGCTCCTAAGCCCTCAAATGAGTGTAGATTTGGTCTCATTTTGTTTAGGGACACAGAAACCACAGTTTCCCTCCCTTTTACTGACTCAACATGTGACACAATTTTGATACACAGAACTATCAGTGTAGGATTGGTGTCCTCCTCAGTTACACTGTGTGCACATCTAGCTCACAGCCCAACACATTAGTGAGAAATGGCAACGCTAATACTAATATTAGTGATAGGTGAAAGTTATGCACCAAATACAAAAATGCATATGATGTTAGTATCAAATATGAAATTGCCAGAACAGTGGTAACATCCTTACTATTAATTACACGCATGTCCTTATAGTTTGGTAATTTCATTAGACTTAAACCCCCAAATAACAAAATGTGTTGAAAAATTGAATAATCCACTGTGAAGAAGAGTAACGCACAGAGTTTGTGTTCCAGAAATCAGTAAAGACCTGGATATTTTAATTACTGAATAATTGATTATTTTTAAATTGCTTGAATAACGCCAGACAAACCAGTTTAGCTCAGTTTACCAGTTTCTAAGCCCCAATATCTTCGTGTCATGTGGTTAAGTTCTTGCTGTACAACGCAGAAAAGTGCAAATATATTAGTTTTGACATTTTTGTCCTGATGTTTATCAAAAATGTATTCATATTATTTATTTCAATTACCAGACTGTTGGTTCGGCTGCAGTTTAATAGCAGGCCATCCTGCTGTAATGTTTTGGGCACACAGTAATGGTTCTAATGGAAAGTGGCAATTCAGACCTCATTAGCAGAGAAGAATGAGTCTAACCCTCCAGTGTGATGTCGTAGCTGGTTTGCGTGTTGCATTCAGAGGCCCGTGACGCTCCACCGCTGATAAGCATGCTGTGTTGGTGAGCAGGACAAGAGATTATCACTCTGCTCTGCACCAGTCTTCACACAAACCTCTGGGGGTCCTGCTGTCTTTTAGATACTGCAGCATCTCATCCCTCTAGCACACAAACACACTAGTAGATGTATTACATCAGATGTCAGCCAGCAGCGGGTACCGAGTTTGTGGTTTTCTTTTTTTTTTCGCCTTTTTCATAGTGTAGTATGTTTGGGCCCCTCCTTTTTGTCTTCTCTTTGTAGGTTAGGTTTCGTTTTAATGCGTAGTTGGGGTTTTTTTTTTCAGTTGTTTCTGTTAAGCAGTGGTTTCAATGCAGATGGTTACCAGAGGCTCCCCTGCTTTATCTTTTGTATTTCTCATTCCCATTGAACCGTCGCTGCTCTCTGCTGCCGCTCCTCTTTGCCAGCTTTTGCTTCACCACCTTCCAAATCACCGGGGAAAATAATAACTTGTAAAATGGCCTTTATTGGCCAGAAAGAGCTGCAAGAGTGTTTTACACAGCCGCCCTTCTTTCTTATTAACGCCAGTCAGCTTGGCTCTGCCGGGGTACGACTGGGGCCACTCACAACTAGCTTTTCATCAACGGGAATACTTGGCACCAAGGGCTGTGAGGTTTATTTCTGCCAGGGTGAAGCGTAGCACTTTACGAGGTGGAGTCCATCCGACGTTTGCTGGCACTGCTTCCTCTCTCTCTTGTCTCTCTGTGAGAGCCACCTAAGTTTATGCAGATTTGTTGACATGTTGAACAAGCAGTTCCCGTGACGCTAAAGTGGCTACTTACAAAAAAAAAGTTATAAAGATTCAGAGCTTAATCCAGACAGATTCCCTACATGGGCATCCAGGATTAAATGGGCAATAATGCTTTCATTATCTTCGCCCCTGGGGCAGAAGCTAATCGGCTCATAATCAGAGGTCCTTTGAGAACTCCTTGTGTGATTATAAGTTTGTATGTGAGTACAACAGCGGAGGACGCTGAAAATAAAAGTAATCAAAGATAACTGTAAGTTTACTCTAATAATACTCTTGATTAAACTTTTTCCTGCACAGAAATATTTGTGGTAGCTACTAAAGAGCTTTTAGCCAGAGCTTCAAGAACATCATCAGCACTGTAATTATGATCTGCTTTGATTAAGTAACACAGATTTGTTGCTTTTAGTGTGAGAGGAGCAGCTGGTACCTCAGACCTCAGGCACACAAGCCTGGAGACCAGTTGGCAAACCCCCTGGCAACCTCTGGTCGCTGGGATAAAAATGTGTACTCCGTAGCTGGTTGGTTGGTGAGTGGTTGCAGGCAACCAAAGCAGTTGCACAGAGGTTTTCTGTGCAGAGCATGCCTTTCGGTGACAAATTTTACCAAGCGACAGCATGCAAACTTCATCAAGCTGTGACCTGTTACCAGTGTGCTGTGCATCAGTCTCTTACATGTGTAGGAAAAAACCCCAACTGCTCATTTTAACCCCTGCTGATAGCTGTTTTAAATGCTGTCTTAGATTATTTCTAATGTCCTGGATGTATCCCTGTACTAAGGATGTGCCAGTTGTCAGTTTCTTTATAAATACTAATTTTCAAAATGTCGATTTACTGATAGGCAGCATCAAAACTGATGTTTTTTGTTTTTTAAATGTAAATATTTATTTTTACTTTGGTTTCTGTTTTTGCCAGTGAACCAGAGAAAGCTTCCTTAGGAAAAAAAAAAGTCCTTTGGCTCTTCGTCACACTATTTTTGCATGATTTGCTAGTGCATAATTGATATGACACAACAAATTAGTCACAGGCATCAGTCAATGTATTTATTTACCATCAGGCAAACAGCAGCCGCACCATCGTGACCAATATCAATATTAGACCAGTGTATCGGTTAATCCCTAAACTGTGCATATGACACGTGTAAAATATCAGAAAATAGTTCAAAATGCCTGTCAAAAATGAAACATTGCACCTTTGAAAAAGCTGTTGTGTAAAAAGAATGAAGATCACAATCACAGCTAAATACCTCGCAGCATATGGGAGCAGAGCGCAGCTGACAGGGCTACAAAGCAGTGGAGCCAAACGAACAAAATCTGCTGGAGTAATGAATAACTCTGAGCAAAGAGATGCTTATAACAAAAATCCACAATTACAATTTTGGCTCAGACCCAAGCCTTGATATGGATACTCTGTCCTGCCAGCATTTACTGTACATCACTCAGCATTTCATTAGCGCAGAAAAGAAAAAGCCATGAGTACAGGACAGTTTGACCTCCTTTATCCTATCAGTGTGTGTTTAACGTGTTTGCCTTGCTGCTGCTGCGCTGTATTGTTGAATAGAACTTAACCAGGATTACTTCTTTTGGGAAACCAGGATTTAATTTCTCTATGAAGCCAGTGCAGCTCGAATTCCGCTAAAACCCCCGGATTTAGGAGCTGAATGAATGGTCGGCCGTAGAAGCAGGAGTTTTATTGCTCCCTCTTTTTCCTAATCTGTCACGCTTGAGGAAATTTAGATGGACTCGTTCCAACACCTGATGGTTTGGCAAGATCTGAAACGCCACCTCTTAATCTTTGTAATTTTATTTATTTATTTTGTTTTGGAAGTGAGGATAAGGCCATTACTTATTCCGTGCAGTGCTGCAAAGTAGCTGCACTTACAGTTGGCCTTCGGGAGAATAGCATGCAGCTTTTCATTAGGGCCAAGGCTTTTCACTTTAGATGGTGTGGAAATAGAAGTGTAGTAATGAGGCCGTGCTTTGCTTGCTCTACAGCACCAGCCTTGCTCGTCGGGTGCTCGTACAGTCTCTACTAAAGTACCCATTTCAGTGTGACCACTAGCCATCTTCTAGATGTTTTCAACTGATTTTATTTTAGTGGGATATCACTCAACAATAAGAGTGTAAATTGTGCTTGCACAGAGGATGTTACAATTGCATTTTCAGTGCTTACATTTGCAGCTGTACTGCAGCACTTGCAGAAATAGAATAGAATACCCTTATCTGTCATTGTATGGGTATAAGGCAAAATTTGGAAGTGGAAGCTATAAACAATCGTCGTTAATTTCTGCAAATTTGAATATTAATTTAACAATGCTGAAAGTTCAACTGTTTAGCTCTATGCACACATCCTCCTTGCACGTTGCTTTAAAGTTGAAGGTTGGTTGACCCAAGACCTTTCAAGCTCTAGTTAGTTAACCCTTTTATATATATTTTTGTCATATATAATTCAGTGGTACCTATACATTATCTGCCACTAGCAGCCACTTCAAGGTTGAGATGACTTGCCCACTTTGTGCTGCTAAAAGTTATTTCGCTGACTTTTATTGTCACTTCTTGGTATCTGGCCACCACATCGCTGCTAATCCTCTCCTGTGTGGACTTCAGTTTGTCTCATAATGCTTCTGTGGTAGCTGCTTATCTGCTACTTCTGTCAAACTGTTTCAGCTTTACGTCACTGTTTTGGGTAGCTGTAACATCTTTGGTACCTGCTAACTAGTTTATATGCTCTGCCTCTTTGTGTCTGAGTTGCTGTGGTCCCTAAATACTTCCACTTTGCAATGATACCACTGGTAGTTGATCAAGAAATATCTAGGAGGGTCAAAAATTCACCAAATAGTGACATCCTATTATGGTGCCATACTCGCATTCGGTGAACTCTATAGAATGAAATAAGGCAGACTTTATGACTAGGTGCTTAAAGATGAAGAAACTTTGTGGCCCACGGCACAAGTACCACTTTGTACCACTAATCCATCTACTACTGTTAGTTACTGTTAACTAAAAGTCCAATCAGTTGTTGAAATTGTTATTTCTATTTTTCTGAATGAACCACTGATTCTGTATACACTCTGGTATCCCTGGTTGGGAATCAGTGTTGTGCAAACACTTCGAAGTAACATCTGCTAAGTATTTGTGAGATATTATTACGTATTTAAAAAAGGTTTAGGACTCTGTTTTTAAGACTTATCAAGATTTGAATCAGCTTAGTTATGGCAGGTTGCTCTCGTTTCACTACTTTTTAAAGCAACTGCTTCTTAAGCCAGAGAGTGACCTCTAGTTTGTCCATATGTGGGGTTTTCACAGTAGCAGTCCCAACTCCTGTCTGACTGATGCAAATATGAATGTGCATGCAAGATATTCCCCCGGGCTAAGGAACTAGACGTTGGTTTATGTTATGACTGTCTGTGAGGTTAAAAGATCACTTCAGAGTTTAGTTGAGCTCCTTTGAAGTGTGACCGACAGTTACCCACACTAGGCTCTCTGTTATTGCGTGCCGTGCACTTTTCTGTTTGAGGAAACTTTTTTTTTTTTCTGACATCACATTTCCAAACATTTCTGAAGACGTCATTTGTCCCCCCCCCTCCCCCCGATGGCCTTTTTCCCTCCTCCCGTCATGGCGAAGGCACCGCGTTTGACAGAAAGTGAAGCCGGCCACCGGCTGAGCGAGGTCAGCTCGAGCCCGAGTGTTTCTGTGAACATCGGTTTGTCAGCTGGCCTGTGATCGAATGATGATTGTGGAAATGGTCTGTCATTAAACACAGCTGCAGGTAGGCACACTGTGGCTTGTGGAGAGGCTTACTGTTAACAGGAAATGTCAATCACCTTTACAGAAATTTGTTGGTGGGTGCTATATCGGGAGCGGGGTTATTAGTCATCTCCTGTTGATTAATATCTCTCCTGCACGTTGGCACATTAGCACAGTTGTTTTTCACGCTTGCGTTTTCTGCTTTTTCAAGGAACAATAATAATAATGAGGGAGGATTATTGTAATTAGCTTGCACATTTTAAGAATGTGTTTCAAAACATTTGAATTTGTTATAAATACATATTCATATGAAGGCAATGGTTGTGAAAAACAGTGTGAGATCTGCCACTCGGTCCTGAAGGCTTAAAGTATTTTTCAGATGAGCACTTTAGAGGCTTGCTTCATGCTCGGAATATTTCTAAAACGAGGCGATGTGACCTTTGTGACCTTTTTTTTTTTTTTCCTTCATCCAAAGCAACCCTACAGGCTTCATTTGCTGATGCTCGCTGTCTGTATGGATTTAACCTTTTAAAGCTGTTATAGAAAACTCACGCTGTGCAGCCAAGCTGAGCAAAAAACCCCACATGCCGACTTTGATGCCCTTCTTTATAACGCAGGATTGTAAACTCGATATCCCAAGGTAACGTTTTACAGATAACCAATAAATAAAGCTAATAACGGCATTTTAATCAGCAAAGAAAATCTAGTAATTAGTTACAGGCCTATCTTTCCTGTCAGACACTGTGAAATGAGATGATTTTTAGAGCATGTAATTAAAAAAAGAATATAATTAATTTGTTTTTATATCAGGAATCAGGTTTGCCCATCAGTCTATGTTTTGAATGAGTCAAAGGTGTAAACTGAAATGCTCAAAGGGAAATTTGTTCTACTCCACGTGTGAAAATTGCAAATAATAAAGTAAAAGATAGAAGAGCCGGTCTTGTGCTTCCAGTCTTTCCTCAAAACTAAAAATCAATCCAGCGTATAGGAATGGTTGTTTTCGAGAAGGCTGCACTGCAAGGTCTTTCGGCCGATTAGGAGTATCCTGTAATTAAATTCGGAAAACTTCTTCAAGAATTACAGAAATTTGGAAGCAGTTTTAGATTTGAAAAACCCACCGAGGTCCCTCAGTCTACACACAGCCTTGCTAGCTTTGCTCAGTTGGAATTTGTGATTAATCCAGGGATCCGCGCAGCATTTTAACTAAGTCTATGCTTCAGGTTTTTTTAAATACCTCCAAGGATGGTTTAATCCACTAAAATATAGATGACAAAAGAGCCCAGCTGATACTGGCTTTCTGGGGTGGATGTCATTACTCATTGATTGCTGCAGTGGTGTTTTTGCTGACAGCACTCTCTCTCTGCTGTGCTTCACTGGGTGTGCGAACAGTGAGACTCGAGAAAGTCACAGAGAGCAGTGGCAGATAGTGTGAATGAAACTCACTCCTCTCACCCACGGCAGTCGTGGCAGATGGCTGCCCCTTTCTGAGCCTGGTTCTGCTGGAGGGAGCTTCCTGTTAAAAGGGAGTTTTTCCTTCCCACTGTCATCTAAGTGCTTGGTCATAAGGCGTCGTCTGATTGTTGGGGTTTCCCTGTATCATGGTAGGTTCTTTATCTTACAGCATTAAGCGCCTTGAGGCGATCATTTTACCTGTTTTCAAAGCCAGCCTTTGTTAGTTTTTTGGGTTGTTTTAGATGTGCACTCCTTCTGAGCTTATTGTGCACAAAACATTTGTGTATGTTGTACAGTCTGGTCATCCATGATGCTATTTTGCTACAGGTGCTGCAGAAAATGAAGGACTGTAAACAGTGGAGTCTGAATGTTGCCGAATAAACAATTTCACAAAATCATTTGCATTTTGGTCAACGTATACGTCTATATCGGTATATGTAGGCCAGTATTGGCTAGTGGTCTGTCTCTGCATGACAGGATTCGCACGAGAGTCAAGGAGTGCTTTTCATCTCTACCTGTTAATTTTGCTAGCCAAGCAGGGATGGAGAGCTACACACTGGGAGGTCCAGAGTGCAAAGTTAATGCCAAGCACCCTGAGGCAGTGCATGTGCATGTGTGTATGCGTTTGTACAAGAACCAAGAGACTTTTGGATCTGGCAGCCTCGTGCATTCCTCATCTGAATTGTTTCAACTGCAGCCAATCAACAAACGCTGGCACATAGCAGAGATCTGTGTAGTCCAAGTTCATTCAGTTTCTCACTTGTACTGAAAGTAACAGAATTTATGTGTGGGCATGTAGTGAGAGCTGTGTTATAAGTTAATGCGTGTACTCGGATGGTGCTAATAGTATGCGTGGGAATATGTGTGTGCTTGTGTAATTCTGATTCTTAGAGCACGGTGTTTCTGCACCGTCTCCATGTGTTTGATGCCGACGACAGGCTCATGTTTCCCTCAACATAACTGGCCTTGCTAGAAGGAAACTTAATAGGCAAAGTGTGAGGCAACCACTCTGTGATTAGTTTGCACTACCGCTTTGAAGTAGCCTTTGCCTGGCAGCGCTGGACACAGAAATTCTGGCAAGCTGCACGCAAGCATTGCACACTTGCACAGCTTCTCAGACAAACGATACGCATGCATGTACGTGCATGCTTTCAAACCAGCATGTAAAACCCGCACATGCATGTTCACAAACATGCAGACAGCTGTTCTTAGTTACGACGTCGTCAGCTTCAAATTTTATAAATCACTGCCCTTTAATGAACACATGTTCACATTCATTTGCCTTTACTACTGACGCTGGCCCTTTTTTATGTCTCATTTTTTTTATTATGGGTTAGCAATTCACCTCATTGATCAGTTCGTGTTTTAAACACTTGCATTTCATAATCGGCGCGTCGCTAGTTTGCACAGATTTGTGTATATACACAAAGGTGCATCCTTTTCATTTTTCCGCTGGCCGACCAGCTGCCTGTTTGTACAGCTCTGTCCAAACTGTCTCCAGTGAGCGGCTACTTCTGTGCCCAACAACAACTGTTCGGCTTTGTTTATTGCAAGATGACACTGGATGGCAAAAGCAGCTGCCAATAGCCCTGTATGACAGAAACAGCTTCTTGTTTAGGATTACTTTGACATGGGTACACTGTACCACTGCAAAATTCTCAAGCTGTGAATACTGTCCAGTCCTGAGCATGCATAAAACACATAAAACGCACCAGAGAAACATCAACAAGAGCAAACTGAAAGTACACTTGTAGCCCCATGCAGCACATGGATTTTAAGTAAAGCTGTTTTCAGGACTAAACTGATGATTGAAACAACGGATGAGGTGTGAAAATGAACTGTGAAAATAATCAAATGAGTCCACCGATGATTTATAGATTTGTTTTTAAGGTGGTCCAGGGTGACTGAAGAAGGTGACAAGCCGGCAGGCCCCTGAGAAGAAGCTCCGATTGCTGCTTGTGTTTTCTCACTCGTGTCCCTGACCCTTGTCCAGGTTGGACGGGCTCCAGCTGGTCCTCAGAGCGAGCGAGCTCTCCGTGCTTTCACATCTGTAGCCCTGTTTTTGTGCCAAGGCAGGCAGCGCTAACCCCTCTGACCTTCCATTCGGGTTTGTGTGTGAGAGGGAGCGAGAACTATAAACAGATGACATTACAGTGAGGAACTGGCATAAAGGGAGAAATGGTGCCAAGACCGTGTTTGTATTATGAGTTTGTTTATTCTCTCCGTGTTCATATCAGGTGTCACGTGAAAAAACATGGTTAACAGTCTATTGCTTCCCCTTGTTATTGGTTGTGTGCGCGTGTGTGTGTATGAGTGTGTCAGACCTTATCTGACACGAGGGATTAGCAGACTGAAGCCAGCCTCTGGTGTTCTTTACCCTCCCTGCCTGCAGAGGTCCATCTGATTCTTGTTGCCTTGCTGTTTTGGGTTTATTACCAAAAACGACACGATTGTCTGGTATTCCTTTTGAAGTAATCAGCATCTGAGACATGATATCCCCCACTGTATCAGTAACTATAAACTTGAATTTCGTTATGGAATTAAGGACAAAGTCAAAGGGAGCCAAATTTGGCGTGTAGGGCGGCCAACATTTACGTGCATCCAGCTGCCTTTGTGCTATAATTATAATTTTGAGCGTTCTCCTTCAGATGCTGAAGAACGTCAGCATCTGAATGAAAGTCTTGCTGTTGCAGTCTGACCCTGGAGGGTGGATTTAAGCTGCACCACCCTGTTAATGTCAAAGAAAATGTTGTGTATTTTTTGGGCTCGTGCCCCTGATAGTCTTCTTCAGTCCTTTAGACTGCAGCCTCTTCTACTGCAAACTTTGCATCCTGTTTTCATCACCGGTGATGATCCTCAAGGCAGGTTTGCTGTCAAAGAGCCCTGCAGAGAAGGTTATTAGACAGGATACTGACTACCAAAGTTACTGCTAGCACCTGTTGTGTGGTTGTGCATTTCTCCTTCTCACCGGGCGTTTTTACAATGATTTGCAAGCATCATTTTAAATGTGCAGTTTTTAAATAGCAGCCAAATTCCTAAACAAAAAGATCAGGCTACGCACTTTTATTTTATTTAGCCTCTTTTGTCATTAGCGGAAGAATCTGTTTTGCCTGCACAGGATTCAGATTAACTTCACGTAAACAAGGGGTTCACAGGAAATGATGCAGCATGCAGCCCATCCTTTGTTAGTGTTTGCGATCTTATCTTGAACAAGACAGTCTCACTCTGCTCTTACCGTCTATCAGACTTCAGCCACAAACAATGGATGGTTAATGAAATGTAGTAACTGTAACCTCTGATAAATGTTACTTTTAAAAAAAATAACATCTCTCCCACCTATCCTTTTATTTTTTACTAATTTGGGGAAACTGTACCTTTAAAACTAACTCGAAGCAACTGCGAAATATGCAGAAAAAGTTATGTAGTAAGCGTAGTGCACTCGAAAAACTGAAATACAGAAAACACTATATAATGTGAAAGTAATATGCATTAAAACAACTGGTGGGAGGGCGCCATTATGTCTTATCACTCTATTTAATGCCATACTGTATGTTCATCGTTTTGGCCTAATGTGAGTCGATTGTGTGCTTCAGAAATGCAATAAATATGTATTTTGTTTTTGCATCCAACTGTTGTGCCAACAGATTTTATTATTAGAAATGAGCACCAGTGTATTTCCAGCGAGTGAATAATTGATTATTGAACCGTTTCTTTGGGAACAAAGGCCTCTCGCCATGCATACTGATGAGCTCATACAGTACATGCGCCTGCCGTGCATAGGGTACACACATCCCCATAAAAGGCCACTCAAAGGATATAAAACTGTCAGCAGTTGAAGCAGAGCATGGTCTGGTGCTATACTCTAGATCACGTATACGTGTTTGTCTGTGCTGGCTTTGGTCCTGCGGCACACTGCTGCTTCAGTGAATCAGAGTCCCAGAGCTTCTTTACTCTAGATTAGAGAAAGGAAGGAAATTAGAGAGAAAGAGAGAGCGAAAGCTGGAAATGGGTCAGACATCTAAGAGCCAGGCATTTCTTTTTCTAAGATGGGTGTCAAGACTTTATCCAATTGCTTCTCTCTCCTTCTTTATCTTACTTTGTCTCGCATGCACCCCCCCCAACTCTCCCACTATTCCAGCCAAAGAAAAGTGCAAAGGGAGGAGAAAGTTATTATGCCTGGCATGGCTGCAGAGGACTGCCTTTAATTTGGACGCAACCCAGCTGATCAATCTCCTCATTGGCTCTGTTACAGCACTGTGTGTTTGTGAGTGAGAGTGCGTGTTCAAGCCCATACGTAACAGCTAAGCTTTTAAACTACGCAAACCAACAGAGTGTTCCAAAAGTAAAGCACACTGGATTAATTCCATGTGGAATTGACTTAACTCTGTAGACAGAGCCGCGGAGGAACAATGAATCGGATTAGAGCTGGAATGAGCGTTAGCGGAATAAATATTGCAACAAAGTCAAAATAAAGGACCATCAGATGCATGTGTGGAGTTCTATAGATGCTGATGTTAGACCGGGTCAACGGGTTTGGAAAGAGGGGCTCTTGAATGCACACACACACACACAGATGGAGGCATGCATTCACTCTAATTTACATTTAAGTAACTCTGCGTGATTTGCATACTGTGCAAACATATGGACGTGATTCAGCGGGTGGTTTGGCAAAGAGGGAGAGCCTGCAACATTTCCTTTTGAGGCTATTCTCTGGCATTGACAGCATTTAGCCGACTTCTTTTAGGAAGCATTAGTTATAAATGCATGACAGCAGCTTTCCAAAACAGCAGCCTGGGTCCCCTCAGAATTCATTTTAACAGGAAATCCCCGAAAGGAAACAATAACGTTTATTCATATGTGTGCTGTAAGGAGCACAGGGTCAGTTATTTTCTCTTTATTCTAGTTAATTATTTTGCCAATAAAATGCAATAAAATGTTTGCGGTTTTTTTTTAAAAAACTGAAAATAACTGTTAAAACAGCAAAAAGTGACCAATAGCCGCTTATCAGTACCAGCACCTCACAATGAGGCCTGCTCCCACAGGAAACAACACGGATAATGTTGTAATTCCAAAGCACTTATGTGACGTCACAATTGTGGAGCAAAAAAGCCAAACAACCTGCTCAGTTTGGCCACAATATACAGGTTACACTGTTTATAGACTGTACTTTGTATTACCTTCACTGCTGTTTGCTTGCTTTCTTCATACTCAGCATACAGCAGTGTGCAGCACTTCATGCATTTGCATTAAATGTCTTTATTATAGCTGTTTGTTTTAGTTTTTTTTACTTTAAAAAAAAAAGGGCTACCGGCTTGTAGGCAAAGCGGCCTCCATATTGTGCATTTACATTGACATGCAATGTGTGAGTGTGGTTGATTTTGATTGGCTATTTACTGTTTCCATGGTTACAAATTGATCATTGGGAACAGTAGTCTTCCCTTCAGTGCGCCGTCCTGTTCTATTTTCATGTGGAAGAACTTGATGCATTTTAAAATGTCAAGCTTTGGATAAATGGCTCGGTACTAAAGCTGAGATTTGTCTAAAAGGATTAACAGTCCTCACAGAAGCTGTCATCTTCTTTTATTATTGTGAAGATAAGCATCACACTGTGCTTGCAAAATATTGGTTTGCAGGACCGGCATACTGATTTTTTTTTTTTTTTTAAACTCGAAGACTGAAAAGCTCATGACGAGAAAATGGAACGATACTTAAAGCTGAAACAGCTTTGCAAGAAAACGTAACAGCCTGTTAGTAAATATCCTTTTATGTGGTCTCAGAATGATTGCAGAGCAAACAAACAGACTCGTACTCGCTCCCTTTTCCATCACCTGCTTTTCTGATGGACTTCTGATTGAAGAGCAGAAAGTAATGGCATTTTATTTTTCAGTCAGGGCAAAAGTGAATCGAGTTTTCTTGATGTTGTGTGACACTTTTTTTTTTTTTTTTAATTTTTTTTTAACATGAGCCATTTTGCTTTTCTTCTGGAAAATAAAATAAAATAAAAATTCTAACAATAATCAGGGTCAGAGCTTCCTAGTTGTTACTGTATATATCACTGGGTTTATCCAAGGTTTTAAAGATTCTTTGTCATTATTCAGTCACATAATGAAATTCTGTGAGGTAGTTATCATCTTTAAACAGCTGATATTGAACACACAGACAGAAACCCATTAAATAAATAAACCCAATAGGGAAACATAAACAGTAGGTAGCATTGCAGTTACATGTTGTAAAGTGCATGTCCCTGTCTTTGTAGGCATGAGGTGTGAGCTCTGGGGAAGAAGATGGCCCTCAGTCTGATTCTTGTTTTTTTGGTCCTAGACTGTCTTCGAGAAGGCAGAGGGACAAACAGCTTATTACCTGGGTGGGTGGAGCCATCATCTGGACACAGCCAGCATACATTGTCATAGAACTGGGAGAGGAATTCCTACAATCCCCATTACTGTTCTGAGTACTTACCTTTGCATACACTCATTGGGAACTTCATTTGTGACATCTGTTCATCTCCTTGTTAACACAAATTTCTTATGAGCCAGTCACTTGGCAGCAACTCAACGCATTCAGGCATGTAGACATGGTCAAGATGACCTGCTGAATCTTAAACAGAAGTTCTTAAAATTGGGAGTAAAAATTAATTATGTGACTTTGAATGTTGCATGGTTGCCAGATGGACTGATCTTAGTATTTCTGAAACTGCTGATTTACTGCAGTTTCAAAAGAGAAAATATGCAGTAAATTGAAGTTTTCTGGATGAAACTGCCTTGTTGATATCAGCGGTTAGTGGAAAATGGTCAGACTGCTTCATGCTGACAGGCAACAGCAGCTCAAATATGCTCTTCTGCAACCGAAGCGAACCGAGCATCCTGAATACCCGACATGTTGTCCACACCAGGTGCTACTTCTAACAGCTAAGAGTAAGAGACTGAGGCTACAGGAGATATTATGCTGAAAATATTATATCATTATGTGACTCAAGGTGCACCTAATAAAGTGGCTAAGTGTAGACAGAAATGCCACCAAATCCCTCACATTTGCAGATTCAACAAAAACATCCTAGCATAGTATCACTGGGTTTACTCATCCTAAAAGCATCAGTTGTAGTCACTGCTAAAATATGGAAACTCGGCCCCAAATCCAGTTATATTTGCTATATCATCTTCCAAACATCTTCCAAACAAGCATCTGGGATGAAGGGGGCTTGTGTTGTATTCATTATGTGGTGAGACTCAAGAAAGAAGGGGAAAAAAAAAAAAAGAAAGAAGGGAAAAAGCCTCAAGGAACAGCTGATATTATTTAATGCTTTTAAAACTGCCGCATACGTAATCTGTTGTGAACATCTGCTGAACCTTTAAATCAGATATTGACCTCTCGGTGTGGCTGTGTGTCGCTGTGCACCAAAGCATGTCACAAGAATGAAGCTCATGTGAAGACATGTTATGCTGTTGAGGAAACAAGTCAGTCTCTCTCAGGCTGACAAGTTAGAAAAAGAGCATTTTTACTCCTCTTTGTATCACCTGTTCTTTTTGTGCATCACGATCGGAGGCAGGAATATTAATGAGAAGCTCATATACTGCCATTTGTAATCTCTGCTCCCTGCTTATCTTTTATTTGCTCAGACAAATTACTCAAGTAATGATGTTTGGCTCGGGTGATATTTTTATGCCCGTGTTTAAACACCACAACAATAGTAGTGCAATAAAGGTGCAACTGCTAAAGCCGGTTGTTGGCTATCAAAATAGATTAATCAATGCTGATAAAGAAATGAGCTGTCTAATACTCCAGTGCAATAAAGCCTTCCTAGTATGCGTTACTCCATGTAAGTCCTTTGTTTTGTTTAGCACTTAGGCGTTATCCAATGAGCTTCAAGCTCTGTGGATTTTCTTTCCGAATAGCATCTTCTTTTTGTGTTCCAACTCTTTCAGAATAAAGCACCGGGTTTTCATATAGCAAAACAAAAATCTGGAGAGGTGCTGTCTCCTTACATGTAGCAAGAGAACTTGTAAGGGAACGAGACTCACAGAGTGAGATCTTGGTTGGATGAGCCTACAAGTGCGTGAATAACGTTTACATTTTGATTTACATCAAGCTATAGCTTAGCAGGGTGCTGGTGTAGCTCACCTGGTTCAGCAGTTTGACTATATGGTAAAGGGTACAGTGTGTGTGCCCCCTACCCTCTCCCTGATTTCCAGTCTACACTCTAATAAAAACTCTAAAAATAGCTGTTAATTCTCTAATATGTTTAACATGTTGATCCTGAACACAGCTCATTGCTTTAAGTCTGTTTTGGAGTCTGATTGATCCTTTATGATTTTTGGTGAGCTCAGCACGGTGCATTATGGAAAATGTCGCATGGGGAGTAAGACGCCGCTGAAGAGTTTGCTGCAATGACTGCTAGCGTTGTTAATAAGTTAAATCTTGGTACGTCTGGACCCTTCTTGCATACCAGCACTAGTGTACGGCACAAAATAAAGTATCATTAACTACAAACACCAACTTATTTCTCTTTTAAATAGATTTTATAATGTAGGTTTCCTGTCAGGTTTACCTCTTCTCTCTGCCACCTGTGAGGATGCATATTTATCCCTCCCCAAGTCCTAAGAGCTGGGTTAGCATATGGGTTAACTGAACAATCAAATGCATGGCTGCCAAACTCGATCACTCTTATCAAATGAAGAGTATTGGTTGCAGAAACGTACATTTCTTCAACTTAGAGCTAATTTATCGAAGAGATCCGGTGTGAAGTTGTGCGTGATTGGATGATGGTACAATCCTTTTTTTTTTTTCGTTTGATCAGTCCATGAGTAGTAAGGCTTGGCCTCTCTGGTTCATTCTGTTAAAAATTAAAGGCCTTTTAATAGACCTCCCTGCTTTACAAGCATTAGGTAGCACTAACAAACTGCTTCTGAAATTAGTTCACTGAGATTAGGTGTGGTGAGGTCTTGTGTAAGTTTTTAGGTCCATTATTTTATTGGCTACCACTGGAAGGAGACACTAATGCTGTTCCCAAGCCCTGATAGATTGGGGGTGGGTTGCATCACAAACCTGGACAATAAGGAAAACACCCAGATCCATCTGCTGTAGCGACCCTTTGGGGAAAAAAGTGTAGCCAAAAGTACCTTTTAAGTTATTAGCTGTCACCGTGGTTTTTTGTGTGTTCCCAGCATAAAATGAAAATGAGAATAATCAATCCACGTAGCCTCTGCATATCTTTATATTTTAATTTGTGAAGCAGCAACAGCTGTGAGACAACATCTAACACCCAAAGGCCACCATTTCTGTTTCTCATTCCCGTTGATTGTGCCGCCAACAAGCTGTCTTTTAATGAATAACTTCATCATTATCTTTTCAGTGCAAGATATGATTTTATGTGTGCTGCCTGTCAGGTCAAGAGGAAAAGTGTCAGCGGTGATGTGCGTCTGCGACTGAAAGTCATCAGATAATGATACAAGCTATGGAAATATATCTAGTATGCCAAACAGAAGATTATGATGTAAAGATACCAAGTGTGTTCAGTTGTGTGTGGATATCTCAGTCAGAGCTTTGAACGTATTTCTTTACATGTCACATTGTTAACTACGCTCGGGAGGCATCTGTTTTCCGGACTTTGTTATTCTCTTGACATATAAGCATGTGAACGTATTTGTGTGTACGTAACAGTAGCGTCCTTAAAAAGGATCCTGATGTTTTGCACTGTTGACATTAGCTGTATTCAGATTATTGTTACTACTATTATACTTACTTATTTTTAACTTTTTGCTGTGATCAATGATGATTCTGAGGCCTCATTTACCTTGGAAGTCAAAGGAGAATCGCAGTGGGCAAGGCAACGACGAACTCATTGGATAAGGTCTTCAAATCTAAGGACATTTCTTAGCCGATGAAAACATTGATTTTCACTTTTTTTTTTTCTCCATGGGGACCTATAGTTGGGGAAAGTTTTCCTGGGGAAAACAGGACAGTCGACAAATTGTACGTGGTGCTGTAGAAGGATTTTATTAAAACCATAGACAGCCACCAGAAGGACCAACAAATCAATCTTGGAAGAAATCAAGCCATCAACGTCACTGGAAAGACAAAAGATATGACACGCCAACTTTGAACATGTCATCAGAACAGAATAGTCATTAAAAAAGGACATCATTATTGGAAGAACAGTAGGAAAAAGGCAATGCGTTGGTTCGGCGCCATTAAAACAATGACAAGAAGACTTCAAACTCACACAGGATCAATGTTGCTGTACAATCCACCAGATTTAGATTTCTGAGGTGAATCTTTGCAGAGCCTATAACATATCCTGCATCCTTGTAAAAAGAGAATGACTGATATTTTCTGGCTGGAAATCAAACAAGAGGAACTGACAGTACCGGACAGCTCATTGACAATAGTAGCGGGCTGTGTCGACCCTACATGTAGTTGTGCATAAATCCCCAGGAAGGCCCAACCTTTTGCCTTCTTGTAGGAGTTGTGAAACTTGCCATGTCATTGGCATATTTTCTGACTACATTCTGGTTGAACTATTGTCTTCAATTTCAGAAACTCACATGCATTCATCTTAGCCTGTAGCCCCGCTCATGTGATGCTGTAAAACAGACTTTTTTTGTGCTTGTCTCTATTTTCACACAGTACACATTAATGTGGGCACCAACCTCTGCACCCCCCACCTCCCACAGGGTGTGAGATACAGCATCTTATGAACATGGGCATGTGTTAAACATTTTTGCAGTTTATATACAATTAAATGCTAATAGAGTGGGAGGCTGGAGAGTTGGAGGGAGTTAAATAGCTGAAAGCATGAAGTCATGCAGAGCGAGGATACAGAGGTCAGCACAGTTGTACGCATCGCCTATGGGGAGAGGTAGGCCATGGCTATACATGATTAGAGCGTGCGTGAAACTATTGTGAGCATAAATTTACTGGCATGCCTAGCTGAGCTATTGCGAGGCTCAATTATCTGTGGTTGTTCGTCCCATACTCTTGCATTCACTGCCTGTATGTATTAATTAATCATTTCAATACCCCTTTTTCACGATCAAAAAATAAGCTAAATAAAATCGAGCCATTTTGAGTTGGCATTTTTATCAGACTGAGTTAGTGTTGTCCGAAACACAAACACACACAAAACATTATTTAATTTGCTTCTACCAGATCACTTCAGTTGATCTGATATAAAGGGCCGGTTCAGAATAAAACAACTCAATGTTAAATATAATTTACTTTAGTGGTCATATATAAAGACCAGCTCTATTATGCTTATAGCCTTTAGAAAAAGTGCAGGTATGCCTAGCGTGAATGCTCTCTCTCAGCTTGCTTTTTACTTGGCGTTCATCAGCATCGCCATGAGTGTGCAAGTACCTTGATAGTATGTGTTGAAGCATGAGTGGTAATTATTCAGTTTTTCTAATGCAACTGATTAAAATATTTAACTTGGCCGAGATGTCTGTTAATATTGCCTGGGGTCTTTCGTTTATGTACAGTAATAGGTGTTAATATTGAAAGGTCTTTTTGTACAAAGTGTAATGAAGCCAAGCAGACAGTAAAGCGAATATCTGCATAGTGTACTGGAGAGCTGTATACTCCATATACCTGCCCCTTTGAAAGTTCGGCAACATTCATGCTATAACGGCGCTTTGATGCCTTTGACCAAAGCCTCGAGTTAGACAATTCATTTGGTTGAAGGATTAGACTGCTAAGCTTTTTAGTGGTAAGCTGGTCACATGAAGATCTAAAATTGGTTTTGATAGACAAGAAAACCTTGCGCCTCCTTTGGGGATTTTCCTCTCTTGAACTCCCAGACTCCTCCCATGTCATCCCTGACTTAGCAGTACATGCATGCTTCAGTGGCCATGTGGATTTGCTTGTGCTCGAGTTGTGGCTATCTGTAGGATTTGGCTCACAGGATTCCTCTGAAAGCCTTTTCACTCCCTGGAACTTTTGGCCTGGTGAATGTTTTGCTTTTGTTGGCAAAGACACGAAGAATCACAGATTGTCTCTTCTGATTGCAGAGTCTGCGAAGACCTGTGTTGGGATAAAAGCTGTATTCAAATCTAAAGAAAGGGCACTGAAGTGAAGGCAGCTGACAACCAAGGTAAGAAAAAGTTTGCATGGCTTTGTGTACAACGCTGGCGGCTTGTATTAACTGTCAGACTTCGTCAATGGGATCTGTTAGTGTAATGGTACTGTGATATATTGACAGTGAAAAGCCTGGTTGGTGGTTGGTGTTACTTTTCCACTGGAACACAGTGTCTCATTTCCACAGGTACAGAGTTGATGGGTTTTTTTTATGGTTGTTTTTTGGGAGACTTCTGTATATATAGTACATATGAACTGTACACTTATTGACTGGCACTGACATGTTTGTCAGGTTCCCATGGTTTCCACCTGTCAAGAATGTCCAGAACATTGGAAAACGATCAAAAATAATCTATCCAGAGCGTTTCCTCATCTTTCCAGACGAGCTATGTTAGCAAACCTGATTCTATTTGCCACCTAAGCACCTCAAGGGTCACATGTGTTGTATGAACAAGCTCCAGACTTCATTTACAAAGGAAATCGCATGCTAGATAGTTTTGCATTTTGCATGTGCTTAATGATTCTTACATATGCTGTTTCCTGTGTATGCAGCTTTTTCAGTGTGGCAAATGAAGGAAACTACACTTTGAGAACAATAACAGTGTGTTTGGGCAGTGCATTATGCGTGCTATGCAAACACATTCTCAACTGGTGCAACATCCCTGTAGGGTTGTGGAGGGTTGAGGAATCACTCAGTCTTGACAAGACAGTAAATGTGGACATGGTGGAATTAACCTTGTTCTGCAACACATTTTCTGGGCCAGCTTTTCTTTTTTGTCTGCTGGCAGCGGGTCAGCGTATCGTCTGACAGTTTACATTCCTGAAATTGCAACAGTCAACGATTTTCCCCAAGAGTGGTGTCTTGCACCGTGTTGGATTTTTGCCTTTTATCATAACTGCTACATGTTAACATGCTGTGCCTCATTGACGAGTCGTGTCTTTGATTCAAAGCGGCGTTCCTGATGACTGATGATCTCTTTCTTGCTTTATGCATGTTCTCACTGTCTAACACCACCCTGGTTGATGGAGTAATTGGAAGAAGTCTGCTGAATCCTAATCAGGTTTTGAGTCTGATACAGAAGAAGTAAAAGTGAAAGATTCATATGTAATGACTTCTGTTGGCTGAGGAGTAGGAAACAATCAAGCTTTGAGCTGCAACCTAATAAATGTTAACAGCCTGTGTCTACAATCGGAAAGTGAGAGTAACCGCATATCTAACGTTGATTAAATAAATGCATTAGAATGAGAGCTGGAGGCTGCTGACATTTCCAAGCTTTTATTTCTTTAGCTAATTCTCCAAATGCAGGTGGTCCCAGGTCAGAACTTGAAGTTGACAAGCTTGAATTACAGATTTGATATAAATCAGAGATTAACATAGAGACTCTGACATGTGGAACCGATATGGTGTTATTAGGTCCATTGTTTTTCTGAGGATTTATAACTCAGTCGGTCACAATCGGAGGGCGGCTTTGGGCACTGACGCATGGATCTATATCTTTACTTACTTTGGCTGATTACTGTCATCACTTTGCAGAGCCAAATTTCATTTTGACATTTGGGATAATGGCAGGAACATGCTCCTCTGCACTGTATAAAAGCATTCATACTGTAGATAAAGGGTAGATATGAAGCAGAGAAATTCAGGGTCCAATCATCTACAGCAGCTGAACGCATTGAATTAAAATTGTTAAAAAATGCTGAATGAAATTTTAAATAAGGTAGGGAAAAGTAGGAGAAGTTTGAATATTTTTGGAGATTGTACTATCTATATAGCTGAATCATCCAGGTTTGACTGTATGATGGTGGGTGCCACAGATGGATGTGCTTCTCTTTTGAAACCTAAATGCACATTGCTACGATGCCACGTTGTTGATTGTTTAGTGTGGGAGCACTCCTACACACTTACATTGATCTGAACACTTTTGTTTCCTTTGTACCCAAAAAAATGTAAAAGTTGTGTGATAGCATCTGGCTACGTCAAAGAGCTAACTAGCATCATAATTATTAGAAAGTTGTCAACTGCTGCTTCCCCATTTCTATAGTTCTCTAATTCTGTGTGTATTGTTAGTTGCTTTGAAGTTCTTCCTCTTTTTGATATCACATTGTTTGAATTTACTACATACAGTGGGAAAGTTACCCCACCTCCTACTAGTTTTTAAAGGTATAGTTACATAGTGAATAGGACATAAAATGGTCATTTTCGGTTGGATTTTATTGTACTCAAAGCTGAGTCCATTAGCCTGCATCACACTTTAAAATTTGTTTTAGTGACAGAAATAGTAGTTTTTGTAACAATCAATCCATCCATCCATTCATCCAACTATCCATGATCTGCCGTCATCTGTTTTATAAGGGGCAATAGTCCAGGCAGAGATACCCAGTAGCAGAAACGCCTAAAATACCTCACCTAGAAGACACCTGGTTAGGTGCCTGAACCACCTTCAAATAGTGGCTCTCTGAGGCCCTCTTGAATGACTAAGCTCTTTCCTCTGTCTCTCAGGCAGAGCCTAGACACCCTTTAGGTACAGACTGATAGAATGAGATCACAGCAGAAATGAGCTTTCTCAAGAGTAGGTGAGGATAGGAACGCAGATCATCTGGTAAATCTGCAGCTTTGCCTTCCTGCTCTTCACCGCAACAGACTGATACACAGTCTGCGTTATTGTTGTGTCGTGTCAATCTACTGCTCAAGTCTTGCCTCACTTGTGAGCAAGATCCAGAGATGCTCAAACTCCTCTACTTGGAAGAAATGGTTAGAAATCTTTCTAATAGCTTAAAATGTGTCAAATATAGGGCGTTATTACTTCTGCGTCATTACTTCTGACTAAAAAGGGTGGAACTGATATTTAGGTGTGGTACTGAGATTATGTATTTCAATTGCATTTTGATTAGAAACAGAATGATGACGTGACGCACATTATAGTAGGTATCAGTGCAAACATATCAAGTGCATTTTAGATACATAAAAAAACCCTTTCTAAAATGGGCCTGCCTTCTGACATAAACTTGAATAAAAGTTCTTGACTCAAATGGTCAGGTTTGCTGGCTGTGTGAGAACACAGATTACCCATAACACACAGATAAACTCTGTAACAGCAAGATAAATATCTGTGTTGACAGAGCCTACCGCAGTTTATGAATTGTAGTACTGACTAAAAATGAAACGCTTGGCGTCTGAGTGTTTTGTAGTTTGCTAATTGCTATTAAACCAGAAACCACAATATAATCCTTTTCTAATTATAGTCAATTGACTTTTCTGTTGTGCTGCGCCGAGCGACTAAATCAAAACAAAGCAACCTCTGTCAGCGGATTGAGCGTCGGGCATCGCCTCTGTATACCCTCGTGGCTCTCAGGTGGCAGAGAGAACGAGCAGATCCACTCCCTCCCCATCTGTCGTGCCCGTCAGGGGAATCACCTTCTCGCTCTGGCACACACTTGCAAACAGACGCACACACACATCCACCTGGGAATGCATTCACAGCTACAATCATAAACAAGAGCAAGCATAATCAAATGAGCATCCACAAGCTCACAGTCGCTGATAAAACAAATGGGACGCATTCCGATTCACGCAAAGATAATCTGTGAGCTTTGCTTATCTGCAGACAGGATGTACCTGGGGATGTGTAAAGCAGGATAGGCAAAGTGTGAGTGGGCTGAAAGCCAGTGGCTGAATTGCTTTTTTTCTTTGACAGTTTGACTCACCACCTCCCTGGGTAATCCCAGCGTTCGCTTTTGGACAACTCGCGTACCAAGCAGCAGTTTCACTTTGATTGAATTGAATTCGTCAGATGGCCATTCAGGCCTTTGCTGCCACTAACGGGAAGACATAAACTGTATGACAGTCAAAGCTGCGTAGAAGAGAGACACAGTGACATTTAAACTGAAACCATTTCAGTCAGACAGATGAGCGTTCAGGCTGTCTCTGTATTAATGCTGTCTCCTTTTCTGTGACATTTGAATGAGCTTTTTTTCCCCCTCCACATTGGTGATCAATAAAGTAACTTAATAACCTGCCTCGAGACTCTAGGACGATTGGACAGAATAGAGTAGCGTCAATTTAGTGCAGTTTTATTCTGCAAGGAAGCAAGGGATTCATTTGATATTTCCAGGAACAATGGAAACAATAACTGAATAATGACACTGACTAATACCAGGTGCGGGTTTACCTGCGTTTTGGCTGGAAACATGGCTGGGTGTCAGTGAAGCAGTAGAGACATGACACTGTTATCTTATTGTGTTTTTTTTTTTCTTTCTTTCTTTTTGTGCAGCGCAAGTGCTCTTTGCTTTCCAGCATATGGGTTTATTGTGTTGTAAACAAGGGGCAGCTATAATGTTAGGCTGCAGCATTATCGAGGTAGCGTGTGTGGTATTTTTATGAAACTGTGTGGTTTTTAGGACGGCTCTCTCATTCACTCACAGGAAGTGGTTTTTGCCTCTTTTCTGCAAAGCACAAAATGTTCCTCTTTTGCAGGTCTCCTGATACTTATTTCATTCATTTCTTTGTGATCACGCCAACATCTGTATTAAAGGCGAGCTCTGCTTGGGGTCAAAGCGGAAAAGTGCAAACCGCAATTGGTAAAGATTAGAAAGGTTTTGTGGTGTAACGTAGCTACCCATGAGGGCCGCGTTTGTATTTGAACTGTAGTTTATTGGTGCTGCACAGAAAAAAAGATAACGTGAAATATATATTAAATATATTTTACCAACACAGCCTGTTTAGATTGTCTTTCAACTGCATTCTTTTCATTACATGATTTGTACTGCTTTGTTGTAGACATTGAAGATAACTGGCACAATGGCACAACAGGGAAGGAAATAGTACTCAGCACCATCTACTCTTCTTCCTGTCCTTTGTTTGTTGGCCCCACTTCAGTGCTAGACTTTTAATCTTCATATATGAAGGTGCTCTAGTTAAAAGTTAAAGTCCAGAGAAGCCTGCACTCACTGAGATGCACTCGCTCACCCTCTGAAATACTTGCTGTGTGGCCCAAACGCAAAATAAACAGACCAGACGAAAGACACACCGGGAGTATATTTCCCACTTCGAGCAGCACGGGGAGAAAGAAGTGACGAGAGAGGGAGAGCCTTGTTCACATACACTCACTAGCCATTTCATTAGGTATACTATACTTAGTATTGAGTGTGAGCCCGTTTTGCCCTTAATTCCTCATGGCATAGATTCAACAGTCCTGAGAGATTTTGGGCCGTATCGACATGACAGCATGTCACATTTCCTGCAGGTCTGTAATGTAAATCTCCTGTTTGACTACATCCTAAAGGTGCTCTGTATGATTGAGATTTAGTGACTCAGTTTCCTCAGCTGACAGGCGTGGCAGTCGGTGTGGTCTACTGGTGCTGCAGCCCATCTGTTTCAACATTTTGGGCGTATCCTGCATATCTTGGCTGTAATGAGTGGCTATTTGAGTTACTGTTGCCTTGCTGTCACCTTGAGGTGTCTTTAGAGATGCAGCAGTAACTCAAATGAGCAGACGCTCTTCTGCAACTGAGGTATGCAGACGAGCATCTGATTATTGCCTAATTATGGTGCTGTTGCTTATCACCTTGAAGCAGTCCTCTGAACTCTGGCATTAACGAGGCGTTTTTGCCCATAGAACCGCTGCATACTGGGTAGGGATGGTTGTGTGGGAAAATCCCAGCAGAGCAGCGGTTTCTGATATCCAAATGTGTCTGTAATCACACAGTTGCTTTAACCTCTGATTTAAAATTCAAAACAATAGAAATGTAAAAGTGCAGAGGTGCTAGCCTGAGGTTGCACAGTACGAAACAAAGTAGAGCTAAACACAATCCACAGTTCTGATAGCTTGTTTTAATCGACCAGCTATCGCAAAATGAAAATCTGGATCTCATATCATAATTGTTTTAACATTTTCTTCGGGGGGAATAAAAGCTGCATCAGAAGAAGAAAGCCAAAAATAGATTCAATTCTGTAGCTTTAAGTCCTGCACAATCTCAACATTTTAACAATAAATGAACCAAAACTTCATTTGCAAATGCTTTTGAGGGACTCCTCAAACATGTTTACATTGACTTGTTTTGCTATCGTGTCACACTGTCATTGAAAAAAATGACGTTAGATTCATGTAAAATAGGCAGCAGCTCACTGCACAGGCAGTGCACTTTAATCGGCTACAGAACTGACTTCTCTTTTATATTCCTCCCACTTTGTAAGCCATGATTGCAGCCACATGCCGTTGTTCCATTCAGATCACATACTGCAACACTAAGTCTTCACCAGGCTGCAACAGCTCCTGTCAGACAGCCAACTGTACTTCCTGGTGTGAAACAGATCTGATTGTATCGACTGCTATCTAGTTTCAAAGTAACAATGAGGCAGTTCTTTTAGCAACCCAAGCTGGAAACATTTTTCTAAGTTCACAGGTTTCACGGGGAGCTTGTGTTTCCATACACCGCAGCGGCAGCAAATCTGACAGGAATACAAGTTTCTTTAAATGTTGACATTTTAATGCATCCATATAACAGACAGGTTAGTGGAGTCCTGAGGTTTTGCACACTCAAAATAACGAACATGGTCGTGCAGCTTTTTCCAAAATAGCATTATGTGTAAACAGTCTGTCACGTGTCAAAAACCAGCCGAGGGGGCCAGAACTACTCCACTAATAAAAGTCATTAATTACTCTAATTTGTCTACTTTGTAAAAATCTTGAGCCACCCCCCTTTTCTTTATGTTTTGTTTCCAAGGAGCCAGACCCTCTTGTAATTTTTTAAGTGGTCTTGAACAATAGTTTTCTAGGATTTTTGAAAGTCTTTCAAAGATTTCTTTTGGACATTGGCTGGGATGTTTTTGTTTTTTTGACAAACCTGGATATGTGGAAGATAACAGAAGGTGTAAAAGGCCTCAAAATATCTACAGCAGATGAACAGTAGCTAAAAGGCATGTCCCTAAGAAACAGGAAAGATGCATCTAGTCCTTCAGTTGATCCACCTGCTGTTGAACGAAACCTCATCGAAAGTCACATCTCTGAATTGGAAGGAAATTTGGAACAAAATTACTTAATAACTGAACTGAAACAGGTGAAGACAGGTCTTATAGGGTGATTAAATCAAATCTGAAATTTTTTGGATCAAATCATCAATAATATGCACAGAGAAAGTCCAGGAAAGAAATACAACATCTACAGCCGTCTGTAAAACACGATGGAGGCTTTGTCTTGGTTTGGGGCAGAATTTCAGCAAGTTTTGTTGGAGATCTTGTCAAAATCAATTGAATTATAAACTGTCATTGTGCAATATTTGAAGCAGTTTGTATTTAGAGGGATCAAAAGCTGCTAACGAAGACCCAAAGTTCCAAAGAAGAACTTTGAAAGCCCTTCGAGAAGCCTGGAAAACTATACCTGAAGACTATTTAAACAAATGACAAGAAATCTTGCTTAAGAGAGTTTAAGCTTTGATGAAGATTAAATGTAGTCATGCCAAATGTTGACTTTTAAGCTTGTTGAAATTGCTGCATCTGTTTCCCTATGAAAGAACTAAAACAAGTTGTCACCGCTTGTTTAAATGAAGGTAAAATGAAATTAATAGTTTCAAGTAATTGCACACATTTGATTTAATGGCTGTTTTATGAATACTTTATACTCCATTAAGCACCAAACCCCAGTTCACATTTCCCTCATGTTTATTAAATGGGTGGATTTAGTTCTTTTCCCTTAAAAAAGTCAGTGCCCCCTCCCCACTTGTTAATGTTTCCGAAAGTGGTGTCAGTTGAGTCACGTAACAGGTGCAGCAGGCACAAGATCCTGCCCAAACATTTTGCCCCCCCCGCCATGTTATATATGTAGTATACAGTCCAGCCTGTCCCTGTGGTGCCAGAAAACACGCTCAGCCACACCAGACAGATCATTTTGCCTCTCTGGCTAACGTTGCCCTGCCTGTGTTTGGTCTCGCTGTCACGGTTCAGCTATATGGGACTATAGATAAAGGTAACATATACCTTGTGATGTCTTTCACCTCAAGCTAAGGACCAAAACATCTGAGCTACTGCTGCTTTACAAGTTTAATGAATACGCCTTCAGCATGGATAAGAAGCACTGTACATTAAATGTTGATTGGATAGAAAGTAGGTCATTTTGTTGCATAAGCTCTGAGGGAGTACATGCAAGAACATGCTGGCTTATATTTTTCTATACTGAGTGTTTATCACAGCATGTGGTAGTGGTGGTGGAGCGTTAGTGCACAGTGTTGATGTTAAATGCAGTTTGTGCCATCTGCCCAGAAACTTTATATATTTGTAATGATGTAAAGAGACAGAGAGAAGAAGGAACGATTAAAAAAAACTGACAGAGACGTTGGAAAGAGACTTGAGGAAGGGGAAGAGGAAAGAAGTGGCCTGTGACCGGTGGGCAGCGTTAACCAGTTTAGAAAAAGGCATTCCAGCGCTTTTGTTGTCGGGCCACAAATATTCCAGTCTTCCCTTCCTACTCCTTTGCCACACAAACAAAGTGAACTCCGGCAAAGGCGGAGAAGAGAGAAGACATTTAAAGGTCTCACGTACAGTGGACATCATTGTGTCCCATCTGTTAGCTCTACACTTTGTTTGGCTTGAGTTTCAGCCATACATGTGTATGAGAGTTTATTAAAGACAGACTAAGGAGGAAATTGAGTCCAGCTTCAGAACTTTGTTTGCAGATATGAATGCACGCACAAACACCACCTCCCCCGCGCACACAGGCGAATGTGCGCTCAAATACGTCGAGTATATTCAAATGTATTTCTTAACCTCCTAAGACCCGAACTCTTCCACGGCATGCATTTTTAATTTCTCTTTGATATTTGGGCTGATTGGGGCCTGATAAATGTAAAAACAAAGAATTAGCAGATTTTTTTATTTTTTTACCTAATTTTAGTTTCTAAGAAAAATGAGAGCCACATATGAGGATATTCATTTAAAATTTTGATAGAACAGTAGCAGTATGCTGTCCTCGTAAGTGGATATCAGGCCCTTTTAGAGCAAAATTGAGTATTTTGGTCTAAGTAACCCAAAATGTGATCTCCACATATGTGGACGCCAGGTCCTAGGAGGTTAAGCTTTCAAGCACATAGTGAGGAGATGGACGCAGGAAGGTACTGGTGCACCTTTTGTACTGTATTTGGATGAGTTCCAGGTCATTGACCCGAGTCCTCCACTTTCTCATTAAAGATACAATTCTAGAATCTGAGCAGACTCAGCTCAACATGCCATCACTACTAAAAGCCATATTGGGACATTTTCCCTCCACCACTGGAAGGAGACCTATAGGAGAGCAGATTGTGAAGTAAAGTGAATAATATTGACACAATTTTTTTAACTTATTGCTTGGTTGAACATTAACTGGGTATATGCTTTAATTTTTGGCAACTTGATGACAGCAACAGAGAAGGTATAAGCCCAAACGTATGGTTTCAGATTATATTACAAGTCTTATTTTCTCTCACTTTAAAGCCTCTGCTTTGCTTTGTCTTAAAGCTAGCTGTTATAACGGTTGCCATTTTTTTTATTGTTTGATGTCTCGCTAAGCTGGCAGCTGATGAGTTATCTCCATTATATCAATTGCCCATGTGCCGTTTGGCAAAGTACCTAATCCAAGTCTGTCAGGGTTAGTTTAGCTGTAATTCTGCCAATGTGGTTTGACAAACTTCTTCTGTGTGGATGTGTTTGTGTGTGCAGGTGCTGTCAGAAACTTTGTTCAGCACTTGTCCGTTAGTCAGATAGGCCTGCAGTGCACACGCTTCTTTTTCCACCAAATATTTGAGAATCTTTAAGCTTTTTTTTATTTATAATGCACCAAATCACAACAACAGCCACAGCCAACAGACGCTACAATAATACAGAGGAAACTCGAACAATCAGATGACCCCCTGTGAGCAAGCACTTGGCAAAAGGGGGAAGGAAAAACTCCCTTTTAGCAGGAAGAAAACCTCAAGCAGAATCAGGTTTAGGGAGGGGCAGTTATCTGCTGCGATGTGAGGGGAGAAAGACGGGGTAAAAGACGAGAGCGCTACAGATTAATAATAACTAAAGTTTAAATGCAGAATGTTGTATAAAAAAATCAGTATGGCTCATATTTCATTGTTTTTTTTCGTTGCTAGGCTATTGAGATTAATTAAGTTGATTATATTCGTGTGACCCCACCTCACCCTAGATGATAATCTGTGTGTATGAGTTTCCATTTGGATATTGCTACAAGTAGAATAGGCGACTGATAATTTGGGGGTAAAAGATTTGGGATAAAAGAAGTTTTACTCTCAAGCAGAACAGAAAAGAGAAGCGACTGGAGACAAATCTCACAGTGAGTCAACTTTTGAACTATTAGCTGATTGAGATTTTCCTCGGATTTGTTGTGAGGATGCTGGATTATGGGATTGTACAAACGCAGTAAGCAGCTCACTTTGCAGCATGGGTTGTCTGTGGAGTCTACGGTGAAATCCGAAGAAATGATCAGCTCTGTGGGGTGCACCAGAAAGAGTCTGCTCCCTGTTTTCATCCAGCTGTCCATTTCTCAAAGTTATTAAATTCATTTGTAAGAAGTTTACCCAACAAAGTGCACAGTAGCAGCTATAGCAGTGCTTCTTAGTGTGAATAAATGTAGCCCTAATGTGAGCCTGAGTATATACTGATCAGTCTTAGTTATTACACACAAAGCCTGGTGGGGTTAGGCTAAAGTGTCTTAGACTCGTTAACATGGCTCTTGAGCCATTACTGGGCACTTCTTGCAGGATGGTGGGACACACTGTGCTGCTTAGGGAGTGCCTTTACCATAAGATGGGTGGTGGGTTGTTTCATAACATGGATGAAAGACCCCCTAAGTGCAGAACACTTAACTGTGACTAAGTGATCACTGTTACTAACTTCACCTGTCAGGGATTTTAATCTGTGTCTGATCTGTGTGACTGTACCTCCCAGTGTGTGTGCCCACATTTGTATCAATTGCTGTAGTTGACTCTTTATATATGCCTCCCTGTCTGTTCGTAACCCTATTTGTGTTTGCGTCTTCTTGCGCCGTGTCTCTGAATGCGTCTCATTGTGTTCATCACTGCCCATGTGTGGACTCCCAAGGCTGTGTGAGTTCATTGTGCGTGTCTCCTCCTGTTTAGATAACGCCAGTGTTGTCCATACGCGGAGAGACAACTGCAGAGGCATACACTATGCATACTTATGTGGTCAGAAGCCTATGTTTTATGGAACATACTGTACTGAGCTGCTCTGCTGCAGTAAAGGGGCTATAAATAGAAGGTGCTGATAAAGAGTAAGAAAAAAGGGGGCACGGTGTGAAATAGACTCACCAAGCCGGTTACTGTTTAAACACTCAGACAGGAGCTTAAGGAACACCAGACTGGGCTTAAACCAACACTACGGTAGATTATATAACCGTGAGCAATATTAAAAGCACAAGTATTCTCAGTATTGACTTTGAATTGATGTGTCTATATTTATAGTAGGGGTTTGGCTTTCATTACCTGACGTATTTATGATTTTCATTAGTGAAGGAACGCAGAGTCATATATGTTAACTGTGAAGGCTGAAACCACATTGAGGTCTGCCAGATAGGTTCACTGGGGGAACAATTCAACTATTCTTCACCAGCACAGTTGGCCAGCCTTACCTGGCATTTGCACCGGACCTCATTTTCATGTGTTGTTTTCAAAGGAGGACCTTTTTCGTCTTTGACTTTGTATGCTTCTGTTGTTTGTACAGTAGCTGCAGTCATCACACTGCACCGCCCATGCATTACCAATCCACAAACAGTCATCTCAAGACAGTTTATATTAGAAGTTAAGAATCTCAACGAAAGAGCTGCGGCGGAGAGAAAGTTCTCACTTCCAACAGGAAGACATCTCCATCAGAAACAGACAGAGAGACGGCACAGAGAGAAGTTAATAACACGCTGAAGTGGCATGTGAGTGGAAAAGGAACGCTCCATGCAGCATGGGAAGTCCCCCGAGCATCCTGAGCCTATAGCAGCATAAATCAGGGATAGTCCAGGCTCACTCGACCCAGCCCCTAACTGTAAGTTTAATCAAAATGAAAGTATTAAGGCTGATCTTAAAAGTAGTGTGTTTCTGTTTCCTGAACCACCATTTACTTGAACTGGTGGTGTGTTTTAAACTCACAGATGCCAGGAAGAACATGGGAAAGTATTTATTTTTAAGACAATACATTTTCAACTTTTTAAAAAAAATTTGGTGATTGGAGGATAGTAAAACATCTTTAGCCAAACCTTAACTTTGACCCAAGAATCTGGTGTGGTCCCGCTCTGAAACAGACCCTTGGAAAACCCGGAGAAACCCAAAACAATGACATAAATAATTTTCTTATTTATTTATATATATATTTGTAATTTGATTTAAGGATGATTATGTCCTGTCCAAAACTGAGAGGGGGATTAACAAACCTCACCCAGACTGAAGAGCATCTAATTAGCATCAGTTGGTTTAGTGGAGGCGCGCTGCCTGGGTGGCAAGATGATGCCCTCTCGCTCGCTCCTAATTCTCCAGGCAATTAACTCTGCTGCTCTGATATGAGCACAATCCAGCATCAAACAGATTGTGTGCTATGGAACTGGTAAGCAACTCACATGCACCTCTGCCGGGAAATGTCTGCAAAAGTTCAGGGATGGAGTGCATGTGCGAAAACATTTTCAGGACCGTTATGAGGGAATTTCCCTGCAGTGCAGTGTGGTCACCTCGAAACAGGACAAGTTGGTAATATATCACACCTTCTATCTATAGAAGCGTCATGATTTTAAAGAGCAAGTCATAGTTGATGATTTGTCATGACTACAATTAGTTTAAACACATTGAAACTGGCAGGAAATGCGTTTTACAACAGCAAAGGTTTCCGGTCGCTGAGCAAGAGAGATGAGGGGTATCCTATCCCTGCCATGAGCGACATACTCAGAGGAGGAGGTGTTTTCAATTGTTTGTCCTCTGATCCAAAAGGTTACAATGGTTTACATGGATGGGCTCCCCTAGCCTTAGAAAAAGATGAAATGCAAAGAGAACTGTGGGCTTGCACACCCGCGGCCCTTCTTTTGTTGTCTTATCATGTTGGGATTTTATGCTTTCAGAACAATATGTTGCAAAGACAAATTGAGGTTTTTGCTCTCGAGTTTTGCAAAAGACGATACAAACATTTTTTGCTCTGGTGATGATCTGCAGAATTTATTGGAGGATATGACTAATGAAATAAGTAAAGTGAAGTTCTGGCTTGATAAAAACAAATTATCATTAAATTTGAATAAATCTAAACTGATGTTATTTGGAAATAGTAGTTTAAATACAAATGCAAAGATTCAAATAAATGGTGTTGATATTGAAAGAGTCAGTGAAAATAAATTTCTGGGGGTAATAATAGATGAAAAACTTAACTGGAGAGCTCACGTAAGATATATTCATTCCAAAGTATCACGAAGCATTGCAGTACTAAACAAGGCAAAACAGGTATTCGACAGAACATCACTTCATATTCTCTACTGTTCACTGGTTTCACCATACTTAAGCTATTGTGCAGAGGTCTGGGGCAATAACTATAAAACCACATTACATTCACTTTTTACTCTTCAAAAGAAAGCAATTCGAATCATCCACAATGCAGGTTATAGGGAACATACAAACTCACTATTTTTGCAGTCTGAAATATTGAAACTTGACGATATAGTGAAATTCCAAACAGCACAAATTCTATTCAAAGCAAAAAATAAAGAACTGCCAGGTAATATTCAGAGTATGTTTTTCTTTGAAAGAAGGAAGTTATAATTTAAGGGGTTTTTGTAACTTCAAAACAATGAAGGTACGTACTACAAGAAAAGGCTTTTGTGTTTCTGTTCACGGAGTGAAACTATGGAACAAACTGAATATGGAATTAAAGCAATGTCCAAACATAAAACTGTTCAAAAAGAGTTATAAAAATACGATCTTCTCGATCTATAAAGAAAAGGAAAATATTTAAATTAAGTGAATGTCTCTATTTAAAAACAAACAAACAAACAAAAAATTCATGATGTGATATTATAGTATATAGTATATCAGAAATCTGTTCACTATTTTTATTACAAATTATATCAGTAAGGAAGCTGACTAAATATTCACTGATCATTTATGGGACAGGGGTGGGATTAAATAAGTGTATACTTCTTCCCACTCCCTTTCAACATGTAAATTAATCAGAATGGTTTTTTGTATGTAATTTGTATAGTATTTTTTTTCTCTCTTATTTCTTTTCTAAATGTACTTGTATATTGTTCACATGTTGAAATAAATAATCAATCAATCAATCAATCAATCAATCAATCACTGAAAAATTGATCCCAGATCTGTTCAGTCTCACTTTCACCTGCCTTGCTTTTCCACGAATCCTTGGCCTTGATCTTCCCTAGTCCCCCCCTTTGCTTCTACCTTCTGCTGTGCCTCCATAACACTCCTTCAGATTTTCTTTATGCCTTTGTGTTAACACATGCGATACATGCACGCGCATGCACATTCAAACCATATCCATTTGGCTCCCTGCACACACTGCACCCCCAGTGTTCCCATTTGGAATTCTCCCATCCCCTCATTTCCAGAGTCCTGTTTTACCATAGCAACACTAGCATGTCTGAGCTCAAACACACATTTCATATTCACCACACTTCGCCCTCTCTCTTTCTCTTCTTTAAAGCCTCAGTTCTGGGCCTGTTTTTCTGGCCAGCTCCCCGCTTACTGTGTTCCTTCAGGAATTTTGGCGCAGATTCAAACATCTTAAATCAAGTACAGGCTGCCACAGCAGCCCGGGCCCCTTCGCTCCTCGTCTTCCACCCCACATGTTGACCCCAGGGAGTATTTGTGTGCAGAAAGGGGGCTGACAATCAGGCCACTGACAACCTGTCCCAAGAAGACTTTGCCGCCTGTCACATCCCTTTCCCCCCGTCTCTTAACTCCTCCCTGTCCATCATTTTCCCACTCTTTTCCCTTCAGTTTGTTTTGTCACTATTGGATAGATTAACATTTAACTAACACTATCTCAGTCTCCTACAAGGATGGCTGATTTTGTAGTCCCAAGTTAAAATTTCAGAGAGATTAACATTTTATATGCGTCTGTGTATCATTGACGCCCAAGCACAAAGTGTATCAAATTGAGCAATCAGATTTTTTTTTTATTATTTTTTGTTAGTGTCTGTAGTTAGTGTTTGTGGGGTTTTTAAACTTTAATCTTGATCTACTTGGAATTTCGTTTTGTATTGTTGCAGAAGCATTTCTTATAAACCAGTGCATTTGTTTGAATATCTTAAAGCGGTAGCCGGGTACATATTTCACCAGTCTGGCTCGATGAAATCAAGAGACTGTTTTAGGTAGACAGCGTCCCTACAAAGTCAGATTTTCAAACCTTTCCTTTGGCAGTTTATGCATCTGGATTGTTTTGGGGTGAGATTTCCAGACCTCGAATGTCTGTTGAAATATCTGCCTTCGTTTATAGATATAACACAAAAAGACAGCACACAGCTTTTATATTTGAAAGACTTATGAAAGATTTTTTCAGAATTCATCACCTGATTATCTGCAGTCCCTGCTAAAGCAAAAAAACCCAGTTCCTACGTGAAACTGCTCACATTGAGTTTTATGAATTTAATCACATTAATAAAAACTTAATTTGTTTAAATCAAATTGCTAAAACCTCGTATTTTATTTTAGTTTAATGGATTAAAACGGTGTCATTTGACCTGCAGTCGCTTCCATTCATCTGCAGTAATTTGCAGAATGAACCCGAGGAGAGATCACATGCATCAAAACCTGTTTCAGTGTTTAAAGAAAGAGTAAAAAAGTGCAATTGGCAATCTAACGATTCTCTCTACTTTTGTGTCTTTTCTCCAGGGCTCATTCCCGCTCTGCTTTTCTTATTTGTGAGGGGGGGGAAAAGCAACAGCTTCCCCCCAAAAGTCAAGTGGGAAGAAAGTAATTCTACAGATGTTGTCTGCTGGAGCCCAAAGTTACTTTCTCCTTCTTCCTTCCCTTTACCTCTTCATGACCCTCTTGAATCATTTACTCATCTACACTTTGTTTTTCTCTTCCATACGGGACATCTGTCTGGTTTTTATATGCTGATTAACTAACTGCCTTTAATTTTTTTGCACTGGTGTAACACTAAGATCTGCTAAGCTGTGTGGACAAAGGAGGCCCTCTTTTTGTTCTTTCATGTGGTTTTGTGTACATGAGACTGGACGTGTATAGAGCTACTCGAGACACTATCCAAGTTTTTTTTCCTTCATATGCGAGATGCTCATATGACAAGCCTGCTGCACATTAGTCCGGTGATTTACAGAGTTTGGCTGTGGCGCCAACCTCACCCCCTCCTGCTTCGACTCTCTCGCTGGTTCATCCGTCTTTGGTTGTCCATTGTATTTGGTCTGGTTTAGATTCTCAGTTTGATGGCTTCACTGCTGGAGAGAGAACACATGTGCGAAGCGGATGTGTTGCCTCGCGTTTTCACAGCCAACTCCCTCACATCTCGGCAGCTGTCGTTGTCACATTGAAAACTAGAACCTAATATTTTTCATGCCTTTTATGCGCTACATGGAATGGCACTGCATTCCCATCAACATTTAAAAATAACATCAGAAATAATCCCAAGGTGCCAAGATGAAGTCGGAACAGACAGACGGCTCTGAGCTTATGATTACCATATTTTCAATGGGGACTCTGTCCTTGTGGCGTTCATGGCTTTTAATGGCCATGCATTCATTTAGTCTTACACAAAGGCATCAAACAAATGTAGGCTGTAACGGACTGGCGTGTTTCTTTTTGTTTTTTTGAACAGAGTGTGTGGCTTGAAAGGCTTTGGACATCAAGTTGTCTGTCAAGACACTTTCTTTGTTACAGTGAAGTTATGCTGGTTTCTGTTCTCAATTGGTGAGGCTGTCCTGATCTATTCATCATCCTCTTCTGTTGCCATTCAGTGTACAGTCATCATTTACAACAGTCCAAGCCTATTGTGGTCTCTCTTGGAAACCAAACATGAGTAACAGACCTTTCTTGATTGGTTCAGGAATCATATTTTTTTCCTAGTTATTATTAAATTGGAAGTTGTCCTGCGTGACCTGATTTTTTTTTTTTTTTTTTTTTTTTGCAGTGTATGCAAGGCTTGCCTCTTTCCACATCTCTAAACAGCAGCCAGCATTTCTAGTCTAATCAGCAACTCTGTTTGTCAGCTCAATGCCCACAGCGGTGGCATCAGGAATGGGGACGTCATCTTCCTACTTCTTCTTCTACTTCTTCCATCTCTTCTTTAGTTTTTTTCATTTATCAGCTGATGAGTGAAAATGACTAAGCTCTGCTCTGTAAATTATTTACTTGTAAAGCAGGGATGGGCATTGAAAACTAGCTTTTTCTGTAAATGCAGTGGCGTGTTGCCTAACGTATTTATCTCTCTGTGTTATGGTCCGTCTAGGTGTGGCCAGACCATAACATAAGGGTGATCCATCCCCGTCCGACCCCAGCAGCACATCACACAATTACTACTGTTTGATGGTGATTTATTTCCAATGAGTGGATTAAAAAAAAAACAAAGAAAAGGAGCGAATTATAACTGTGGGGTGGACCTAATGCCAAAATAACAAACAGAAGGAGCCTATCACAAGGATAAATCAAACTTGCCTACTCAAAAAGAATTAAACCAAACGACTGCAACTTAGCCCCCTAACTAACAAAAACATGAGAAACCTGTAATCAAACAAAAGGGCAGTCCACTCCTATATGCTCCTGTATCAAACAAACATGGCTAGACAGGGAACACAAAGTCTGCCGGTTGGGAAGGGCCGAGGATGAATGACTGGCCATCCATGGTGGTGTCATCCAGATCATTAGCCAATCTGTATGGTCCGTCCCCTGGATCCACCAATCACGGAGAGGCACCTGCAGACTCAGATTTACATATGAGACAGCATTACGACAACAGTCGTAGCACTATGTAAAAAATAAACTAAACTTAAAAAATAAAAAAGTGCAAAATTGCTGAATAAGGACAACGCAGTTGACTCCTCTGGAAGTCTCCAAGCGATGCTAGATAATCTAGTATTGCTAGCTCTTCTCACTCACCACCACACTGGGCGCACTGATGCTGTTTACTTTTTTGTTCATTCATACGGCGTTCTTCATCTGATTGCTTCATGTAGATCCGTCGGCTCACTAGTTTTGTCTGGTTTAAAACAAAAATAGTCCCCAATAGGCTATTTAGGCTTTTTTTCTTACAGTAAATGACTGTGTGGTGTGAACGGGCATACCCCGAGGCTAAACTACAGTCTTGGCCATGAGCTAGTACAGTTTGTTGTAGGTTTCGTTACAGAAATCAGTCTCTAACTGGCATATGTTTTTGGTTTCAAATATAATCGGTAAATTGAGTCCTCTGTGCTGTTGTACTGTCCCTGGTTGAGTGGAAACATCACTTGTTAGTGATTAGCTAAGGCAAAAAGAAAAAGAGCATAAACCTTCTGGCAAAAGTAAATTGGCAAACTTGAACAGTATGTCAGACTGAGTGAACCAGTTGAGACAAAAAGGCCTTTTACAGTGCAGAGGGAGCTCTTTCATCTGTTCCGTGACCTTATATCAAAATGTTGACATTCCTGGCCTGACCTTCTTTATCCCGCACCTGCATATCTTTATCTTTTATTGCTTATATTGAATTATCTTTTAATATTCTCCATTGACTGTACAGTAGGTATTCTGTCTCTGGGTATCTTCTCCAGAAATGTCTCACATTTGATATGTTGCTCTGTTGGTTTGTTAGCCAACAGAGCAAAAGCAGCAGGTCTTCTGAGCAGATCTCTTAGAGTTTCCATAGATTTGATCACAGATCAAGTATCTGTCACATCTACAGTTCTCCGTGTACAAAAGGAAAGCGTACAGTTACTCTACGCGGATTGAGTCTCTGGCAGAGATACCCGAGCCAGGTAAAACGTGGCAGTTGATGCGTTGAGCCATCATTACAGTATGTACAAAATCAGTGGAATCAAGTTTTCTGTAAAACAAACAAACAACAAAAATGTCAAAAAACAAAAGCACAACACATCCGTTTAGGTTTTAGCATCGTCCAAATAAGTTTTAATGTTCCTTGGTTATAATTACATTTCATATTAGACAGTGCGATTGTGATCTTTGCTTATCCAGCAGAAAAAAGTCAGACTTCAAGGGTCATGTGATCCACTGTTTTGTTTGTTTGTTTGTTTGTTTTTCCAGTACACTGGTATAAAACCTAAACAGCCGTCTGGCGCTTCTTAACAACAGACCTTTTAGGTAGATTTCCCACAACTTGAACACCAAGATAATTGGGTCACAGTGCTGATTTACAAGCTCATGCAAACTTTTACTTCAGTGCTACAATTGCTTAAGGTATTACATAAAGCCTTAGAGAGTGCACTTGTACAGTAGTGAGCACTGCATCTCTACAGGATGTGGTTGGCTGTCCGGTGTTCTACCTTCTACTAAATGCATGACACCCTACAGTATCTACGTTGCGGTTGGCAGCTTTGTTGTTGCTATGTTTTTTTTTAACGCAACAGCACTACATGTGTATCAACCGCAGAGTTTGATAGCGCGATCGGTCAGACCATGAGGTGGCAAACGCTCTCGCTTTTTGGTGCCGCTTGTCAGATGCCTGTCTGGTTTCCCCGAGGCGTCTCTACTCTGCTGTTGTCTGAGGCAGGCGGAGGGAGGTAGCAGTGTGACAAAGTCAAAGTTAGATCAGATCAGCCTGGAAATCTTTTTCTGCTCGACACTTATGAAGCTACAGTAAGCAAGTACTGTAAGGCCCTGTGCAGCTGTGTAGCTGGGAAATAATATGGTGAATTTTACAGAGTGCATTTAGCGTGTTTATTTAAATCCTGCTGTTGAAAATGCTCAGTGAAGGTATTTTCAGTTGCCAACATGGTTCTTTAACAGGAGTCAGTGGAAGGACCAGGGCAAGTTGTAATGAGCAGAGCTGGCTACAGCTTGTGGTGTTTTCTTGTGTTGACTGCCCCTGGGAGGGGTGGTAACATTATCCTCACTTCACCTGTCTCTTCTTTGCTCCACTCCTTGGAGCCCATTCCCTTCTATACAAAAACACATACAGGGAAGACAGGTTGCTAGTTATGGCAGGGTAACGGCCACCTGTGGTCAATCTAGAATCACTAAATACCCTTTAGACTGTGGGAGGAAGCTGGAGAGAACCCACAGAGGCAAGGGAAGGACCCCAGCCAGTCGGTGGATTCAACCCCAGAACATTGTTGCTGTGTTGCTGACCACTGTGCTGCCTGCTTTACCTTATCTACTGTCATTTACTGTATGTACTGTTATTATGGTTTATGTTACTTTTTAAGATAGTCATAGTTTAAAATGATGAAATCAGCATATCTAGAAGTAATCCTTGAGACAAAAGGTTTCAGACTTCTCTAAACTTTCGGGGGTTTTTTTTCTACTTTAGGCTCTTTATGATGTCACTAAGAGCAGATAACCCCATGGTCATCTCTTATGCCCCGTCCACCCGTCATTCATACTTTCTAATTGTGAGATGCAGCCAATTAGATCAAGCACAGTTCAAAGGAGTGGGACGGTTGCTAAAACGAGCAACTTTTCAATTCTCGACAACCATTAATTTATGACTCTTCTGTGTCCTTCAAGATGCTGTCACTTCATAACCATTACAGATAACCAGTCATGAATGAAGTGTTACTGAGAACATGCAAAGGTGACATCTAATTTTGCTGACGCTTTCATGGCTGACAGCGAGCACAGCCCTGGTAGTTTACAAAGGACAGTGTTATGAAGGAACAAAGTATTTATCAGATCAAAGAAGAAATGAACAAATCCAACCAGACGTCTGATGCTCAACGCTGGTGCTTGGTAGGTTTTAATATCTGGTGCTGTGGATGTGTTTGTGTACTAAAGTGTCCTGGTTGAACGTCTGTGCTGTTAATGAGAACTGGGCTTGTTTTTCATTTTGTTGGAGAGATCCTGTTTGGCCGGCTTGCTGGGTTTGGGTTGTGCTTGACTCATGCAGCATGTCGTTAGTTCTAGGAGGAGCACTGCCCTGACCTCACCCACAGATGAAGAAGTGCTAGACCAGGTGACTGACTGCAGGGTGCACAAATATACCTCATACCAGAGGGAAATCTCTTTCATTGTCTGTGGTCTTGTCTCCTGTTGTAATCGCAATCATCAGTCGAAAATTTGAGTGACCTCAGGTCGCCCACTTTGAGCAGCTTGTTTGTTTCTCAGAATGGTTTATGGATGGAAAGAGACCTAACTATTGGCTGAGAGGAGGCAGGACATCCCATTCTGCGTCCCCTTCAAACGTCCACTTTGGATTACACGTCCTCAGACTTCATTCGTTACTGGAAGCAGCTAGCTTCACTCTGTCTGAGGGTTAAAAAATACATAAATTAATAACAGCATTTCGGAAGCTGAATGCTGAACTGCTAAAATCATCCTTTTAAGTGTCTCAAGATGAATTTCACCTAAACCCTTTACCTCATTGCTCCCCTGCACAGCGCCTCTGCAAATCTGCTTCGTGATAAAGCAGAAAGGCTTTTAAAATATCTGTGCGTTCAGAGAGAGCCTGTTATTAGCTACTTTGATCTTCCTTTTAATTACCCCCTGCGGCTCCCTCTTTAACACTGTTAGACGTAAAAGGCCACAGTTACATCTGACCTGCAGCCGGCTCTGACACAGGCCGATGTCTGTGGCTTCACTTGTTGAAGATCTTGCTGTATTGTGGCATGGAGTTGTGTGCATAGAAGAATAGGCAGCAAGGTAAACTGCCTTATATCATGGTGAAGTCCATAATCCTGGACTGTACACACCAGGACGCCGTTCAAAGGAGGAGATAAGCAAAGACAAAGGTTGTGTTTACACTACGTTCTGCTACAGAGTTCAAGTTTTAAGTGAAGCAAAGCAATTTGTTTTATTCTGACATAGGGGTTGGTGGGTGTGCTCTTTAAGATGTTCCCTATAGAGTGGGGCGGGGCCTTGCCGCGTGGCCAGAGGGTTATGCAATTTTACTTCATAGGAGAATATATGGTGAGAAGCAGAAGTGCAGCTGTCTTGCAGTGATTTTCCAGTCACCCTCTGACTCACTTTGCTGATATACTTACTGGATAATAAAAACCAAACTCAAACAGTGATTGATTTGTGTGTCTTTCAGTTAACTGTATTGGCCAATCATTTGTCTTAATTTGCTTTTGCACTTCATCATTTTCTTGCCAAAACCCTACCAATTTCCGTTTTTACATATCTATTTTTTTTTCAGTTGTGCAACCTGAATTAAATGCTCCAGTCGAACCTCATGAACATCAATATTCTAAATGCAACGAGTTGAAGCACACTGCACTAACCATCTTAAGTAAAATGATTTGCATTTGCAGTAGGTTAAAATCATTTCACTGCCCTGTTGTTGCTATTTTCTGTGTGTCTGACAGTAGATGTGAAAGTAGGCTCAAAGCCGACTGTGGCAAAGCAATTGCAGAACTTCGACCCAAAGGCAGCGTCTCTTTGAGGTTTTCCTCTTGCGAGAAATAAGATGAATGGTCCTCTATAAGCACATTTAAAAGCATACAAATTTGTAAAAATGCAAATGACTAAAAACCCAGCTAGATGTTAACGATAGCTTTCCTTTTTTGAAAAATTATGATTTATCTCTGGTAGTATAAATTTCTACTCTCGCAGCTTTTAACACACTCTTGCTGCCAAGGGTTTGACGAGAACATGTGTTTCTGTTTTAACTCATATGAAGGTTGTTTAAACAAATGACATGTTCTTTCTGATTTGTTTAAAAAGGTCATTTTCTGTCCATACATGCAGCTTCATAGTTTACATAAGAACCGTAGTCTTTTTGGACATTTTTTTAAGAAAGACAAAAGAAAACGTTACAAAAGTTGGAGATCGCCATTATGACTCTTACTGTCTGTTCTGTCTTTCTTTTTCTGCGCCTCTTTATGTTTCACCTTTGCTTCCTTTCACTTATTGCCCACACCCACTGTTTCTTAGGCCTCGCTCACTCTAGAGTAAAAATAAAATGGCAAGCTCGATGTGACTGTGAAAAACCAGTGATTGGCGAGTGATTGCATTTGATTTCTTTACTGTTTGGGACTGATTGCAAATTGTTGTGGTGACCAATTTTGGCCACAAGGCAATCATGCAGGTTGTGCATTTCTATGCAGGGAAGGAGGCATCTTATTCCATCTATGGAGACCAACAGATTTTGGAGCTTCAGTGTCAATAAATATGTAAAAATCTTTCATGTGTTTTACAGCATAATGAACTGCAAGTTCTAATTTGAATGGTGACGTGAATGACATTCAGCTCAGGGTTGATGTTTTCATTCAGGACTGTGGCTGCTCCTCAGTTGCAAAGCCTCTTGCTAAAAATCTGGTCGTTAATGAAATTAACAAGCTTCAAGATTGAAAAGTCGATGTCACGTGCTCATCATTGTCTCCAACCGCTGTTTTCTCTAGTGTAACTGCAGCCTCATGCAAACTTCACCCACTCTCTGTGTTGGTTTATCACACTCGTAAAACTTTTGCACCACAGTTTTGCCCCGTTTCTTCCTCTTTGTAATCGTATCTGCAGAGACCAAAGTTGGCACATGCAAAACTTGAAAGAGAGTGAAACCTTGTATTTCTCTGCTTTGCACTTTCAAGTATGGAAAGAGCCACAAAATAGCCCCCCCCTCCCCCGCATCTGAAAAGAACCAAGCTCAAAGCTATAAACAGGAAAGTGCTTAACACAGTCTGTGTGTGTGTGTGTGTGGTGGGGATTTCTGTTGATAACATAATTTTGCTGACATAAAGATCTGTGAAGTTAAGGTTTTGTATGTTGGAGTTTTCCGTAAAGTGAGCATCTCAGCCGCTTTGCATGTCCTTCCTGTAAACATCTCCCATTGAGATTAAGATTGATAGCTTGAAGCACTTTCCAGTTTAAGAGCTCAGTATTATCTGAAAGGTTCTGATGCCAAAGCGATAAATTACTTTTTCAACAACATTTAATTAAAAAAGCAAAAGTTCTGGTTAATGTTGTCACAGCCACTTAAAAAACAAGACCCCTGTAAACTGATGTGTATAATGTAGAATGCTATTCATGTACACATTTAAACACAACAGACTCTGACCAAAGGATTGCACTGGTGGTAATTAAAGCGATAATGTTTTGCATGCGAAAACCCAACTGAAGTCCAAGAGCTTCATTTTTTACTTTTTTAATGTTTTTTATGTCTCAAATATCTCAGACAGACGCTGAACGTGTAGAGTAGGACAACAATTGCAATAGTGTGATAACCTATTAAAAGGTCTAGTTTGGTGACAGATTTTGCTCTTCCTACCTGATCAGCTCAGTCCTTGCATGCATGGCGCTTGGTAACAGTCAGGTCAGTATAGAATCTGAATTATCAGCCTCGTCAGCCCGCTAACAGAGCTGGAGTCTGCTGGTTCAGCGATCCCATGTGCTAACATGAACTCGGATTCTTTCTCCATCTGTTTGTGTTTTTCCAAAGATCCCGTAGAAACGTTGGATATTGGGTTGAGTATCGATGCACTGCTCAATTAAGGTGGTATGTACGTATGTGACGGTGTGTCAGAAAGGAGGGATGAGTACGACTCAAACAACTGAAATTTTTTATCATACAAAAGTACAGTTCTTCATTATTTTATTGGATTTGCTATAGTTACTGTATTGTTTTATTTTATATTTTTAAACCAGGTGATTCTGAGGAAATAAATTGGGATAGAATCACAGATTTTCTATAGAGTGACTCTAAGGACCAATACATTCATATTTAGATGTACTAGCCGGGAGTCCAAGAACAGCATTTTGAAGCAATTGTAACGTCACAGTAGCTTCTGACAGGACTTTAAATATTCTGCATTAGGGTTAAAACTCTGGATATGCAGTGAAGTTTAGTTGAGGTAGAAATAAACTGTTTTCAGGATTTCCACACAGATAGTTTGCCTCTGTGGACCTGCAGGCAGAAGTTTTGATCGTTTTACCTGGCCCCCGTCATGCCGTCAGTATCGTAAGAGCTCAGAGACAAATGAAAACTCAACAACGGGTTGACCTTTACAATTTAACAGAGATGCGTTACAAACCTTGTGTATGAGTTTGCACTGCAGTTCAAAAAAATAACCAGTATTTCAATATGTCGTGCATATCATGGCTCAAGAGTTGGCAGTTCGTCTTGTAATCAGAAGGTTGCCGGTTCGAGCCCCGGCTCCGACAGTCTCGGTCGTTGTGTCCTTGGGCGGGACACTTCACCCGTTGCCTACTGGTGGTGGTCAGAGGGCTCGGTGGCGCCAGTGTCCGGCAGCCTCGCCTCTGTCAGTGCGCCCCAGGGCAGTTGTGGCTACAATGTAGCTGCCATCACCAGTGTGTGAATGTGTGGATGACTGGATGTAGTGTAAAGCGCTTTGGGGTCCCTAGGGACTAAGACTACGTCCACACGTACCCGGGTATTTTTGAAAACGCAGATTTTTCTATGCGTTTGCACCTTTCGTCCACACGTAAACGGCGTTTTCGGTCACTGATAACGGAGATTTTTAAGAACTCCGGCCAGGGTGGATATTTTTGAAAACTGTTTTTGCATTTACGTGTGGACGAGAAAAACGCAGAAAACGCAGCGTCAAAGGTGTGCGCCTTTTTTGACGTCACACTGTGCGCCACGTTATTGTTTCGGTGAAATGAATTTCTACAATACTGTTACTTGTACTCTCTGCAGTGTTTAAATGCTTACATATACACACACAGTTACTGTCCCTCCACACATACGACTCAGTTCTGCTTCTATGCCCCAGCTTTGGCTACGTTCACACTGCAGGTCTTGATGCTCAATTCCGATTTTTTGATCAAATCCGATTTTTTTTGTCTGCTCGTTCACACTACAAATAAAATGCGACAGCAAACGCGCTCTAGTGTGAACGCTCAAAGCGGCCCGCATGCGCAAAAGAAGATGTCACACACAACGCGCTCTGTTTAGACCCAGAGCAACAGTATTGTTTGACTGATGGCCCTTAATATAAAGACTTCGGACTTCACGTTTCCCAATTTTTGCTTTAAGTTATTTTGTTATTTACATAATAATATAAATAACCTAATAATGATCCTTATTGCTGTTTAAGAGAGGAGCGGTGCTTCAAAGGATAGCTGCAGATTTCTGTCAGAATCTGCAGATTAGACAGTACAAATAAAATGTTTACGTTGTCTTCCCAACAGTTTCACTGACATCTCGCGATGTCTTCTCGGGCGCTTCTCTGGCGCTGATAATTGGCTTCAGTCTTGTGTCGGTGACGTAAAAGACGGATTTAATGCGACCTGACCGTTCAAACAGCAGTCGCTTTCTAAAACATCGGATATGTATCGGATTCAGCACCACATACGAAAGTGACCCAGATCGGATTTGAAAATATCGGATTTGCGCCGTTCACACTGTCATAGCATGATCGGATATGGGTCGCATAGGGTCAAAAAATCGGATTTGATGCGCTTTCGCCTGCAGTGTGAACGTAGCCTTTGTTTACTATTTCCCACCGAGGCTTCTAGACTTCTGATTGGCCAACATTTCTACACGGTTAGGAATATATCGCCACCTGTTGCTGTGGCATGTTCCTAGCAGCGTTTTCCTTCATTTCTGCCTTTACGTGTGGATGGGATTATCTTTTAAAACGAAAACGGAAAATCTCCGTTTTTAAAAATACCCGCGTACGTGTGGACATAGCCTAAGTAAAGCGCTATACAAATACAAGCCATTTTACTATTAACCATTCAGTACACTAAAAGCTTATTGTGCTCAGTATCACAACATTAGGTAAACATTTAGTTGCTTCAGGTTTAAACGCAGATGCAGATTTACATGAAGTGGGCTATGCTTGTGTGGTTTAGATTAGAGTTTTGCTCCAGCTCTTTCATCTTTGCTCTCTAGAAACGTCTGTCAGACTCGGCTCTTCTTTGTGAAGAAAATGAAAGCAGTGTTCAGTGTGGTTGGTTCATGTGGTTACATTAATGCTGCCATTTTAAGGGTGTATTTATGTTTGTGCACGTATTTTAGGTTTGAATAATGTATTTAATACAGACTGATTATGTATTTATCAGAACTCCAGCATTAAAGCTTGCTGCTTCATTCATGGTGTGATTTCTTGTACGCATGGCTACTCTTAAAAATCTGTAGATACTCCACTTCTGCTTTTCTGAGTGACATCACAGTCCCCGGGGTCTATTCGACAGAAAATTTGATGTGAACAGTGCGTCACTCTGTGCATGTGTGTTTGTTGATACAGCTGAAAGGAGGACAGTTTCAGTTTATTAAAAAAATGGAGAATGGGGAGAAGAGTTTTCTTATTATGCAGCGATAAACACAGAGATAGCGTATCCTTTGCAATGTGTGACAACATGTGGTGAGTCACATGGTTTCTCGCTGTTTTGTGTGGCTGAATGCGGCGAATGACCTCAAACGTCAACTCCTAATTGTCACTGATTGTGCTATAAAACGTCACGGATTTAAAAGGGAGTTTATTATGCACATATGTATCAAAGCTTAAAAACAGTGGCTTCTATACAGATGCCCACGTGAATGCAGTGAGTCGGTGTGTGCTCTGGGTACATGTGGCGACGTTTCAAAGGTTAGTTGGATTTGTGAAATTACAGTCAGCAAACTTTTGAATGTTAAAGTCATCATGTGGTGGAATCTGCAGCATCAGACGAGTCTTCAAGTCTCCCAGCCTCTCATCACATATGTTCTTAAGGCACTAACTGAAGAACTGCAGCATGCTGGGTTATGTTAATGACATGGCTGCACAAAGGAACTGTCCGCTTTAATTATGGAAGTGTTGGACTCCTGGCTTCTGCTCTCGTTTCTTTTTTCCCCTCGTCTTCTTCCGCGCACTTCCTTCCCCTTTTTCAACCGCTTCCCACTGTCCTTTGATTTTCCCCTCCCCTGCACAGTGAGGAGAGGTGGGCTAATCCTCTGTATCAAATGTGTCACCTACTCTAAGCAGGAATGAATAGGCCCTAGATTACCACCAGACACTAATCGCATTTAGCCTTCCCGATGATAGCTTCTGTTCCGGGTTGGGCACTGAGGCCCGTGTTATTTGACGCATGCCTTGAGTTTTGTTCGGATGCAGCTGTTGTCATGCACCTGTTGTGCGTCTTCCTTCCTTTTTTCTTCCTGAATTCTGTGGAGGTCATTGTGGGATTATAAATTCAAGGTTTGCACAGATGGAGGTGAGTTTGGTTTACATAGGCACAAAAGCCTATAGAACTGCTGTTGCGACAGAGCAGACAACTATGTTTGAAGGTCCAGCAGGATCTTTCGTACTAAAAGCTGATCTGTAGCTGAGTTCTGTGCACCAATCATTTCTGAGCAGACTTTGGTCAAATGATCGCCCTGAAGATCCAAAAAAGGAAATACAGTTACACCAAAGTGCAGTTTCAAAACCACTGGCTATTGTTTGTTAGCTTTTTAACACGTATCAGCAATAACTAACTCACAAAACAGGAAGTTTCAGACCCTATGTAGAGATGCATTGATTGTAAAAGTGTGATTGCCATTTTATTTCTAAGAACTGACTGCACATATAAGCAAAAATCAACTATTCTTCAATGCAAATTGTTATAAATGTAATAAAAGAACTTATTCAACTGTATAACTCCCCCTGCAGTGAGTTACAGTTTGTCAGCTGGGTGGAGGTGATTTTAAGTGTTTGATTAGGTTTGCTGTTACAGACGTTTTCATGGTGGTCCCTCTGTGGTTTACCTTAGCGAGCTTTGTGTCTTCACTCACACTGGGGAGTTTGTAAGCTAACAAGTGTGTGCCTGCACCGATGTACGAGTGCTGAGTGTTAATGAAAGGGACAGACATATGGGAAGCTGACCTGCCAGTCAGTAGTCGGGGCCAATATTGCTCATGATCATCCAATTTGTGTCTGAAGCTCAATCAATGCATTTCTAAATACATATGCACTCGGTTACACTGATATCATGATTTCACTGGAAGCCCCAGAAAATGTGTTTTTTCCTTTGAGAGAGTTAAATAAGATCAGTTTTATGTCTGTGCTCGAGATGTTCCTGCCTAATAATTTAATAGCTGTTAAAACAATAGAAAAAGAATTCTCACACTTTGAATGGACAAAGTTAAACACGCAAACAAATATTTTGAGCTGTTATTCTCGTTTCATGTTAATAAGATATTAGATATGACACATGCACATACAACCTTCATTCACAGAGAGAGGGAAGTAGAGCCATCTGCAGCCCCGGGCAGTGGCCAGTGTAACAAGTTTCAACTGGTACCTGCAGTTGTGCGCTGATAAACTAAACATTATATTTTCAATCGACTAATATTTCTGGCTCCAGCTAACGTCTAGTCCAGGGGTCGGCAACCTGCGTCTCCGGAGCCGCATGCGGCTCTTTAGTCCTTATAGTGCGGCTCCGCGTGGTTTGGGAAAATAAATTAGAAGTATTTAGCTGAAGTGTATTTTATTTATGTTAGTTCTTTTTTAACTTGTAGTTCTAAATTGGAAGATTATTGTGATATTGAAATAAAAAAATATTATATTCTATTATTTTTTTCATCGCTCAAAATAAGCGTCACACTCGCGGAAGCCGGTGTACCCGCCAAAACGCCGTGCATTTATCGAGACTTTCAACCCCAGGTAGGCCAATTATGGATCTTCGGATCCACATTACGTCAGCAGCTGTTCTCTACCGTGATCTATGTTAAAAACAAACACCGCTCACGCCTCACAGATGACAGCTTACAGTCCTGCGTAAAGATGAAAGCCCCGATTTGCAGACGCTGTTCGGGAGCAGAAGTCCCATTGTAAACATATCACGGCAGACCCGACGATGTTTGCATGAACACGCTTTTCAGCATTTCTTTATGGACCACTTTTCACACACGGTTGCTGACGCATACAGACGGCTGTAGCTTTTCAGCTCACAGCCCGACACATACCAACACAACAGCATAGATAGCACAGATGTAAAGGCGGCGAGGCGTGGTTGCGGGCGCCGCTCAGGTGCGTCCGCCTCCCCTGCGGCGGAGCTGTAGACCACGCCCCGCCACACACATTAACCAGGTAAAATACATATTTAATCCGAATTTTGCAAATATCTATTTTTCATTTTTTAGCAGAAAAATTTTTCTATAGAAAAAAAATGGCCTTTCAGTTTCTCTAAAGCTTTGAGATTTTTGTTTTATTCTGTTTGGAGTGGAAGAGTAAGGGGGCTGTTTCTTAGCTGTGTGCTTGCGAAATATCCATAGTTGTCATAATTCTTCTCCTTAATTACACTTGAGAGGTGGAACTGCAGATTTCATTTGGGAAAAAAAGGCCAATAGTAAACATACAAGGAGTTTCAACTGAGATTTTGAATATAGCTTTAATTTGACACTCGACTAAAGACGCTCTCTTGGAGATTAAAATGATCAGTTCCCCTTCGATGAGGACAAACACATTCTTTCACGTACATATTTCATACATGAGATCAGCTAAAGAGCTACACACAGCATATAAAACACACTGACAGCTCCTTGCAGTCTCTGTCAGTGTGTTTTAGATATATTGTGTTACTATATAGGTCAACATAACATAACATAAACATAACCTAATTATCTCTTGGACCCATTCTTTATGCCTGTCAGGCTTTGTTTGTACTGGCTGAAGCTTAAATGAGGGCATTGTGGACATCACAACAGCCAATCTACGAACAAGCTCTGCAAATTAGTTTGGACTATAACTGCTGTGTTGTGCGGCATTGGTCCATATCCTTATACAAATAAACTGCAGATTCATAGAAGAAAAATCACGGTGTTTGATCAGTGGTGCAGCTACCCAGACTAACTACATCCTGCCCTTTTTACAAAGCATCAAAACAGCCTGAGAATATAAATGCCAGTGACTGTACATCGCTGTAACCACTTTTTCTATATTTAGTTTAATACTGCTTAACATTAACAGTTACAGCATTTTAATTAGGCATTTCCAATGTGGTTAACTTGCACCAGCGATATAAAAGTACATTTTGTGTGTATGTTTTAGGTCATGGGTGTGATGTTTTTTTACATCTCAATACAATATACAGAAATGCTGCTCTTTCTGTAGCCTCCATTCTCCCTTACTCCTCTTCCCAGCACATACTTCATTCTAATACAGTGTCAAGGGCACTGGAGCAAAGCTATATGCAGCTTGACCAGCAGTAAATTTTCCTTCTGTCAAGCCCTGTTCCAGTGTCTTCTCCTTATTTGCCATGACCTTCGCACTACCCTCTTTCTGTCTCCTTGAACCATGCAGCTCTGCAGGCTCTCATCAGCAAAGCCTTGTGTCACTCTCTGACTCCTCTTCCTTCTATCGCTCCTTATTGCCACCCCCTCCCCATCTCCCGTTAGTCATCCTCTCCCTGAGAGCTGTGAATTTTACGACTGCTCGTACAGTGAACCTAGTCTTCTAGACCGAGGCTAAACGACTGCCCTTGGAATGACACGTTCTCGAGCCCCAACCCAATCTATTCGTAATCTTAATAGATCGACATAGATGTATTTGGTAGAACTTTTTCTGTGTTTTCCTTTTTCTTAAATGTGCGAGGATAGTTTCTAGCATGCACATCAATGTAAAATTATTTTCTTCACAGCTGGCTTTATTATTGATTCCTGACATCAGAGGCAATATCTCCAGCTACATAGCAAAGTGTGCATTCAAATCCAAATGACATTCTGCTTTAAAATGCATGTAAAAGCTGCACAATGGAACAATTTCCCTTATCCATAATTAACATAAATTGCAGCTGGTTAAAACAGAAACAGGAAAACCTGCAAGTTTAAGTTGCTGCAAGCCTCTTTGCATGTAGATCACAACTTTATTTGTGATCTATATGTCCTAATCGAGGTCATATCTTTTCCTGCCCACTGTGTTCTGGGCAGTTCTTTCCACTGCTCTTCCTCCTTTTAACTTTTACGTTACAAGAATTGGAGAATGTTGAAGTCCCAGAAAGGAGCCAAAAGTGTAAACTTTGTGTGAACTGATTACTACAGCTGTGTACATTTAGGTTTTATTAGTTTTGTTTGTTTAAAATTTGAATTAATTTAGCTGGATAAGGCATTTTATACTAACTGTGACTCAGCATGAAGCACTCTCAAAGATGCTGGATCCTCTAAATGATACACGCAGTGTCCTTTGGTATGATCGACATGAAGCACCAAATGCTGCAGTATTAAACACTGAAGGCAAACACATCCAGCAATATAAAACTGCGACAAAGGGCCTTATGTCATATTTGGGAAGTTTATATTTCCTTTGTTTCAGTTCACTTTTTGACACAGGTTTTGTTCTGCTGTTTGGTTTAGGCACGAATGCTTCTGGCTAGATGTAGGAACGCACCGTGACATCCTTAACCTTGGATATTGAAGAGTTACACTACAGCATGCTTTTAGATGGTATCGATACAGTGCGGATTATGAGTTCTCGCATTCCACATTGTTTCTGTTCATTCATTCATTATTGATTATTTTGCTGTGAGAGGACATAAACAGCAGGCCTGCACAGGTCTCCAGCCTGAACAGGGCTTTTTAATTATCTCTGAGTCTGAACACACATGAGAATTTCTTCTTTTTTTAAACATAAACAGCTTGAATTCAACTCAGGTGTGCAAAACCTCCATCGCCATGCATTTGATGTAAATGTGCAACTGTTAGAAAAGCATGCCAGAACGGATCAAAGGAATTGATAACTGTGGGGATAAACAGTTCATATGAAATTTCAAATGAACCACTTTTCATTTTTCTTTCGTGACCAACTGTCTACCAAGTGACAATTTACAGAAGATTGCAACTGCACACATTTCGCAGTGCATTGCACTATTTGGATGGGATCGTGGTGTAGTGGTTATCACTTTGAGCACACAGCAGATTCTGCGTTGGTTGTGGGCTTTCAGTGTGGAGCTTGCATGTTCTCACTGTCACATCCATGCAAGTTTATAGATGATCCTAAGGTGCTCATGTGTGAGAGGTACATACAACCTTTAAACTGCATATAATAAAACGCTGTGTGAATGGAACTTGGTCTGAATCACCCTGAGTACTGTAGTATCTGAATGCCAGTCCATTTTCACTCCCCGACTCTCTGTAATAATGGATATCCGGATACCTTTGCCAGACAAGTTTGTGATCCCTTAGGCTGCTGGCATGGATGCTGTTAAATTGCTGCAATTGTTTGATGGAATTCTGCCTTTATGCCATTAGTGTGTGCACAGTGTGGGCATGTCTTTTTCCAGATGTTAGATGGACTCTCCTTCTTATTTTGAGTAAGTGAGATGGGTCAAGGTTAAGTGCAGTGGAAGGAGGAGATAGCATTGTTGTCAAGTGTGGGATTAGACAACTAAAGGAGCCCTGCTCATGCACACTCCACAAAGCTATTAACAGGGGCGTCTGCTTAATATCAGTCTGTTGCAGATTGATATTACACTGCACATACACTGCATTAGTAGGGTCTTCATTAGACTTTTTTTCTTTCCTTAAGCTCTATCCTAAGTACTGCAATTTACTCTTTGCTTCTTATCTCTTCTTCATGTATGTGAAGACCATTTCTGCAACTTGTGCATTCAAAATTGCCAATTGTTGATTCCAATTTTCTAAATAAAAGATCTTATAGAAGATATATTTTGGTTTTCCATATGTTAATGTGACACTTTGTACACTCAGAGTTTGAGCTCTTTATAATATGCAGTGTTTAGCCTGGCGTGGCTCGGTCTGCTATGTCATAAAATTCTCCCTGAAGGCAGAACAGCGAGGCAGGATCTGATCTTTCCCATCCACCATTACTCAGTCCTGACAGGCCAGTGAATTCCCCACACCCCTCCCAGTCGGCAGTTCAAAGCCTTACATTTGCCACTAGAGAGGAGGGGGCGCCGCGTTGAACTTGGGGCCCACTGACAGAATTTACCCTCAAGATGTTTTCGGTTGAATGTCCTCTGAAGTGGGAGGACTTTTTCTGCTTCTGTTTTAAACTTCCTTGGGATCAGTGTGGACATTTCATTTGGGGAGATCACATTGGTGATTTTTCACACTTTCACGCCAAAAGCAACGGGTGCACAAATCCTGCAAAACGCAGCACTTCTTGCAGCTTGCATGAAAATTTCTTGGCCACAAGCCTCGCATCTCCAGTGCCTGTGCTCTTGCATCATTGCACATGATTGTTTTTAATAATTGGCAAATACCACTAGTTGTAAAATAAAATCCCACAATTTACTATAGTGAAAGTTTGCAGCCAGATTGTTAGAACATCATAAAGGAATTTATGAATCAGGTTTTACAGTTTTCATTTGCAAGTGTAAAGATGTGGCAGTGATATTAATTGTTTTTTTTTATTTCAGTCAGACAGCTTTGTGAAAAAAGGACAAAAAATCCAATAGAACTAGAGAAAGGACAGCAAAGAACTAAATTAAATTAAAGAAGCACAAATTATTATTGTGCTCTTATTATTGTGTTATTATTGACATGATGTAGGGGAATGGAGGGCAGGCGTGGGTCAGATAAGCATCAAGTGATCCGTCATGGTGAGCACAAGAGTCAGCATATGAGCGATCTTATCGAAGTATCCGCATTTGGATGTTCTGGCACCCTTCCAGTCTTGGATGGATAATTGAGATCACATAATTAAATATTCCTGCCAGGAAGCTACTTTACGACATTATGCCTTTAGGTCACATACAGCTTGGGAACATTAGAACCTTAAACACCTCCCACATCTGGATCTTCTTGCAGTGTCGTAGGTATCTACGCTACATTTAATTACCGCGCTCGTATTGTTTTTACTTATGGCATCTGTGTTTGTTTTGTTAAAGGCAACCTAATTTGGTTTTCCTTATTTGTTGTCATATGTATACTGTTACAGTAGAGGATGCTCATATTGAACACAGGCAAAGTTAAGAGTCAGAGACAGACTGCTGTAAGCACTCTGTCTCTGACAGATTTTTCTGCTCTTAGGTCTGTACGATGCCAATGAAAGCAGATACTTCTATTTTGAACTCTGAATCATGCAAAGCTAGTTATTTAAGAATAAAAACATGCAGTTGAAAATGAGCCGAATAGGTTCCCTTTAACAGGAAACAGGAAGTTGCCGGTTTCAAGTTTGCTATGTTGTTATTTCATAGTTAAAGAATCTACACCTTTAAGTTTGAGGTGATTCTTCAGAATGTGCCGTCTGAAGCAAAGAAGAAAGTAGGTAACTGAAGGCAGTCCATGGTGAAAGCTGCTGAACATATGGCCTGATGTGTCCTTGGCTTTGGTTCAATCAGATCTGCGCATACGGTTTCGACCCACATCCTAAAGTGCTCAGCAGTATGTGACATTGCACTGAGGTTGGCTTAGTGCTATATAAGAAGGTGGTCCAGTCAGCGCAAATATAGCACAAGCATGTGATCAAATGGCACACGCATACGATTGAAACCCGACTTGTCACAGGACACTCGTGAACACGGGCCCAGCAAAGTTTCACATGCTCTGTGCAAAACACAAGACAGCTGTGATCATTTTATTATTCACAAAGGACATGCATTGTAGATGCAGAACATACCATGAAGTATTCTTTATTGAATATGAAGTAGGGCTGCCACAAATGATTATTTTGATAGTCGACTAGTCACCGAATATTTTTGCGATTAGTCGACTAATCAGATCATCATCCATTGGACGTAAAACGTACAGCTTATTGCACCAGCAGCATCTGCTCTTATATAACTATCATTAGCTTACAGCTTTGTGTTTAAGGTATGTGCTAACTAAAAATAAAGACAAGATGATAGTTTATTACATTTTAATGAAATTTGCAGATTGTTTTGGTGAAGTTTAATAAACTCAGTCTCGTCTGCTCCTTGCTATCTAAAATATAACAGGACAACGGAGTATATTCTCCAGCATCTCACACTTCTGATAATCAGTTGTCTGCTTGATGTATATTCAGCTGTGTAAAAACTATAACTTTAATCTCAGCCAAACCGATTTACTCAGGAACAAATAAAATACTAAAAAAAGCCAAACAATAACATTTTTAAGTTATCTAAGTAAGTTATCATGTTTAACCTGAGTAGCAAAAGACTGCGGTGGGTTTGAAAACGATTTGCCGGGAGTCCGGTGTTCTCACCGGCTCTAGTGAGCCTTGCCCCCGGCTAGCTATCGAGCTGGTGGGTAACAGACGTCTCCAAAAACGTTGGAGCGCTTTTGAAAATATGTGGTGTCTTAATAAACTGAGCAGATATTTGAGGTTTATACAGCTACAGTCTCGCCTGAAAATATGTTAAATGTTTATTTTGTGACCCAGAAAGAATAATAAGAGTAACATTAAAACTAACTAGCTGCCGCCATTGTTGGAAACTGAGCTGGGCCACGCTATGAATCCTGGGACACAGCTTCTTCTTCTTCGGGGTTTAACGGCAGCTGGCATCCTTGTACATGCAGTGCTGCCATCTTCTGTTTCAGTCCGTTATTACACTCTTAAATCCTGCTACTTATTCCTGCGTCCTAAATCTTCAAACGACGAGTCGACTATTAAATTAGTCGTCGACGATTTTGATAGTCGACGTAATCGTGACTAGTCGACTAATCGTGGCAGCCCTAATATGAAGATTATATTATAGTTTAAGGATTACACTATTATGCAAGTAAAGTTAAAAAAAACAAAGCAAAGAAACATCTAAATTTTTAAACCCTGGTGTGAATCATCCAAAAATTTCACAGCTTCTCCATTCAGTTCTCTTACAGTTTCCACATTTTCCTTCATGCTAAGAAACCTTCTTCCTTGTGCCCCATCTTCTTTTTTTCTCTATTTTTTGCCCACACAGGCCTACAAGGGAAGAGCCCTCCAGCTAATTAAAAACTTGCCAGTGGAATTTCGCTGTGACAAAAGGAGCTATTCATGTCAGCAGGACGGTGAAAAGGCTGCGCCGGCAACAGCGATAGCATTGCTCAGCGTTAGCAAAATGAAGAGGCTTTACTTTGAAGCTCGTCCTCTTACGAAGACACCCAAGCACTTGACTCGGTGCATTGCTGCTCTCCCTTTGCTTCTGTTTTGACATCCATTATCATCTGATGCTCTGCAGTGGGGGAGTGCAGCTTAAACTTGAGTGTCAGTAGGTCTGCGTAGCTGACCTTCAGTCTGAAGATGCTGTCCTTAATGAGTTCATCTGTTGCCTGTGAAACGTATCTGACCCATACTACATTTTTCTTTTTTGCACACAAAAAAAATCCATTATAGACTCGATCCATTTCACCGCCACGTTGTTAGTCCACCCCTCGGCTGTATCTGCAAGGTCAGAGATCCCATGTGCAAACTCAGGGAATGACCTTTGGCCTCATCTGTTAGCCAAATTAGTCATCTTTAGGGCCTTCAGTCTATCAAATTATCCACCCATACCCTCATCCATCCATCCAACCTTCCTGTTCTCTCTGCAGCAGTTTCTCTGGGAAAATTGATTCTTTACGTTAAAGCAGAGGGGAGTTCCCTCGTATGTGGTATTTTAAGTGCAACCCACACTTTCCATTGCAGACACACGTCATCGAGAGTACATTGGTAGTGGGTGATATGAATAGAATTCACTCACAGTGTATAGTACATACTCTGAAACATCACTTGAGAAAATTGAATGTGAAAGTCCATTGTTGACCTTGGCAACAGCGATTGATCCTCCTGCAGCAGATGGAATATCCTCGGTGGAAAACTCTGGAGAAAAGTGTTGAGTGGACTTCAGGCTAGGAAGTATATGTCAAATTGAGATAGTATTGACATTAAATAATAAATGAGGAGAAGAGGAGGAGGAAAAGTGTCCATTTCAAGAAGCTGAAAACGCTTTTCTCCAAATCTCAACTTTCTTTAACTGACTCCAAAGTTGTCTACATCATTCTCTGACTTTTTTTGTTGACACTTTCCAGTTTTGTAGTACAGTCAGTTCAACATATGGAGACATACAAACAAAAGCATTACTTCAGGCATTTCCTATCATAGGGGATCGTGGAGACATTAAGGGCTTCCTTCCTTCTTCAACGTCTTAAAACACTTTCAAATTTCTGTTTCCTTCCTCTTTCTAATTTTTTATTTATTTTTTTACCATGAAGTGATTTTCTCATGTGTTCTTGAACCCCCTCTCTCATTCAGTTTCTCTCTTCCTCTCTTTCTATTTCCTCTTCTGCCTCTAACCTCTGTCATTGTGTGCCAAGTAGCTGTTGTAGCCAGTATGCATTCTGACACTTGTGGGCATTACTGTCCTCATGGAGCTTTATAGGGAGACAAACTGTAATGAAATGCTACAAGGATGCTGGGATGTATTTGTCAACAGTATAGTGTTGTCTACTAAAGTATTCATTTAGGTGTCACCAGAGAATAGACAAGCTGAACTAAACTTCTTTCACAGCCAAACCTCAGACATTAAAATGAGACATTGCATGCTGAGTCACTGCTCCATTGCATAAAGTCGAACTTGTGCAACAGAGTTTACTTTTGTTAAGTTACTGTGGTTTCATAGGCATAAAGTAAAGCGTCATATCTGTGGAAAATTGAATATTTTGGGGAGAAATGTGTTTGAAAGAATTAATAAGTGTGAAATGACAGGATGTAGATAAGAAAGGAAGGAAAAACAAAAGATGGGCTTATGATGACACTACATGCGGAGCCATCAGGGGTTTTCCTGTCTCAAAATTGGCCTTTGGGGAGTGACTTTGCATCTAATGTTGATTGGACTGTGTGCACTAAAGGCAGTAGGTCTGTGTCATTTTATGTGACAGAAATCTGTGTCTGTTATGCTTGAATAAATGAAACCACAATCTATAAAACTGGTTAAAAATATCTAATGCCAGTGCTGAGGTTTTCTGACTAAAACCTCTTAGGAATTTTAGTGGCTAAAATTCCCCTATGTATGAAAAACCCTGGCCATATGCTGTGCAATAGTGGCTTTTGCTTTTTAACCAATTAATTGGTTAAAGTTCTTTCCCCCCTGTTCCAGTCCACATTCAGCTCTTTAGCTTGTGTACATACAGGGTTGATGTCGATCCTTTTATCTCACTTAAGTGGCCCACATAGTAGCACAAAGTTTCTAACCTGAGATGATATGTAGGTGAAGATCAGAGTCAGAGCCTGCTCCAGGAAGCAGATGTCTGCAGCATCTGTCTGATGCGAGACTTTCAACGTTCACTTCTAGTCTGACTGCAGCTAACATAAAACCAGTTATGCTAGCTGCAGGAGGACGTTTCTGCGTCCGTTACAGCATGACTGTGACACAGACCCATACATAAATGTTTGGCTTTCATGTCGGTCTCTGAGGTAAACAGGCCAAGTCTCCTGAGGCCAGAGTTAAAGAGTTAGAGAGAAAAGAGAGAGAAGGAAAAAGAAAGTGAGACGGAGTGGAAGAATGGGACAATAGAAGAAAATGAGAAGGAAAGGAGGAAAAAGGTGTGTCGAAGGAGAGTAACGTCAGGTGGTCAAAAGAAGGATGGAGTGAAAAAACTAGTTCTTCAATGTGAAAGAATGAAAGAATTGAGGAAAGGAGAGAACAAACAGAAAGGACAGCAAGAACACTGAGCCTGAGGAATGAGGACAAAGGGCAAGGAGGTGCCGTTACTGGCCTTTGTACCGTGTACCTTTGTTTGTCTTCTATATATTATATCCCTGCATCCTCCAACCACCACCTAAGCTTTTCATCCACTCTGACAATCCTCTTTTTATTTCTTCCAGAACGGAGGCAAGGCGGACTACACAACGCAAGAGGCCTGGGGAAATCATTAACTCCACGCTCGCGCAGTATGACTGGTAGGCTGTGTTCTGCCTGTCTTCTTGTGTATTTAATAAATGTATGCTTATTATGCGAGTGTACACAGCAGAGCCTCAGCGAGCCGCTGGCTTGTAGCCGGTGCTGTTTGTATAGCTGTTCATTATCTAATTGTAGCAGTGCCCACATGCCCACTTTGTCTGCTTGGTCCCACTGATCACTTGCTGGTCTGATTACATAGATGTAATTTTCACAGAGAAACGGTTCGACACGTCGGATTCACTGTGTGAAAACAATGCAGTATTATCATAATGACACAGCACCATCACCCAAATCTGCAGCTCTCCTCTGCTCCGCAGAGCTTTATGGCGAGTTTTTCTCTCACACCATGTCTGCAGCTCTCGAGAAACCCGTTGTGCGCTACCTGATCCACAGACAGTAAGCAGGCAAAGTTGAAGGCTTCCGCAGTGGAGTGGCTGGAAGCTAGAAAGCCAGATATTTCCCTCAGGGGTTGATTGGGAATAAAAGCAATACAAGAGAGACTGGAAATAAATAATAGATTCTGCAGTCGGTGTTTTTCATGTCGAGTTGATGATAACGTTGCGTTCCTGTGCTTCCACTTCCAACGATTGGGAGGAAAACAAGCATTTAATTCCTCTAAATTTTTTGAAATGTCAGTAGGATCACTGTGGATTGCTCTGTAGTGTTTAAAAGTACACAGCAAAAGAGCGTTGACTGTTATTTATGTGTGTGTGTGTTTTCTTTTTGGAATGTCTAACCTCTTTAGATCACCATTGCTTTTATTAATTAAAGACTGCCAAACAGGGGACTGACTTCATTGGTATTCTGGAGCTTTGTTTCTTTTGTTCCTAGCTTGACAAGCTGTGTCTGCTGCTCGTGTAATTTTCAACTCTCGTCTCAATATTTCATCCAGTTCTTCTTGACCAAAGGGGAAAACCCCCCACTAATGTGCCACCTAATGTCATGGATTGGACTATTAACAAGTGTGTGCAGACTGACTGATTTATGTAAACATATTCATCTGTCAGAGGAAGAAGAAGCTCAAGCACCTGATGATTTGACACTTGTTTTGCATCACGTTTGCGCCATCATCCTTCACTGTGAGTCGTGTCTCGTCGTAATGACAGAACTGAATATTCGGGACTTTTAAGTTTCCTTCTGACTGGAGGGGATGTCTATAAAATATTTTCCATTCTTTGTCTTACAAATATTAATCAGCAGCAGTACATTCATCTGCTGCAGATCATTTATATCTGACAGAGCTGTCACACATCTTTTAAGGTCTTATTGGCTGGAATAACACTAGATAATAAATTGATCATCCAAGTAAATCAGCTGATCTTACTGCCAGGCTCGTCGGGTGATGGCTCAGCTGATACCTTCTATACATGCAGTTGGGTAATGTCATATAGGAAGTGATCGCTGCCTATCCTTGCTACTTCCTGCTTTTTCATGTCTGACACTGATGTGACATTTGACATTGATGTCTGCTCTGTTCACAGTTTCTGAAAAATATATCTGTTTAGTTGTTGCAGTGTTCTGGTAGGTTATAAATATGCAAATATGTACGGTGGATTTGTGTACGTTGACAGTTGTATTTAAATTTGTTTGAGTCATTCAAAGATTAGTTTTGGGTCAAAGGTCTCCCTTCCTCTCCCGTCCTTTCCTCTCCCCTTTCTGCACAGCTGGGGAGAAAGGGGAAGCATATAATTGCAGTTTAATCCTCTAAGTCCCTGCAGAGGAGGGAGGCAATGCATAGCGGCATGGACAGAAGAAGACAGAACAGCCATCGGAGTTGTTTGGACAGATGTTTGCAAGCCAAATGGGGACTCCTGTCAGTCACAGGTTGAAAGTGTGCATGTTAGATGGACACGTAATGTCGGAGCATTTGTAACAACAAAAGAATATTGAACATTTGACTGACTCGTTGTTTGGTAGCTTTTGCGATCAATATACACCTCAGGAGAAGTATTCTTTTATACTCTGAGCTTTTCTCACTTCTATTTCTTAATTTTAGTGAAGAGGAGACAGTAGAGCAGGGAGATGGAGCATCAGATGGCCTTGGGTTAGAATCAAAACCAGGCATCTGCATTTGGCCCCCTGTTCAACCACTGAGCGAAAACAATACCCCAGTAGAAGGGAAAAAAAAGTCTGTTTTAAGCATTGACTTGTGTTGTAACTGATTATGATACTGCTGTAAATAATTGACATTCAGGATGCTCATCCTCGAAGGTTCGTGATTCAGGTTGAGAGATTGGTTAAACTGTCCAACAACCAGGTATGCCAGGGGTGTCCAGGAATCTGTGTCCTGCAGGTTTTAGATATCACCCTGGGTCAACACACCTGAATCAAATCAGTTCATTACCAGGATTGAAAGCCTATTTGACTCAGAAAATCCTGCAGATTTGACTGATCACTTGGTTTATTAGTTTGGCATGTGTAATAAAATATTAAGGTAAACGATTCTTTGAAAGGCATCCAAAAACATACAAGGTATGTTTGCTCGTCAAACCGAACCTTCATCAGTCATAAGAAAAGTTATTTTTGTTATAGCGTAAAGCAAACCTGCAGTAAGCAGCCATCCATCTGATATACATTCTGCATCCTGGATATGGGAGTATGTGTTTACTTGCTCACCTAAGCTATAGAATATATAGCAGCTGCAATAGAAAATGAAACCCTGTACTCTATATCATCCAGTGAAGGTAGAAGCCTCAGGTTGTAAAACATGCTCCCCTGTCAGGACAGCCTTTTCTGTCATAATGATCCGCACTGTACTGCATTTCTGTGTATGCTGTAATTCCAGAATATGTGTGAAGGAGGAGAGATTTAGTCAGCAGGGAAGAAAAATTGGTGAGCAGGACATTTTAGAAGGTGTTTTTAGCCCCAGGAAGCGTGTCTTTGAGAACTGGAGTGGGGGCAGTGAAGGCTTTAGCTACACTTTAAGGTTCAGGGGTTATGTGTGCATGTTTGTCTGGTGGGGTTACTCCATGTATAAGCGCAGCCATGTGTTTATGTGAATGTGTATCTTTAAGTGCTTGTGTGTCTTCAAGTGGAGGCAATCGGGGAGCGTTAGGCAGGGGTACAGGGAGGCGAGGAGGGCGAATCCGTCTCCCATCACTTGGCTACAGGCAAGCGTTCTTAGCACCTCGTAAATCTCACCTGCTGCTACAAGACTGCTGCTGACATAGCTGCTATAGTGCGTACTGTACTCACAAACATTCGTGCACACATGTGGTGTACATGCACATTTCGTAGAGCGTGTTGCATGCAGCACCAGAGTCGGTCATGTCAGCAGCAGGAGTGAAATTGGGAAAATAAAGTGATGTATAATCTGTCTGTTAGCGTTCCATGTTGGAAAATGGCATCTTTTATTGGAAGTGGTTTCTGTTGGAGCAAAGAGGAACAGCTGCTGAACTGAAAATAAGAAAATCCAGCTGTGCTCCATCTAGTCCTGTTATATTTTCTTTACTCTTTAGTTACATTGATGAATGATATATATGCGCTTGCAAATTTTCAACCTTTTGAAAGCGGTTCTTACTAAAGTTCTAACTAAGCTTAAAGGCGATTTCCAGTCAGATCTTATTTTCTTATAACTCTTATTAGCTGTAATGACACTGCAAGACGATACGTGATTGTAGGTTTTGGTTTTGTAAAGGAGCCAAAAGTTGAGAAAGATTACCAACGCTGCTTCGTTTTCAGTTTCAGTTTTGCCCTTCAAATAGATTTGACTTGGTAGTTTGAGCCTAAGCTCAAGCATCAGTGTCTTGAACCTCGTTATAATCAACGACTCTTAACCAGTGTGGACACTCTGCATATCTCGTCTGTTCTCCTTGCAGTACGTTCCCACTCACGAAAACACGTTTTTACTACAATGCAGTTGTGGTGCATCGTGGTAACCACAGATGTCAGAAGTTAAACCCGATTGCAGCACAGATTCCACTACTTGCACGGCGTTGCAAAATCGTGCACAGTTGTGTTGTACCCTTGGAGCCATTGCATTTGCGGAATTTGTGCTTGTAAACACAGCTCACTGCACTCACGTTAGCTCTCCAGGACATACTTTGCATGTAAAAAAAATGGAATACACATCCTTTACACATTGTGATACCTGTATGTGTGTGTGTGTGTGTGTTTTCTATGTTTAGTTCAAAGTGTTTCTCCCTGCTCGCGCCACTTGTGTTTTTCATTTCTGCTAGCTTTAGAAAGCTTTCCTTGCTCTTACAGTAACTCGCTTCACAGTGGTGACGATCGATCGGTGTAGCCTCTCCTTACACCAAACATCATTTCAAAATGTGCAGCGCTGGGAGTACGGATGGCATGTGCGCATGCAGTGCAAGTGTCGGTTATATATCCGCTGGATAGGAGACAGTGCTGGGTCAAATTAAAGTGAATATTTAAATAACAATAATATCATACATGAATTGAATTGGTTAAGTGCTTCAGAAACGGATGAATGGAAACACGAGCTAAATGTTATCATGTGTAGGAAATTTCTGAATGTTGTCAACGGTCAAAGTCTGTGTTTGTTTTATCAGTTGATGCTTTGCATACTCATTCAAACAATTGCTTGTTTGTTATGCATCTGCACAGGCCTTTTTTTAACAAGCGTTCAGCAACAGTTGCTGGCTGTTGCAAGTTTAACTGAGTCTTGAATGTATAAATTTATGCATGATCTGATGCGAGTGCCATGTTTTGCAAAAATAAGATGTGGTTTTTCATAATAAATTGTAATCTGCAAAATCCGAGCAAAGTCACTCAACCAAGACTGATCCTACTTTGAATTCATCATATTCATCATCAGAATTCAGTGGTTTTCTTTTGTTTGTTTGTTTGATTTAATATTTATGTTTTTTAGGTATTAGGGTTCAGTCATAATCCAGGTTCAGCATGAATTCTTAGCATTATGCTGCTGACCTCTAAAAAAAATGTTTCTGAATGCTTTCCAATAAATTTCAATATCATGTCTTGATTTCCTGTGACAGTCTGTCAGCCCACGTACTTGTCACACTGAGTCAGCTGCTGATACATATACAAGAGTAGTGAACAGTTCACTGGCCACATGGTATTTAAGTGGATTCATGTGATTCGTCTGTGAAGGTTCTCAGTCATCCAGGTCATCGTAGTCAAAGGAGCTTGCAAAGAAAAGCGTCTGGACTTCTTTAAGTTGCTTGAAGACGTTTCACCTCTCATCCGAGAAGCTTCTTCAGTTCTAAGGTCAAATGGTGGAGAGTCCCAGATGTGATTCATGCCTTCTTTAGCAGTACTGTATCTTTGCTGCTCACTAATTGTAGTCTTTGTAATGTTTGTTTATCTATTGGCAAATGTGTTCTAGTACTTTTTTTTATGAGTTCTGCACGGCTTCATTGATAAGGTAGAAACATACAGTTGGTGGCAATGAAACAAATTACCAAGTCAAAAAGTGTAGCGAACCATTGGCATAATGGCATTCAAGAAGACATGTGACACTGATTGGCAGCACTTTGGTGCAGTGATTGCCAAAGTGCTGCCAATCACTGCTTCCCTAGAGTGTGGTCACAACTGGGTACCACGTGCTGTACCGAGAATCTTGTGATTGCTTTGGTTGTCAGCAGATTTTTATGGTTAAGCACACAGTTGTTGCCAATTTTCTGCATCTTGTTTGTCAAGATTTCTTCACAAGACACTGAAAGATGCGACACAAACTGGACTGTTTGTTGGCGCTGTTTGTCGCACTTTCTGAAACATTGCTGAAGTGGAAGGCCCAACATTCACTTTCAAAGCCAACATTGAGTGTTTGTAGACAAGTTGCCATGGTCCATGCAAACTATAAGCTGCTGTTGTACCTACCAGCGGACAAAGCAATAACAAGGAGGTTTTTGGTGCAGAACCCTCTTTGTGACTGATTTTACCTACCAGCTTTCAGCAAACTCCAACAGCCACTCGCCAGTCTGTTGGGAGTACACATTGGCTTGCCAACCGGCCTCCAGGCCTGTATGGCTGAGGTCTCGTGTTTTCTGTATACAATGAAATGCATCTTGTTATGTCCAGGATGTTTCTCACTTCCAGCATGAAAAGAAAGTTCGATGAGGATAAAATCGCAAATGAACCTATTAGATGATGTTAGACAGTGCTTTCGTACACCACCCTCATATGAGTAAATATCTTGATGAAGATTTTTTGTTCTCTCACTCCAGCAAAACTCCAGAGACTTGTTGAGCGAATATGAAAAGGCACCGAAGCGCTATTTCAGGTACAGCCCTTTCCATGTTACATATAGACTTTTTAAAAACTCTAATTGCTGTTAAAAACTCCAGAGGTGACTTCCTTGCCGTTAAAGGCTCTTTCGTCTTGGTCATGCCTGATTGAAAAATGAAATGTTCTTGGGAACTTGTTTGCCGAGAATTCTTTACAGGAATAGAAACAAACTGATTTTCCGATGTACCTGTTTTCCCATTTCAGTTGAAGAAAATTAGTGATGACTGATGTACTGATGCACGCACACACACACAGGCTTGACTTGACTTTAATGGCCACATTAGCAGGTTCAGTGGAATTTGTTTTCGGAAAGTATGACAGCTACGACTGGCTCGAGGTAAAATCTGTTTGCCTGAGGGATTCTGGAAAGAGACTCTCATTATTCCCATTTAGTCTGAGCTGTTTATACATGAAAGAATACATGTGCCGGTATTTGAACAGGTGCCTATAGAAGTTTTATTTGTTTTTAAGCAGCGACCGGAGTAATAGTTTAGTGCTGTAGTGCTCGCTTTCTTTCCTCGTTACTCTCACTCACAGCAGAAGTGTTGAGATTGCTGCACATAGTGTCACTGCCACTCTTCTCTCTGGCCTATTTTTCACACGGCTGTGCGGAACATTGATGGCTTACTCAGTAATGGCAGTTAAAAGCCACCAGTCCTGTGTCTGTCTGTCACCCACACAGATGTAGATGTCTGAGCAGATCTGTGTGTGTGTGTATGTGAGGCATAGACACAAACACATTCATTGACAGAGTAAATAAGAATCCTTCTCAACTTTTGTGGCTTATCTCGTTCTTCTGTTGTGATAAGAAGAAAGGGGTATTTGTGACGTATTTGTGGCCTTGAAGGGAAATTATCTCAAAAGTCATCTCTCCAAAATGGAAAATGTCAAAATGAATAAATGCCAGTACAGTACCACAAATGACAACAAAAATAGTAGAAGCTTGTGTCTACAAATGTGTTCAATGAACCTTCACTCCTCGGGCATGTTGCTTCAAAGCTGAGCAGCCATGAAGGAAAAAACCTTGGTCACTTTTTAAATCTACATCTCTAATGTTTAGGAGCCAGAGACAAGACAAGACTTCACTTAAAATTTACAGGGATGTAGATGTTAAATAATGGGAAGATATGTGGATAAATCATGACTTAGTGGTGTCCAAGTTTCTCAGTTAGATCCAGATGTGTTAAATACATCCGGTACGGCTAAAACGGTAGAATGAACAGTGAGCCGATGCACAGAAATCAAGCTGAAGTCACGTGGATGTTTGGGAACTACTACGAAACAAAGCTTACGACTAAGTCAGTTTAAAATGAACAATTAATTACACATTATGACTTAAACATGGACTCCAAGAAGCTGGCAGCCACAAATCTCTGAGGTACCCATCTAAAGACAGGCATGATAGATTACTGCTAGTATTCTCACTGTGCTGTTTTTGCTGTTGTCTTTGAACATCAATTCTCAAACCTCCAAAAACCACATGCAGACAACCGACATTGGCTACATCTCTGGAAGTGTCTGTGGGTATCTGTCAGCTGGACTAACTAGCTGTCTGCTGCCACCCTGTCCACAGCTCATTGATTACTGAAACCCCCTCTGCTCAGAGGCTATTTGCTAGTGGCTCAGGGGGGCAATGGTTTCCTGGCAAACAGAGTGCGTCCGGGCTAAACTGAGCTCTTTTTTTTTCATACCCTGACAGACGTTTGCTAAATGAGAGATCGAATACATTAGCGCAGAAGGTACACATTTGCGACTGCTGCACTTTGCCGATGCTGCTCGTGTTTTCGAGTGAACATGGTTATTTGCAGTTGTCGTACACAAGCGAGGCCTGATTATGTGGTGCTCGAAGACCAGACTCATTCATTTTCCCTGTGGCATTTTGATATGTGTTTGTGGATGTCATCTCTCTGGCCGCACCGCTACTTTTAGATGCTTTTTTTTTTTTTACTTGGGAGGAGGGGTTACCATCTATTTCTACACACAGTTGGCATTAATGATCTGTTATGTTAGCCACTAGCAGTGGTACCTTTGGTCTGGCATCCTGTCGATACACTGTGTATATATAAATCAAGCTGAGCTCAAGGTTAAACATTTTATGTGTGTGTTGGCTGCTTTCTGTGCTGCTGGTGCTGAAATCTGGACAATAAATGGCCTCAGTCAGGACGTTTGCATAGCCTAATTAGCATGAATAAAGTTGGCCTTTTACTTTAATTTTTGCTGTCAGCAAAGTCTGTCTCCATACTTTCTAACTTCTCTTCCGTGTCTGTGGTGCTCTTGTCTTGCCTGTTAGTTCCTACTATTTAGGACAAATGTATATTATTTAAGTTTAAATAAAATGTTAATTTATCTCCTAAAATAGCTGACCCCTCCATCTTTTAGAAAACTGTCAAGCAGTAGTAATTTATTGGTGGATCAGTGGCAGACCTCCTGCTGTGAGTACTGGGACGTTGCCCTGTGGCTTCAGGGTCACTTTGACCTGCCGAGCAGTCAACTTGACCAGCAATAAAATAGTAAGTAGAAATTAGCTAAACCCACAGATCTCATGCAACTCCCTCATTCTTGGTGCCCCTGCACGTCAGTGATGCACACAGAGGTGCAACCAGGTCTACTTCTTTACAGGCTTCTTTACGGATAGATTAACCAATAGACTCTCACATCCACGATGATACAGACGCTGTACTGGTGTGTTGTGGTGAAGAGAGTGCTGAGGCTCCCTTGGCGAACACACCGTGAGAAGTTTGATTATTTAGGAGGGACTCTGAGTAGAACCACTACTCCTCTACTTGAAGGAGGCGGTTGAGGTGGTTCTGCGTCTGACTAGGATGACTTCTGAGCACCTCTTAGGTCAGGTGATTTGGGGTACTATGGGAGAAGGTTAGGGTCAGGGCATTCATCTCTTGGTTGGCTTGGGAACACCTCACTGTCCCCCAAGATGAGCTGGAGCAGGTGGCTGTTGACGGGGAAGTCTGAGACCTGTCTGCTCTCCCTGTGACCTGAAGAAGGGACAGAAGATGGATGGATTTATAATTGCTATGTTTGTGAGGATACACCTATAGGTATAGCATATGGGTTGTTGGTCAGTTCCAAATGTTTGCATTATGAAATCTGCATCAGTTTTTCCTCCCCAATTAACCAATTGTGCACATTTATCTCTAGTCTGATATTCCTCACATGAAAAATTAGCAGTCGAGTAGTTTTCCGTTCAGATTAATATGCAAGATTGGTGCAGGAGGCTGATTGACTCAAAAATAAATTACAGTCTGTGTGTCCGGGATAATTAACAAACATGTCATCCCGTGTGGCTTAATGATGGAGCTCCATGGAACAGAGCAGTAAGACATCAGGCGTCGACCCTACTGTTGTTAGCAGGATCCTTTCTTTTTATGGGATTTATCAGAAAATGCAGATTTTTGTGAGGGTGGCGGAGTAGTGTGCTACTGCGTCATACCTCAGCACTACTGAAGGAAGGAAGAACACCGGCCTCTGCCGCTAATAGGACAGCATTTTCTCTGCACTAATTGCTGAGTGTTGTTTTGCTTAGACTGTGGGATCCACAGTGCGGCTTTTATTGCCTCCCAGAATCCTCGCTGATAATTCATTGAGCAGTAATTATTGTTTGTTTTGCCTTGCTTTCCCACATAAAACCGGTCCGAGGTCAGCAGCTCAGGCTGTCATCAGAAATTTGACTCTCTGAGTGCAATCACATCACATAATGATCTGTAACAAACAAGCCCCCCCACCCATCGCCCTCCGTCTCTCCTGCTGTGGCGGCGTCAAGCGTAATGACTCGTCCTCATCCTTTCCCCACTTATCTGCCAGCTCGTTTTGCTCCTCATCACGAGGCCCTCGGCGGTCCAGCTTCAAAAACAGAAACACACTGATGCCGTTCAGCGCCTGCTTATTAGGAGCGCCGCACTTGAAGATCCAAGAAATTGACCGTTTGTATTAGAGGTGGGAATCACCATACATCCCACGATACGATATTATCACAATAATTAATGCACGATACGATATTATTGCAATTTTTTTTTAATATTTTGCGATATTCAGATTCTGTACATAAAGGTAAACTTTATCAATATTCATTTTATCTAATATCAAAGTCTCGCACTCAGTCTTTCTCTCATTTCAGTCAGTTGTATTGTTGACAAACTTGAACGGTTTGTATTACAGTCTAGTCCAACTTAACTGAATGCAACCATCTGGTACAATTATAGCTATTCTGAACTATGCAATTTATGAAAACTATGCAGCCCCTTCAGCAACTGAAGAATTTGAAAGTAAATTAAAACAAAATATAATTTTACATTAAATAAAAAAGTTTTAAACTTAATTAAAATAAAACATTTCTTAAATTAAAATAAGTAAACTGTCATGTTTATTTCTGCCAAAAAAAAGTTAAACACATTTGGACAGTGAAGGAATGTCAGGATTCTTGCTCAGAAAAAGGATCAACATGCTCTGAAGTCACAGTTCCAGTCCACAAAAACTTTTTTTGTAACAAAATATCGATTTCTGCTGTCCCTGTATCGCTACATTATTAGCAAACAAAATATCACGATACTACACAGTATCGATTTTTTCCCCCACCCCTAGTTTGTATTATGTCTGTTTATTTTTGCACCCTGCTAAATGTGCTTATGTTTAAGTGTTTTAGCGTGTGCTTGGTGTGTGTTCCCTCTACTATTCGAACATCTTAGGGCTTCATCTGTGACAGAACGTAAACACTCACACACTGTGTTTCATCCCAAACGGCATCTTTATCGCCATGAACAAATATTATGTGTTCAAAAACACACACTTGTGGCTACAGCATAAAGAAATCCTTGCAGCGCTTCCAAAGCGTGTCAGAGGTCTTTCTCCTGTTTTTTTCAGACGTGTCAACATGTATTTTTCCTCTGCGCATGCAGCATTTTATCTGGCCTTGGCCCACAGCTTTTGATTTCCGAGCACGTACAGGGTGGGCCTTTGCTGATCAAACGACCGCGCCTTAACGCGAGCGGCAGCCCTGGACATTGTCCCATCAATCAGATCGTAAATGTCATCAGAAGGATGTGGGATGTGGCGGCTACGGGGCAGATGAAACATGCTGAGGAAGGACTTTTATCCTGCAGGCTGGGATCCAGTGGGAGGTAGAACTTTATTCCTGTTCTGGGACGGTTATATAAGTTAGAGCCTGGTTTCTTTAACTAGCAGTTGGGGCCTGGTTTGGTCTGCAGGCCTGCATCTGGTCAATTCCCACATGACGAGTATATTCAAGTGTGAACTTGGATCCCATGGTTAAAAAATGTGGCTTCTTTCAACGCCAAGTTATAGACTGTGATGATTATGTCCAGTCTTTGTTAGATAATAGCCAGAAAAATAGCCATCAGCATGCTCATGTAGTCTCTATTGTGATGTCACCTCAAAAAAATTCTCACTTTAGTTCGAGTGTCACTGTCACAGTTAGATTTTTCTGGGAAAATAACACAGGAGTTTATGAGAATAGGGCATACATGTAGACAAGGGAGGGTTTTAAAAAGCGATTACATCATAGCGTTTGTTATTTTCCCACAGAAGATTATATTTTTGCTTCTGCTTATTGCCAGGCATTACAAATTCATGTTGTGCAACTTCACAGTATTGGTTCTGGCACAACTTTATTTTAAGTTATGCTGGAATTTCCGAGGAAACAGTTTGTCAATGTGAATTTTTGGTAAAGTTTTCTATTAAATGTGTTTTATGGTTTGAATAGAACTTTCAGTGACATCATATAACTCACGGTGTGGCATAAATCCTTTATTCAACAGTAAAACTGTCAAGTTAAAATGAAACAGAAACTTAGATGGATGGAAGGTAAAAAGATCCTTGTCTGAACTCCAAACAGGTGCCTTGGTACAGCAACGGTGAAAAGATGTAATGATTTGAGGACTTTGTTAAAGAGGATGCTGGATTCAATTAATTTTTCGCTATTACAGCATTTCCATTTTAGATTCCCGGGATTAGTGCACACTGGCCGTCACGTCCTGCTGTGCATTTGCAGAGTAACGCATTCATTCAAGCATTTAAATCACATAACCTCATAACTTAGATAATTAGAGCCCACCCACAGCAGGAGTCCGGTCCACTGTCAGTCTGTTAGATCAGCTAATTACCTCAATTACGCAGACAGACACACAAACACAAAACCCAAGAGACCGGTTTTAAGGAGCAAGTCGCTTGGCCTTGGGATCTTTCATCAGTCTGGAGCTTTTTGCTTCAAACTATTGGTTTGCGCTGCCACAAAACTTGAAGTATGACGTTCATAGTTTCGGATGGGGAGGTTTTGCATTTAAAAATGAGCAAAAGTTCATTTTGCTAATTCCTGCAGTAATAAAACCTGGTTCTCCCTATTGATCCTTGAGCTGTGACTCAGCGGTTATCTGCCGTGAAAGTCTTGGGTGTTTTTTGTGATGTGGTGTAAAGTATGGCAGCTTTAGTTATTTTTGTACACACTTTCATTCTCAGTATTTCCCACAGAATGAGATTGTATCATGTTTTTCATGAAGCAGGGGTTTTTGTATATACTCGTCTGGGCTTGAGAGGGGATTTTTAAATGCTTTCTTTGTTCATAGATAACAATATCTGATATATTCTACCATCCATCAGCTCAACCGCCTCAGACTTGCTCGTACTTGCTTTCTTGGAAGGATTGGTAATCTCAGCAGACTGAAACCTGCTGGTCCATCGACTCATAGCGTGAAACAGTGACCACCCCTTGCTAGCTGCAGTCCATGACAGTGGAGTTGGAGTCTGCGCAACCCTGCGACTCGAGATTCAAAACAACTGAATGGCACCGAGTTCTGTCAAGAGCAGAAACCTGACCTTAACTGTAATGAACCAGACCAGACAGGAAAAACTGGGGCTAGCTGGTTAGAAATAATCTTAACTTTAAAAATACGGTCAAGTAGTGTATCATTATTTCAAATATTTGGAAATCAAAAATTTGACTGTAAAATATATTCAGACGAGCATCAGTATACCTGGGCTGGAAAGTCAAGTTTGTGTGTGGAAGGAAGCAGTCATTAGCAGTATTTAAACTGAATGCCTAATTATCTGGGGGTAATAAGATTATCAGCAGCATTTTGCCTCATCTCCCCAGTGTAACCTACCAAACTTCTCCTCTAACTTTCTCCTCCTTTTCATTCAGGCTTTTATGTTTTCCCCTCACATCTGCCCTTTTCCTTTTTCTTTTTCCTGCCCTCCTCTCTCCTTCGTGTTCCTTCTGCAGGAAAAATGAGGCACATTTCCCCTCTGTTAATCACTATGATCAATGACTGCCTTGCTACCGTGTTGCCCGTATGGCTGCTTTCTGCTGCCTGTGTGCTCTCTCTCACTGCTCTGGAGCAGCTCACGCTCGGAAAGGCATTATGAGCCTGTAACTGACTCTAAAACACGCAGGAAACAAATCAGCTGAGCTGCATGTCTAGCTCTTGTATTCTGCATCACAAGCAGACTCCTAGTAAAAGTCATGTGCCCAGAAATAAATGTAAGATTTAAAATAAATATTTTATGTCAGGTTTTTGTCATTTAATATAAGTTTTATTGATTTTTCTTGGCTTCAGCTCCAGGATTTATGTAGTTGCGGTTCTCTAATGTAGCCAAGCAGAAGGGCAAAGCTGGAATTTCCCCTATCGGAGCCATATGCTGTTACATCCTTGTGTTTGCTCATCTTATAAAACTGCACTTTTACTTTTCCGTAATTCAATTTGTTCTCTATAGACGACAGTTAAACGGAACAGGTCAGAATCTGTCCCTGAACCGCACCAATCTTCCAGGTTTAGTAGATCGTAAGGAAATCTTTGTTTTACTGTCATTTAAGCATATGTGCACAGTCATACATCAGTGGCTAAGCTGTGTGTAGATAGAAAATACATCTTATAGGTGGTCTGCGATGAGGTTCTCACTGTGGGCTGAGTGTGGTTTAAAGGGCAGGCTCGTGGTAAAGCTGCAGAAATGATGAAAATGCGCCACATTGAGGCTTAGAGATATGTCTGCGGTGTGTGAACTCTGACTTTTAATTTCCTCCTCTTCATGCCTAGAAATAGCACGTTGTTGTGCCCATTTTTGAATCATGGTGACTCTCCTCTCCCTGGAGTGTTACTTCATTTAGCACCTCGTCTCGTGCCGTATTCTACTGAGACTCTATCAATGAAACACCAGCGGAATAACAACAAACAGTGTGTAGGTGTGAGCAATGTGTTTTGACACAGCCAGTCACTTTTGGCAGCTGTCCTCCGGAGCAGAGCCCAGGTCTGACGTTTGCTAATGTGCTGACTTTAGCACTCGTGTGTCCTGTTTTTTGTTTTTGTTTTTTCATTTGTTTTTTTTGGGTGTGTGTGTCTGTGAGTGTATTTGTGTGTGTGTGGGTGGGTGTGTGCACAGTCACGTAACACTGATGCAAACCTCCAATTGCCTGGGCAGAAAGGGCCAGAAACCAGTGCCAGAAACCTAAGCAAGAATTTCAGAGTAGGCGTGTCGTGGGTATGTACTGCTTTCAGCCAATCGGCTCACGGATTCACCCGGAAGTTGTGGCTTGGAACACGTGTTGTTGTGGCAACACGGGAACTGAAAGGGTTGCAGATGGGGACGGGAAGAAAACAAGCCATTTGAAGCCAGAGTGCAACCTCTGCAGGTCATTTAATGTGATTCTTGGATTTGCAGATACAATTCCACAACATGACAGAGATACTTTTGCACCAGTTAGTAATGTTAAAAGGCTTGTTCCAGGAAAATGTGAGCTAACAGAAAGAAAAGGAAAAGGCAGAATCTTATCTGAGGAGGCCGCTGGTGTAAAATAGTCTCATCTTTTACAGCTGGGTCTTGTCAGACACAGAACAAATGTCTCTCTGGTAATGTTCTCTCCACACTTCTGTTGTCAGCTAATGGACCAGCCCAAGATAAAGGCAGATCCCCGACGGACATACACACACATGCAAAGACACAAAAGACACTGCATGCAATCCAACATGCTCCTATCCTGAGAAACGGTTGACTGACTAGAGCCAATATTCTTCCTGCTCCCATAGACACATACTATCACTGCAGGTGCTGCACAATGAGGCATTTGCATTGTGCAGCCAGACTGTAACAAAAGCCAGAGTGAATTCTTTTCCAAAAAAAGGAAGTGTAAAGTAGACATCAGGAGGATACATGAGCTCGAAAACGAGTCTGCGAGAAATTCCTACCCTGAGGAGAAATAGGCATTACTGCGCAACATCTCTGAAATTACATTAACACTGCCGTTTACAAAAGGAGGACCAGATTATCTGGAAACAAATCCAGGTTGGATTAATTACTGCTAAAGATCCGCTGCTACATTGTGACAAAATGATGATACGCCTTGAGTATGTTTATTATCTCATTGTACTGATTCTAACAGACTTCGGATTTCTGAAACGGAGCAAAACTTTCCTGATGGTTTTCTGCTTCCTGTTTGTTTAAACTTATGCATTATCAGATATAACACCAGTCACCGTGTGGCAAGAAAGGAGGTTTTAAATTGAAACCATAACGATGGTTTTCACACCGTGTACTTCTGGGTTTTGCATTGCATTCTTTTGCTTTAGACACTCTGGTAACTTCAGTAGTATACAAGCCTGTGCATACTGTGCATTTTAAACAACAGGACTCAACTATTGTCTGGTTAATATCAGGACTTTTGTTTTCTTAACATGGACTTTTTACTACTAATGTCAACGCTACCCACATGAGTGAGATGGTGGCGTCATGTGAAAAAAGTTTCTATGGGCTTGTAGGGAAAACTAAGTACAGCCCATGATTCAGTAGCTTGTAGAACAGGGTGGGCAATCTCAGTCCACGAGGGCCGGTGTCCCTGCAGGTTTTAGATGTGTCCTCGAACCAACATCTCCACTTTGGTCTCATCTGTCCAAAGGACATTGTTGCAGAAGTCTTGTGCTTTGTTCAGACACAACTTTGCAAGCCTAACCTCTGCTGCCATGTTGGTTTTTAAAACTTTTTCCCGACCCTTCCAAACAAACAATACTTTATCTCTGTTTTACATTTGCTGTCATGAACTTGAACATTTAGCATGCTGACTGAGACCTGTTGAGTTCAAGATTTCTCTGAGAATTGCACAGTCTGACCTTAGGACGAATTTGTTGTTATATCAACACTGCAATGTTTCTCACTGGGAAATGGCCAAAACCCTGCTTTCATAGAGGTGGTCACATCTGCTGATTAATAAGCTACAATGCACATACACTTTTTTTTTAAAGATCATAAGAAGCTAAATTTTTTTAAATGATAGCTGACAGCTTCAAATTGCATGCTGTCCTTTTTCCTCTGCACAGGTTCTGTTTACCTGCATGCAACCAAAGCCTGTAATTGGTCAAAAGAATTCAGGCTACAGAAAGAAACCTAGAGAACCCCTGGTACCAGTAATCCTGTCCCTTGGCTATAGATTCATATGCATGTGTATATACATAACAGTTGTATTAATTTGGAAGGCACACGTGTTAGTAATGTGGTGTCTGGTGTGCTTGTCTCTTGTAAGGGACAGTGTGGCTAAAGAAGCAGAGCGATGGAGAGAGCTGAAGTGAACAAAAGAATGAAACATGAGATCAGGCACCTTCCCCAGCAGAGAAAAGGGGCTTTTTATTAAATCAGATCTTCAGTTTATGCTCTGTTTGCAGGCACAATGGCTGCTTTTCCCTCAAGAAGCTTACTGGCTGGCATTTCCTGCCCTGGGATGGCCCTGTCCAGATTAGAGGAAATTGGTTTGGTTTAATGGCTCAAAAGACAGAATCCAGTCTGGATACTTGTTCCTTATCATTTGCTTTGTTTTCTCTCTCTCTGGCTGTTGGTGCCTAATTTTCTGCATCTACTTTGCATCACACACTTAATAAGAATATTAGTAAATAAGTGTCGATTTCTCACTTTACAGCTTCTGATGGTCTTTGGTTGCATATACGGACACCTTGGATCAGGACCAGCAGTAAACTAACACCTACAGCCTCGGGCACAGCAGGGGGGTTTTGGTTAACTGGGGCTGGTACATACAGACACAATCGCATTGTTTCTGCACACCAGCTATGTTGTGTAATAGGAGCAAATAGTGAAGAACCAGTGATGTTAAACCAGTTTATATAAGAAAAATAAATCTAGAGACTAGTAGTTTTCCAACAGACCCTGCTCCAGTTAAAACAGCTTGTCTGCTGCAGTCCCCGAGGGGCCATTCAGGATGCACATCCTTATCTTTTCTTGGTGTTAAAGTGTCAGTGCCACACTGATACTGAGTGGCCCTTCTGCTTTGGAAAATAATCATTAGTATGAACAAAGGAATAAAAGTTTGTACAAATGGTTGCTCATGCCTATCACAGCAACAGCAGCAGCATTATAAAAGTAAACACTTAAAGACTGTGGGTGGGTTCGGACAAAAAGACAAACAACAACAAGATATTGTGATCTCTTGATTTGTAGCATGTGAGGAATTTGTATTTGAGCACAGAGTTTTATTGGGCTCTTAGCGCGTTTACAGCTGCACATAGGTATGAGTTGGAGTCAAACTGACAATACTCAAGTCAGGAGCTTTAAAACAACAAAATATCCTGAGTTTAAATGCTCCTATAGTTTTCTATGCATATAAATATACATATCTTTGCAACTAGGGGAGTCACTCTTGCTAGTCATTAAGAAGAATGTAGGTTTAAGGCAAGTTACAGAAGCTACATCTGTCTTTTAGACATAGGGCGCTAATAAGTCCTTAGGATAACCAGAAGAGAATAGATGAACGGATGGATGGATGAACTTATATACTTATGTGTATGACTGTGTACGTGACAAATAAAATTTGAATTTATAAGTCCTTAGGAGATGGCTGTGAACATATATTAGGTGGTGATAAGAATATTATAAATCATGCTGCAAATAGTGTTATTAACGTAATTAAGTAAGTAATTAAAATTAGACTAAAAATTAGATTATTCAAGAAAATGTGCAAAAACCAGGACTGTCGTGTAATTTTTTGATGGCATTATTATTCCATTGTTACTCACATTAATAAAAAATAGATTTTTTTTTTGGTTGCTTTTTTAAGATTAATCTATATGCTAAGCAATTATTGACCACTGGGTAAAATATTTCTTTATGCTTCTTACAAATAATGCTTATTCCCCTGACTTTAAGTTAAAACATTATCATTCATATTTTACATACTTTAAGCATCGAAGTGAGGTATATATGCTTAAAAGATAATTCCATTACTTTAATTTTTGCAGGACAACAACAACAGGATATCTTTCTCGTGAGTTCATTCATATTTATATACGCTTGTTATATTCCACTCGGTGGCCTCGCAAACGCATTGCACACAAGTACTCACAGCTGCGCGTGTAAACAGAAACTTTTAATAATGAAGCACTTAAAACCAGCAGAACATCTAATCTAATCTTCCATATTTGTGCTCTTTCCACTTACTGCTGGAAAATCCTGTTATAGTTCGCATAAATATGCAAACTGAGAAGATGAAGAGAACAAGAAGTACCAAGTTGACGTCAGTATGCATACAAAGAGCCCATCACCTGAGCGTACGAGTATATATGAGATGTTGCTGTGACTTTTATTATTTTTTTAAAAACAATCAAAGCCAAGTGCACCAAGCAAGCTCATATTAATTATCCCGCAGGTCCGTGAGGTGATTGGGTGTCTCGGATGTTCACCAGCACAGAACAACCTTGTGCGGCGCTCATTTAGAGTGCAATTACTTAAACACAGGCACAATAATGATATGTGCTCATTCACCAAAACACTGGCAGCGTGACAGTTAATGAAGATAACCCACGGGTTCTCTGACGATTGAGCAAGGTAATTATATAGCTGTATTCAATGCAATTAGCTGTAGCATACCGAGGTCAGGGAGGGGACGCACACACGTGTTCTTTCACCGTTGCAGAGGGACTGTTAGCAAAGAGAAGCAGGATGGCTCCAATCCTCTTTCCCGGTCCCCTAAGGTCCCATGTTATTTTAATGTTTCCCATCTGACGTCGGCCATGCATGTCTGGTTCTGTTAGTTAGCAGCACAGGGGAGGCAGTGTAGCCAGTCTGTCTCCTGCGCTCACTCGTGCAAGTGTGCATGGCGTGCGTTTGAGTGCGACAGATGAGGAATTGTAGTGCACTATCTAGGTTATCTATTTGGACTGCTTGTTTAGTTGCAGAAGAGCCTTAAGGGCTGTGATTATGAGTCGCAGTGCACGGGTTTAAGTCTTTGCCTTCTGTTGGTTTTTATGGTGCCGATATAAATAATTCAAACAACTGCATCGTGCATTGATCACCATGGATCTACAGAACCTTATAGCTTTTCATGGAATTGCACTTAAAATATTATTTTTGGGTTTTTTGTATTTGTAACTTGCCAGGATTTTTATCATGGCAGCTGCACTCTTAGTATATCCACTCATGTCCTAAATATTCTTTGTTGAAGGGACTAGAGTGTATAGAGCAGATTTTGGCAGAGACGTTCTTCGTAAATAGTTGAATAGAGTCACAGTTTGACTTTTATTTTCAAATCCTGCATTAGGTAATGGGTTGCACGCCGTTGCTTTGCCAGTAGAGGCACCAAGAGGATGCTGCCATCATTATATCAGCTTCACAAATAATACATTTCGTGTTCAAACACTCGGTAAAAGACATCCCCATAGGGGTGCTACATTCAAAGCGCCAGCTGAAACTTCAATGAGATCAAAGAGCATGCGTTTGCTTTACAGCCCAATTACACAGGAAAGGTAAAAACTGTCCAAGTCAATCTTTCCACATGTTTAAAAAACACGTCACGCCAAACAGTGAGGCTATATCCAAATATGTTGGTACATAATTGGTTTATAACTTTATCCCCATGCAGCTGTTGAAAAGAACTGGCTGCCAATACAGGTACTGGATTTTAGTCTTTCATCTGTGGAGGAAAGAAAGCGAAAAATGCCATGTTGCTGCTGGCAATTTTTTAATAATTGTGCCTTAATGTGTTTCTTTTCTATCATTCATTCATGCTACTGCTGCATATCCACAGAAGCTAAAATATTTTATTCTTTCAAAAGAAATCTGAGGATGCAAAATAAGAATTGTGCAAACATAATAGAGACAACGATGAGACAAAGGCCTGCCTCATTTACTTGCTCAAACAGACCTGAGTTACACATATTTGCTTTAAGCCATGCCAAGGCAAACTCCACCTTAAATTTTTATTTTGGGTGCTACGCTGAATGCACCGCATCATCTCAAACCATGAAGCAGTTACTACGAGCAAGCGGGAAAGGCCAGTAATGGCTTGCTGCCATGTTTTTATTGGGATGGCACACACAGCACACCCCAGTTTTATTCAATAAAATGATATCTTCCTAATGTGATGCTGACTTTTGGGCTGCTTCAAAACTACTGGTGCATTGTTGCTGTTTAAACACACTGTGCTACTAAATTAGTCGATAGCTGTGAGAATAGTTTCGGTGCGTTGCATGCACCTGAGTTACAGTTAAACCTTTGCATAAAGCTGCCACCCTTCAGTTGTGTTATCAGGTGTCAGCATCGCTCGTAATCGCACCTCACACTTTCCCAAACAGCTCGAGACCACTAAAAGACAAAACAGGAATCCCGTGTGGTTTTGCACCTTTATGTGGTAAATGACATGTCTGAAATGTTGTTGCTGTAGCTCTTGTTAAGAATCTCTGTGCCAATCAATATATTGTTTGAGGTGTTGCTGTTGTTTATAAGGATCTCATGCGAGGGAAAAAATGTTGTTGTTTTTCACCTCACCCTCCCAGTGTCCCATTTGCACCAACCACCCTCGCTCACTGACATCAAAAAGCTAGCGTAATGCCTCCTAGCTGTGTCTCACGTACGGGCTCCCACCACCAGCTCAGCATTCGAACAGCCTGGGACCCCTCCAGGTGTGATATTTTATTCAGCAGAAGCTGCCTGGTTTGAATTCCTAACCCTCTTAAGCAGGGGTATTGCCATCGTAGGTAGCTATTGCCTCTCAGCATCCTTGAAAACGTACTGTATACTTCATCTTTAACACGAAGCTCTCCTAACATGTCAGATGTATAAAGTTTTTGACTCTCAAGTACAGGTTAAGGAAACATGATATACGGTAGTCAGTGCTGGCCCTCACAACAAGTCTTTCCAGCAGAGCTTTGAAGTCTGTGTTATTTAGAGATGGTGTCCAGTTGCTGATACTGCAAGGTAAAACCTTCAGGGTTCGTAACCTTTTAGATTAAATGATACTGACGAATATACTTCTAGTATTTTGGGGTTGTGTACAGACTTGATATAAAAAAGTGTGACATCGCCAGTTGGCATTTCCATAAACTCACTTATTGAATCAATCAGAGTGAAGCCACTGCTTTTTTTGTCCTTGAATGAAAAAGCAGATGTTTATCAGGCCTCTGATTAGTTGCTATTTTAAGACCGTTTTAAGACGGGAATTACATTGTATGGATATATGTATTGGTCCAACCCTCTTATTCCTTGAATTCACGTGTTTTCAGTCCTGAAAACAAGAGTATAAAATCAAACACCTAGCCATGCAGTCTGCCTTTGAAAACGTTTGTGAAAAACTGGGTTGTTCTAAAGATCTCAGTTCTGAGTGGTTCTGTAATCTAATGCCAGCATTGCAGCAAGTCAGTTTGTGAAACTTCTTCCCTCAATCATGATCCTTGATGAGCTTGCAAAGCGGATGCGCTTAGGATCCACAGCACTGGAAAGTTACAGAGCGGGGCTTCTCATTGCGGAGGTGCATTGTGTGTAAAAGATGACTCAAAGCTCCCAGTGCATGGTTTTTGATGGCATGGGTTTCAGTGGCTGTGCAGATCCTACACAGTCTGTAGGTAAGTGACCCAGTACTTTTGTCCATACGTGGCCAACAAAGCTGGTTGGTCTAAATGTCCCATCAGAAAGTTCTTTCGCATACAAGCAGGATGAATCAGCGTTTGGGGCACAGAGACTGAGCAGGTCTTAAACACACCATTTATTCCAGAGAAGGAAGAAAAAAACTGAATTAACAAACACAAAAGACACTTATGTAATAAAAAACATTTTCTGTGTGCAAAAATCCCTGCCGACAGGAATAAACAATGTTTTTCATACACTAAAATTCCCCCCTCAGTCCCGTGATACCGCTGTCCAGCCACACCCGGGGAAATGCTCCTTATATTTAAAACCAGGGGAGGAATTCCTCTTCTGAGATAGAGACCACGCCAGTCAGAACGCCAAGGAGAACCTCCTACCTCCGCCCTGTCTCTCCCTGAGGGGCTCGTTGCCGCACAGCCCAGGCGCACTCCACACTTGGGGCTCTCGATTGCTGCCACCGCGGCCTCCCTCGTAGCACCGCCCTGAAACAGACAGACACTGGCCAGCAACGTTGTCGGCACGGCCGCTGCGACCCTCCCGTGACAAAGCTGCACCCTGCGCACAGCAGTGGGGAAAGCGATGCTCACATATGCAGGCAGAGGTACACCCTAACCCTAATATAAATATCAGGGTAAAACCTTGCAAATGACATCAATACTGTACGCACCAATACACACTAAGCTCAAGACAGCACAAACTACAAAACAAACACAAATTTACTTTCTTTAGTCTTTTGCCATTGTGTTCCTGACTCTGATCCTGCAGATAGAAGAAAATAGAGGATGGGTAATTCCATTAATTTTGATGAAAGAGCTGAGCATTATTAAGAAGAACATTCTAACACTGCCTGTCTCCACCATGGCAACATGCATGAACTGTTTCACTGTTTCACTGGATAAAGAAGGGTATCCGGATCTGAATTTAATTTGATTTGCATGAACAAAGACCCAAAATCTCAAATATTGCCATATCTCACAGTGGTAAAGAGTCCTTCCAAAAACTCCTGAATCCAGAGCTCCAAATGTTATTTTGGACTCCATTCAGCAGCCTAAAAGCTTATAATGCAAATTCACCCTTAGCCTTTGGAATTACAAACAAATCAAGCAAACATATCCTGGTTCAGATAATAAACCAGGATATGTTTGATGTCTTATGAGACAAATGCAAATTTGGAAGTTTCCTAAATTTTCACTGTCTTTTGGTGATTAAAGAAAATGATTAAAACCCGCCTTTCGTCCCATGACAGCTGGATTGCCCTAATGCCAGAGAGATTTCCGCTGGAGAAATTGCAAGGCAACAACATGTGCGGAGAAATTTCATTCCCACCTTAATAACCCATTTGGTTTCTTTTTAATTATAGTTTTCTTTGAATCATTTATACACACAAACTGACCTTGTCAGTTGATGGCACTCTATAATTTCAGTGACTCAGTCGAGAACGCTTAAGTTAAAATTAAGTTGTCACGGAGCCCTAATTTAATGTTTTATGCACCATTAAGAAGCAAGAATCGGCAGCACACTCTACCACGATCTGCTTTGTCAGCAAGAATAAGCACTTTCACAGAGCTTCAGTGGCACGATTATTAAAGCTTCATGGTTAATTACCTAATAACATCTCACTGTATCAGTCTTCTGTTCGGCCAGGGACAGCAGGGACATCTCTGAATCTAATTTGTTGTACATTGCACCACTTTGTAACCCGATGTAGACCTGATGTGATCAAATGAAATCAAGTAACATAAGGGCTGTTTCAAAAATTATATTATACTTTTGATTTGTCCTCCAGCTGCATTTCTGTTTGTGTCTTGTTTCTGTTTCTCAGCAGCAGGGAGGGGTGACAGTAACATAAAACAGGAATGTGAGATGCTCCCCGTAAAAGGACGAAAACACGTCTACCCTGGATCGTCTGTTTAATTCATGGATTGAATTTGTGGTGGACTCATGACAAAACAACGACTGATCTTCGAGTGATTAAGAAACAATCACAAAGGAAAACTATAAGAATGAGCTGTATGTCTGAGCGAGCTCTACTGGCAAGTTAACATTAATTGACCGCCCATTAGACTAATGATAGATCACATGAGCTCCGGGCAGCTGGGCCCGTAGGCCTGCTGTTTGTGATAAGGCTGCCGAAGCAGCATGTTTGTCTTTGGGTGCAGCTGTTGTAGGGTGGTGGCTGCAGCATAATGGGCTCTTTTATAATGCCCATCTGAGCTGATGCACGAGCAGCATGCTCCCAATTTGTTTATTATTAATTACATAATTAACTTTGTAATGTTGCTGCTGTACACCACTATAGTGGATTTTAAATGAACCAAGATGTGATTAAAGTGCCGACTTTCAGCTTTTATTCTGAAACTTTTTGTATTGTGACTACTGAATAAAACTCCGTTGTGGGCAGTGACTTCCAGAAGTCTAGACACCACATACAAATGCTGTATTTCCTCCTGTGAGATCCTCTGCTCGGTCTTTACTGCAGTCGCCTCCAGTTGCTGCTTATTTCTTTCAGTTTTGTATTTAATAACTTAAAAGCATGCTCCAGGCCACTGACGGCCTTGGCTATTTCTTTGCTTTGAAAAACTCTTGAGGTACTTTTGCAGTATGCTTTCGGTCGTTTGCGCTGTGAAGCACAGGCTGATCAGTCAAATGAAAGCCATGAGCTTTTTACCTTCTTGTTTCCGTCATTCTGGTTTCATCAGTCCAAAGATTCTTCCTGAACTTTTCAGGCTTCTGTAGATGTTTACTACAAAGTCTAATCTGGCCTTCCATGTATACAACAATCTGTATTTCGATTCATTAAATCATCTTTTGTTTGTAGCCTACCTCCTCGAGAGTGATCTTGACTTGGCTGGATGGCGTAAAGAGGTTTTCCTTCGTCCACTTGTCTTGTTTTCCGTGATCTTTCAGGCGTTTTTGGTGTTGCTGAGACTTCTTTTCAAGTATGTACCAGACTGTTGATTTGGCCACTTCTAAAGTTTATACTATTGTTTAGTAGGTTTATTTTGGGATTTACCGCTTAACGATGGCCTCTTTCGCTTGCATCAACATAACCTTGGACCTCATATTGAGGTTTTCAGTGAAAAGCAATGAAATGGAAGTTTGGCAAATTCCAGACCTTTTATCTTCTTAAGTAGTTGTGAAATATGCCATAAAAACTCGTTAGTCAGTTGTCCAGTTAGTTTTAGGCCTCTGAAAATGTGGGGCTGTGTATAAAAATGGCTGTAGTTTCAGAACAGTAAATGCAAAACTTTTGTTAAACGCCTTCAATTAATGCTGAAAGTTGCAAAATGACAAAAATTGCATCATTGTCCAAAAACGTGGACTGACTATGTAAGCATTGTCTGAAAAGTTGATATTAAACATCCTGTTTACTTTTCTAAATGTTGAATCTGGCTTTAGACACAATGCAAACTGTTAGCTTTAGTAATCCTGATGTCCCATGACTACATATAGCCCCGTCACATCTCCGTCTACGATGTTAATGCCACTGTCAAAGCTTGACAGTAGATCTTACTAGCCCTGCGTTACATCACTGGGCTTAATGGTGCTAGGCTTAGCTCATTCACTATTTATGTCACTTGGTTTCTCTTTTAGCACGGTGAAGAATAATAGCCTTCTTTTGAACTTTATTCCCTGAGATATGAGTCACTATAACAGAGGCCACATTTGATCTCAGGTTTTTAAGTCTTTATTGCTGCCCTGGTGGCTGAGTCCCACTTGACTAATGGGAGCCGTGGAAGCGTCTGTTGGCTGTGCACTAGTCACTGGATCTGCTCTTACACACTGTGTGTGGCCGGTGAGCCAGTTCCAGTAGTTAATTGACTGTCTCTCAGTCACAACAGCTTATTTGTCTTTAATGTCACGGCTGGGTCAACTGATAAATGAACGAATTATTTCAACAGCAGTGTCTACATAAAATCCCCCCCCCCCCCCCATACTCTCCATTCTGCATTGCTATCTTTGGGTAAAACATGCTTGGGAATCTGCTCTTGGTATGTTATCCATGCATGGCGTGTTTTTGATGTTTTCTAATGTTTTGGCTGCTTTGCTTACTCATCTTACTTCTAAAAATAGTGGCTAGCTAATGATGCTGGTATTTTGGAATGATTTTAGCAGACCGTGCTGGAGGAAAATACATAAATGTAATGCACGGGTAAACATTTTTTGTGCCAGCTGCTAGTGCTCCCACCAGCCAGGACGTGCTCCCTAAAGTAACACTTGTTTGGAAGCTCTCTTTGCACCTTTACTATGCTGATGCCTTCTCTTTTACCCGCCTCACTTACATTTTACTGCTTGAAAAAGAAACACAGCGTAGATGAACAGATGCTGATGTGTTTTCCACATACAATAGTGTTACTGTTGTACTGCAAGAACTACTGATTAGATTATAGCATAGCAGAAATAAATGCATGCCTTTGTTTTGTGTTTTTTTGTTTTTAATGCATTTGACTGACAGCTAATTTGGTTACCAAATAGTTGTCAACAGTCACACAACATGTTCTTCTTGTGCACATAACCTGTTGATTTATTTATAAACAATATTTTTCAAAAAAGCTCTGTCTCATCTGTTGCATGGCGAGCTAATCAAATCTAGCCTGTCACAAGCGATGCCCGTCTCCCCCCGATATCGATAATATGAAGCTGAGATGTGAGCAGATATTCATTTAGCACAGTGGGATTAGAAATGACCCCCAGAGTGAGAAGTTGGACCACTTTAAGTTGTGAAATTGCTAACAAAAATAATATAAAACGGCTCTTGAACACAGATTTGTCTTGATGGAAAGTATCTCGAGCCACCCGTGAACTTGTGACCACCAGCCCTGAATTATTCAGTGTCAAAATGTTCGCTGGTGTAGCGTTGTACGCTCACTTGCTTACATATGCATAAGTGCTGTGTTCAAGTACACCTTGAAAAAATGATGGCTGTCTGTGTGGGACGCAAAAAAGATCTGCCAGAGGTCACCAATGACTCAGTGGAGTGAACAGAAGTTAGCCACGGTCTCCTCTATTTTAATTAGAGCCACTGGTTTCTTCCTGTTCATACTGGACAATGTGACCACTTTAATGGGATTGTTAAAACCTTTGTTTCACTTAAGCAGAGAAATCTTCTGAAGCTTTACTCATTTTAGTGTTCAGATCTTCTATTTGTGCGACTGTTCCTCCACTGCCCCATCAGAAAGCGAGCATTAGCACCATGTCAAGGAATATTTATTTAGACAGCACTCAGAGACTCAGGCTTCACAGTCAGGAGACACAAAGTGCTTTACTGAAGAGACACAACAAAATATAGGTTAAATTTTATAAAACAACAATGCATCTTGACTGTAACCTTAAAAAAAAACTACCTTACAGGTAAATCTGTGCTGATTCTAGTGACTAATGAGGAGCAGGACGCTTGTTTTGTTTTGTAGTAAAAATCAAATTGGAATAAGTTTGCAAACTAGAACTTGTATCCATGTCCAGGTCAGTTTCGTTCTTCAGTATCAAACCACGTTAAGAAAAATAGAACTATATGAAGTAAAAGTCCCCTTCTGTTTCTCTGATTATTGGCTTTAAATTTTGCCGCCTCCTACTTTTTCCCCAATCGGACATTTTTGGGAAATGCCGTCATAATTAGCCTTTTAATTCTCGAGGCAGGGCTAAAAGCAGGTCACTGTGACCTTTTGAGCACCAAATTCTAATCGGTGCATTAAAAAAGTTCCCTCAAGACGTTCAAGCAATATCACACTCATGAGAATGTGGACGTACAGCCCAAGCACATGCATCCGCCCGCGTCCGTCGCCGGCAGAAGCACATAAAAAGGATTTTACGACAGAAAGGTGGCCGAGAACTCAGATGGCATGACCGTGTGTCGATGAATTATTGTTTGCACCTGTGAATACAAACAGCTGTGTTTCTGGAAGGTTGTGAGAAACCGTATTCCTTTCTCCATTGTTGATGTATGTACACGCCCGCATGCATACTGCATGTGCACTGTAAGGCAAACATGTACAGATTATTGTGTGAGGTCAACATGCCTCCAATCCTTATCTGGCTTCTGTGTTTGGGTCCCATAGGTGCCCTCCCTCGCCTCTCTGTTCCTTACTTAGCTGGCACCTTTTGTTTCTACCTTTGAGTCAGAGGAGCCTGTGGGTAAGAGCATGTTGGGGTCAGCATGCCAAATTGATGCAGTGCTGATCCCCCGCCCCCCGCTGTAAGGGAAACCGAGTGTATGCGCTCCTTTGGCAGCCTAAAACACCCTGCAGTGTGGTGAACTTGAGGCCACTGTACCCGTCTGACCTTTCCATGCACAAACATCTATACAGCATGTGGTGCCTGCATGATTTTATGTATACTGTAAGTATATGTTGGCTTTATTTGAATATGTGTGTGGTGGTATTTTAAACACAGGTTCTCTGAAGTGTGAAAGCGCCTCTCTGTCGTCTGAGTCTCACAGCATCTGTGGCGTATCTGGTCGAACAGGACTATCCCACTGCAAATGTCCTGTCGAGTCGTGTCTACGTTCGCCAGAGGGGAAACGCATAGCTGCTCACACAGAAACTGACTAAGCGCACATAATTTGGTATTTTTCCATTCATTGTACAGGTTAATTAAAGTACACGTTTAAAAAATTGCCTCATTCGAATGTGAATTCCCACACTGTGTTAATATTTTATTTAAAACTCATTTCCTCACGTTGCATTACCTCTTCTTGTTTTGAAAATTGAAAATTTTGACCTACATTCTGAAATATGATCTTATCCACTCTCATAAATACGAAAACGTGGTTTAATTAAAAGCAACATCAATTTAAAGTTTGTTATCACAAGTCTCTGTGAACTAGTCCTGATGGAGGGAAGTTGTAGCAGAAGTTTTAAGTGTAGGTGTTTAATTTCTTATGAGTTCAACTTTTAATTTTAGGAGAATGATTGTGTTGTTTCTTTCCATGCACAGCGCGACTTAAATAATTCATAGCATGCTAGACTTGAAAGTTTCTTTTTTTTTTTTCCAGAGTTCACAGCTTTGAAGATCAATATCGTAAAATAATTGTTGGTTTGATTATTTCATTTGCTCATCTCGAGCTGAAACAGGCAGAGCGGAGACAAAAAGAGAAAGCAAACACCTAAATAAACCAATTTTGCTCACATTCTGACCCCACATTCGCAACGTGCAAATTAAACAGCTGGATCCTTTCATGTAATTGTCTTGTTTAGCCATCAAAGTCCAATAAAGGCTTTTGATGTTTTCTTGTGAAGCTGTCTGAGAAGAAAAATGTGGAAGGTAGACGAGAGATATAAGCTGGAATCACACCTGCACAAAGTCAAGTGTTCTGCTTGTGCCTCGAGGATAGTTACATATGTGCACGTGCAAACAAAAAAGGCATATTGGCATAGGCTGCAGTATTTAAGGCCCTCACCGCTTAGAAATCTGTTTTGGTTATTGTTCATTTTAGGTGTTTGACCTTCACTGTGCAGAACAATAAATGTTTACAAATTGGCGCTGGAGGGCTGTTTTCACATTGGAAAAGTTTAATTGAAAATCAAAGTTCTGCATTTCTGACGCAGTTAAGATCATGACCTGTGCCATTAGAACTTTTTTTTCTGAGTCCAGTAATCTTTCAAGATGTGGGTTGCAGATGAAAAAAAACGACTTCTGCAAATTGGGAAATTGGAAACTACCAATGCATGTAGAGTGTAAAACATGTGCTTGTTTTGCCACTTGGGCTGGAGTACAAACAGGCTATGAAGGCACATGAGAAGGAGGAACTAGCAGTTGGTGATACGTAACCCAAAAGTAAACAAATTACTCAACCAAGCATTGCTACGGCGTTTGCTAGCTGCATTGCATATAACAGGAAGAGCAAATGGTGGATGGAGATTACTGATGTGGTTACATGGTGGTGAAAGAGGGCTTTGAGCAAGTGGTTCAAATCAACCCAAGATAAGATATCCCAGGCAGAACTTTTTTTTTCATCTGACAATATTATGCAGTCATTTGAACAATTACAAAGTTGTTACTTAAGTTTTTGTTAAAATAAAGGGTTAAGTAGTTAAGATTTCCAAGGAAAACACTATCTAGGCTACTTTTATGCTTATATTTATCATGTTGTGTCACTGTTTCAGTGTTTCAAGGTTTTGCAGACACATGACCAACAACCCTTAATGCTGACTTGTTCAACATGTGCCAATCAAGTGGTAGTGTAGATTTAGGTGAATTTCACACAGGATTCTGTGACCATGTGGCAACCACCAATTGTGATGGAAAAACAGGTATACCCTGAATGGTTGTTGACGGTTGTTGAAGGTTGTTTGTTAAAGGCCCAGACACAGGCCTACAGATCACAAAAGCATAATTGCTTGGGTTTTTTGCCTATTGCCACAGTTATTGTTTTCATAGAAGTAATAGAAAATGGAGGCTGTTTACCTTCAAAGTAAAAGTCGCGGCTTTCGAAACATGTCGGCTGCCGTGCTGAGCTACAGCTTTTACTCTGCGTCACTCTTTTTCCACTGTTGCTCAGCTAGTAGTTAGCAGGTGTTTTGAAGAAAACATGAAAAACTACCGGAAGCTGTAGTAACCAAAGCAGTCACCACCGTCTTTGCAACCGTTCCTTTAGCGACAGCCAACAATGTCCGTGAACCACTGCCAACCAGTGGAGGGATACACGTTTTCCCCTAGCAACCAATGTTTGTGTCACATCTAATATGGCCACCAGCTCTTGAGCAATTTACACATGACATCATGTGAGAAACCTCAACATAATGACATGACTATGATGCTTCTGCTGCTGGCATTGTGTGGAAGTAGATTCACACTTTGAAATAGGTAGTCTGTGATCACTGACTGTAGCTCATTGGAAAAGAAGAATGGAAAATACCCTTCATTTGGTTTGCACTAATAAATGCTGCTCCCTGCCACCTGCAATCACTGAGAAAACTCTAAGTATTCTTTTTCTGTATCATCATACGCATCATTGTTAAAGCTTTAAAGCGGCAGAAAGAAACCTGTGATGTTTCTGCAACTGACGCAAGGGGTCACAACATTTTCCATTAGTGTGGTAAGATACCTTAGATAACTTAAAAAGAGGAACCACCTCCACTCATGGTCAGGTCCAGCTGGGGGTCAGTGTAGGCCTGGCAGCCTGACCGCAATGAGGCCTCCCTCGCTGGCGAGCCTGCTCATTAGTCTCCTGAAATAGTAAGATGGTAATTTAACAGGAAAAATGAAAAACAGTCCTGCTGAAAACTGCAACAGGTGCCTAGAAGTGCGTCTGAATGTCAAAGCTTAGGGCAGCAGTATTTTTATTTATTTGCTTTTTGACATAAGCATTTCTTCGAGTCTTACCTCACTAACTGTTCACCGTGAACTGACATCAATGTGTTTACTTGGATGTAGATTATGTTTTTACTTCTGATGTGTGTTTTCATTGCAAACCGGGTTGTAAATTTCATCTTAAATTGTGATAAAAGTCTTAAACTGAACTTGCATATGCTGGCAGACACACAGGAATATCACAGCAGATGCATTGTGATACGTTACATACAATATAATAAGCTTTATACATATTTACTAGGGGTGCAACGATATTCGTATCGATATTGAACCGTTCGATACAGTGCTTTCGGTTCGGTACGCATATGTATCGAACAATACAACATTTGTAATTTATTTTATCAATTTTCCTTCTGACGATGCTGTCTGTGTGGAGCGCTCAGTGGATCTGTGTTCGACTACTCCGCCTAGGCTGCACTGTCGAGCGCAGATCCACTGAGCGCTCAACACAGACAGCATAGTCAGAGGGAAGAGCGCAGGGCAAGCTAGCGAGACAGAAGTTAAGCTCTCCTTGCAACAGGCAAATTGAACGTCATTCAGATCTGGCGTTTGGAATTATTTTGGTTTTCATGTGACGTATGACCCTGAAGGTAAGCGAGTCATGGACTAAAGTAAAACAGTATGTTGAATGTGCCATGCAATGCTCAATTACATTGGTGTGAACTAGTGTGTTAGCGCAGTTAGCTCGTTAACGTGTTGGCCGTCTAGCCCCATGCACGGAGCGATCGGCGGTAGCTCGTTAACGGAGATTTGCCGTGTTGTGGCGTTAAGGTAATTTCAACGAGATTAACCTGAAAGCACTAGCGGGAACACAACGAATATGACTGCACATTTACGCCGACATCATCCTAGTGCAAAGACAAAAACAACAAGCATGCTACTAACTTTAGCCGAGTCATTTAGACAGCTGTTAGCACATGATTCTCCTTATGCTGCTGAGAATATAGCCCAGAAGAAGCGGATAGTATAGCTTTTATTTTGGAAAGAGCCATTTCTCTGTAATAAACTCTCTTTTCCAAAGATGAGTGATTCCTCAATCAGATACAGGGCTTGCAATATCGCTAGCCCGACGTCCCGGAGCTAGCGATTTTTTCAGTCGGGCTACCAAAATCTATCTCTTCCCTGCCCGTCGGGCTATTGTAGGAAAAATATATGTCAATGCTTTTGCATTCTTTCAGAAATGTAGCTGGGTAATTATGTCATTGGCATCGGTGAGCCACTGTCAATATGTGACATATTGAAGTCGCGTTTGAATTTGCGCTTGTTTTTTTGCTTTCACTTTGCAATCGTGCGAACTGTGTATAGAGAGCGACAGCACTGATCTGTGAGTGATGATAATTTGTGCACCAATTCCTCTGACATCGTCTTATTAATCGTTAGCTTACTATGCAAACATGACAAGTGAAATCTCCCGCAGCAAGCTTAAACATGTGAGAGGTTGATCGTGCAGAGAATCGCTGAGCTTATGTGAGTGAGTGTGTAAAAGCATTTCAGTTCTGCTGAGCCAAATAAGACAGGTCAGGGTGAAGTAGTGACAGCCAAAGAAAAGCTTACCACAAAACGGAGAAGTTATGACAAATCAGACTATGAGGCAAAAAGAAAGTGCAGCTTTATGGTTTCATGGACAAAAGAATTTCTGTGGCTGCAATATGATGAGCTAAATAACTAGGGCTGCACACAAGTGGTCCGCAGGTGCGCATTCGCTGTCAAAAAACACGCACAAGGGTTAGGGTTAAATTCAAAAACTGTACTTTTGAGTTAAAATATATATTTATAATTTTAATAAATGACAAATTAAAAATGCATGAACATTTTTTTGTATCGAAAAAATATCGAAGCGTGACACCAAAGTATCGAACCGAACCGAACCGTGAATTTTGTGTATCGTTGCACCCCTAATATTTACATAAATGGTACACACTCTACTGGGTAAATAAAGCACTCACACGCTCACACACTCACCACAGATACCCTGCCATATACTTCCAACACATATTTTAAAGAGTCTACCCGATCATTACGCACATTCCAAACCCACTAAGGCAGAAACAAAAGGCAGAGGTGGCGATGATGTGCTGCTGACAGCTCGTCCCGGCCCTTTGCCCCTCCTTTTTCCTTCTAAGCATCGAGCGTGCCTCACTTTCTTGAACTTTTCCCACATGCTGTTTATTCAATTTCATCATAGGAGTCATCTGACTGCACGCTCCGCTGGAAAATAATAGATTTGTCTTGTAAAAGTGACTGAAACGAGTGAAACTGTTCCTGGATTGAATCCTAAATGGCTCCTTTTGTCTCAATGATTGTAACAGGTTCTACTTTTTTCAATTTTAGTAGCAAATGAAGTAAATTGAAGGGGAATAACGCCAGTGGAGACAGATAATAAGTCATCAGCACACAGAATCACATGCAGGCTCACGTCCTGGGGTGTTAGGTGGAGCCTGTCTGAACACACATTGTAAAGGTGTGCACTCTGTTGCTTCCACTCTTTTTACTACCCAGTAACTAAGAAGCAAAGACATGCTCAAGTAGCATAAAATTCATCCTGACATCCATCAACCCAGCACATTTCTTGTCCCTCTCTGATTATTTTTTTTAATCATTGACACATATTCTCATGCGCTGTCTGGGAGACTTTGTATATATAGGGTGCCACATGGACATGATTTTCCTTGTGTCTATATGTGTGTGTATCTGTGTGTGCGTGTCCATGAAAGAAAAACAAAGAGAAAGCATGGGGTAAAAATATGAAATGATTGAGTAACCGTTTCATTTTATTCCCCAGGGATGAAAACTCAAGATTTTGCACTTTGACAGACTTGGCTCTCGCCACATTCTCTCCTCCCCCTGCTTTTCTTATTCACAGCCCTATCATTTTCTTCTGTTGTACCGTCTCTCTGAGTCGGTGACAAAAGTAAGCTGCCCGTTCGCTTCATCTGTTCTGACAATGCTCGGAGAGCGAGCGAAGCCGCGGACACCGAGGATTGACATGCCGCGTGTGTGCGACATGTGTAGACCGCCTGACTGGGCGTGTGTCTGTAAAATGTAAATGTGTGCAAATGTTAGCCTTGATCACCATGCACATGTGGGCTCCTGTAAGCTTGTGTGTCCGAGTATGACAAGAGCTTTGCTGGTAATCAGAACCAGGACCACACAGGCATTCAGGCTAGCTGGTGGGAATCGGGGGGCCCCTTGCTCTCGGCACCCAACATGACTTTCTGCCAAGAAAATCACCTTCCAGCCTGTTGGCTCTACCTTTTTGTCGCTGCCAAGTTCTCCTCCCCCTTTACCACCTTCTCCTCTTTCACAGAATCCTGTGCACATAGCTAGAAAGGACTGAGATTATACTGTGGGGTGGGTGTAGTTATAGCTCTGTGGAGCCCCGGGGCCTCACCAGGTCTTGTGGGCTTCATTACACCGGTGGGTGGGAGGCATTGGTTGGGGGCATGTGTAAGAATTGACCATGTGGTCCTTTGTGAGTGTATGTGTGTTTTTGTGGGCTCTTTACAGTATGTGTTTTATTGCTCATTACAGAGGTGGCTGAGATGTGTAGATGAATGGGAGGTCTTGAGGGGGTTGAAGGGTGTCACGGTGTGTGGGGTAGGTGGTTACACATGCAGCTTGCTGCAGGTCAGGTCTGTGTCTTAAAAACACCTGTATGCACATTCAAGTAAGACGCAGTTCATTTGAGTCCTTGGGGTGAAAACGGGCCGATTTACATTAAAATATTCTTTTTTTTAATTTGACACCATTTGAATATTATATTAGTGACTATAAGTTACTCTTGCTAAATACACATAAGTCCTTCAAGATGGAAATGTCTCTGCAGCCTTCCTCAAATGCTTTTGGGCACGTTGTTGGAGAGTTATTACTATGTAATAGCTCAATCACACTAGAATAAAAATAGGATAACAACCTCATTACCTCACAACCTTCAGTCCTTCAAGTATCTTGGTGTCCACATCTCCTCAGACCTGACATGGGCTGCCCACATTCAGGCCCAGACCAAAAAGGCTAGGCAGCGCCTGTATCACCTACGACAACTGAGGAAGTTCAGGGTCTCTCCAAAGATCCTCAGGATTTTCTATACAGGCGCTGTGGAGAGCATCCTCACACAGAACATGACATCGTGGTTTGGGAACAGCTGTGTGAAGGACCAAAAAGCTCTCCAGAGAGTGATCCGTACAGCAGAACGCTGCTGCAGGATTGCTCTCCCCCCGCTTCAGGACACCTACACCAGGAGATGCCGGACTAGAGCAGCGCAGATACTGAAGGACCCGTCCCATCCTGGCAACAAACTGTTCCAACTTCTGCAATCTGGTAGAAGGTTCTGCATCATCCGGGCAAGGACAGAGAGACTCAAGAGGAGCTTCTATCCCCAAGCCATCCGGGCCCTAAACACACACACCCGCCCTCTCACATCATCTATAATTGACTGAGACAGGACTCTTCCAGACACTCTAAACCAAGGCACAATGTACATTTCAAT